>NC_083098.1:49340397-49661636 GCF_949774975.1 Lagenorhynchus albirostris | reverse complement strand
ATTGGGGAATGCTTATGTCATAAGAGTTATGTTATGATAATGGGATTAATTCCTTATAAAAGAGGCTCCAGAGAGCTCCCTATTCCCTTCCACCATGTGAAAACACACCAGCTATGAACCAGGAAGAGGGCCCTCACCAGAACGTGACCATGATCTTGCACCCTGATCTTGGACTTCTCAGCCTCCAGAACTGTGAGAAATAAATATCTGTTTTGATAAGCTACCCAGTCTGTGTTATTTTGTTATAGCAACCCAAACGGACTAAGACGGAGTATTAGCAAATTGCTATAGAAGAAAGAAAAAGTACAGAGAGTTTATAATGTTCACTTTGAGGAAGTAATCATTTTTAACCTCAATCTTCTGCCTATAATGGCATTCAGTACAGCATGGATGAAAGAAAGCTAATAACTAAAAAATTAGAATTTCATAGAGTCACATTGCCTAGGCAGTGCTTCTGAGTGCTACTAGTGAAGTTTCTCTTTTGTGTGAATCAGGAAATTATTTGAATATGAGAGGGTCCAGACTTGATCTCCTAAAGTATAGTGACTGTGGCTTCTTAATCTCTTCATTCTTGAACATGGTGAGTTCTATGAGCTCAATAAATATTTACTGAATTGAGTTAAATGTGAAGAAATATCCTTGCAATATTTTATTCTAGAATATAAAGCAAGCAGTAGCAATAATAGCAGAAAATCTCTGCCTTATTTTAATACCTGTCAGTTTCCCCTCAATGTAATGTTATTTCTTTGAGCCCTAAGCGTTCTTAACTTGCCAATTAAATATCTATTGTAAATTTTGAATGCCTGTCCTTTTGAAGGAAGCAGAAACATACTATTAGATTTTGTTTTCAGCTTCATAGATTTATTTTTCTCTCTGGCAACAAATTCAAAATTTTTATCCTAAAAAAAAAACTGTGTTTTTTATTAACTATGTATGTCCACAATGCAAACTTTAATGAGGTAAATCTCCAAAATGTGTTTGTGAAATATTGCCTAACATATTGATTCCTTTTCTGATAAAGAACCCATTAAAGGGTGTATTTAAATACCTCTAAAACACTTTCTTGTTTACTTTACATGTGGTTTAAATTCACTATTAAAAATTTATATAACAATGATAGATATTTTTGAAGTTTCACATAATCTTATTATCAAATAGATAATATTCTTAACTATTTTGCAGCCAGATATTTCTTTCTGTGTATTAAATACTTGAAATATGTATATCTGAATAGAATACATTAAAAATGTGCTTTTCACAAAAATGGTGTTATCTTCTTTTGTAACCTTTTTCATGTGCAAAGCTATCACTAACATAATTCATTTTCATGCCAATACATAGATCTTCATCATCATTCCCAGTAGGTGGGCAGATTCTATTATATGGATATACATTATTATTCAGCCAATATCTTAATGTTAGAAACATATGCTGTCTCTAATTTATAACTAATGAAAACATATTAGAATAAGCCACCTTGTGCATACATCTTTGAGTATGTGTATTTTTATTTCTTTAGGGTACGTTGCCTAGAACTGAAATGTTGGGTCAAATTATCTGCACATTTTGAAGACTTGCCCTTGAGAAAATTGGTCTTAGCTTACATCCCACAAGGAATTACAAAAATGCCCTTTCATTCACATAGTTTACAATACTGGATATCGTTATTCTTTTTAATCACTGTGGCTCTGTTGGGTAAAAATATGTAACTTGTATTTCTTTGATTATTATTGAGTTTGAACTTTATTTTTAGTGTTTATAGGGTTTCTTTTGTGAATTGACTGTTCATGCTCATTTTTATGTTATTATTAAGCTGTGAAAAGCTTTTTAAAAAATTCCAACTTTCTCATTATGAATAACATTTCAGTTTCTTACAATTCTGGATTTTAATCTAGGTTTTGGCAAGTTTTATGAACATTCATATGCAGAAGACTCACTAACGTCTTGCATTCACAAGACTTGCCAATGACGAACTGCTTCTTAGTCTTGTAGTAATAGTAAAAAACTATGCTGAAATGTTCTCATTTGTTTGCCATAGAAACAGAGGCAGGGAGACAGATCTATTGAAGATTTTGATTATCAAGATTATGACTTAAATTTCTGTTTATGACAAAGCTCTTTTGAATGGCTTAAAATTTAAAATAGATCATCTCAGCTGCCTTGAAAATTCATTTTCCCCATATTTTTATTCAAGCACTTAACCACATTTTCCTCAAAGAAATCCCTAATTTTTTCACTTGTTTTAAACTACTCTCAAATAACAAGGACTAAACTTTGGTAGCATTATATGAAACATATAATGGTTTGTAATGGTCATTCTCCCTAGAAGTAACTTTTTTGTCTCCTCTCATCCTTCTCTCCTTTTTGTCATTGTATTTCTTCATTAGTTTACCTAAATGATTTTAGTTCACTATAACCACAAGAAAAGCACATTGAATTTAAAACACAAGACAGCATTGTAGTGCACTGAATGGTGGCCCCCCAAAAGATGTGTCCTTTTTTTTTTTTTCAGCGGTGCCATGTGGCATGTGGGATCTTAGTTCCCCAACCAGGGATAGAACCTGTGCCCCCTGCATTGGGAGTGCTGAGTCTTAACCCCTGGACCACCAAGTAAGCCCTAAGATGTGTCCATTTTAAATCTAATCTTTGGAACTTGTAAGTGTGACCTCATTTGCAAAAAGAGTTATTTACAGATGTAATTAAGTTAAGGATTTTGAGATGAGGAGATCATCCTGGATTATCTGGGCCCTAAATCCAATGAGAAATGTCGTTATAATAGACACACAGAGGAGATACACACAGCCAGACAGGCAGCAGGCAATGTGACCATGGAGACAGAGATTGGAGTAATGCAACCAAGAAACACCAAGGAATAACAACAGCTACCAGAAGCTGAAAATAGCAAAAATGGAATTGCCACTGGGGTCCCTGGAGGGACTGTGGCCCTTGAGTTCAGACTTCTGGCCTCCAAAACCATGAGAGAATAAACTTCTGTTGTTTTAAGTGACCCAGTTTGTGGTCACTTGTTATGGCCAACACAGAAAACTAATACAAGCACTAAAACTGAAAAATCTCACAAATTAAGATGGAATCTTCCTAAATTCTGGAAAAATAAATAAATTATTTTGTAATTTGTCAAATTCTAAGTATTGTGTATGGCAAATTCTCTCTAGGCAATGTGTAGTACCCAATGTAGTGTTAAGAGTAAAATTAACCCTCTTTATCTTTGGGTTCTGCATCTATGAATTCAACCAACTGCTGATTAAAAAAAAAAAAAAAATCCAAAAAGTACCTAAAAGCAAAACTTGAATTTGCGGCATGCTGGCAACTATTTACATGCAAGTTACATTACATTTATAACTACTTATATATCATTTACATTGTATTAGGTATTATAAGTAATCTAGACATGATTTAAAGTATACAAGAGTATATGCATAGGTTACATGCAAATACTTTGCCATTTTATAAAGGAGACTTGAGGATCTGTGCATTTTGGTATCTACAGGGGGTCCTAGAACCAATCCCCTGCAGATACTGAGGAACAACTCCATAGACTCTGCCGTCCAACTACCTAAATTCAAGTTCCAACTTCACTGGGTGATTTAGGACAACTTTATTAACCTTTCTGAGTCTTGGGTTTCCTCATCTACAAAAAGCAGGTAATAAGAGAGACAACACAAATAGATGGAAATATATACCATATTCTTGTATTGGAATAATCACTATTGTCAAAATGACTATGCTACACAAGACAATCTACAGATTCAATGCAATCCCCATCAAATTACCAATGGTATTTTTCACAGAACTAGAACAAAAAAAAAATTTTTTTTAATTTATATGGAAACATGTAAGACCCCAAATAGCCAAAGCAATCTTGAGAAAGAAAAATGGACTTGGAAGAATCAGTCTCCCTGACTTAAGACTATACTACAAAGCTACAGTAATCAAAACAGTATGGTATTGGCACAAAAACAGAAATATAGGTCAATGGACCAGGATAGAAAGCCCAGAAATACCTATGGTCAATTAATCTATGACAAAGGAGGCAACAGTATACAATGGAGAAAAGACAGTCTCTTCAATAATGGTGCTGGGAAAACTGGATACCAATGTAAAAGAATGAAATTAGAACATTCTTAACACCACACATAAAAATAAATTCAAAATGGATTAAAGACCTAAATGTAAAGCTGAATATTATAAAACTCCTAGAGGAAAACAAAGGCAGAACACTCTTTGACATAAATCACAGCAATATTTTTTGAATCCGTCTGTTAGAGTGATGGAAATAAAAACAAAAGTAAGCTTCTGCACAGCAAAGGAAACCATAAACAAAACAAAAAGAAAACCTATAGAATGGAAGAAAATATTTTCAAATGATGTGACTGACAAGGGATTAATCTCCAAAATAAACAAACAGTTCACATACAGCTTAATATCAAAAAAAAATCAAAAAATGGGCAGAAGATCTAAAAAGACATTTATCCAAAGAAGACATACAGATGGCCAAAAGGCACATGAAAAGATGCTCAACATTATTAATTATTGGAGAAATGCAAATCAAAACTACAATGGGTATCACTTCACACCAGTCAGAATGGCCATCATCAAAAAGTTCTACAAATAATAAATGCTGGAGCGGGTGCAGAGAAAAAGAAACCCTCCTACACTGTTGCTGGGAATGTAAATTGGCGCAGCCATTATGGAGAACTGTATGGAAGTCCCTTAAAAAACTAAAAATAGAGCTACCATATGATCCTGCAATTCCACTCTTGGGCATATATCTGGAGAAAACCATAATTCGAAAAGATACATGCACCCCAATGTTCACAGCAGCCCTATTTACAATAGCCAAGACATCAAAGCAAACTAAATGTCTACTGACAAATGAATAAAGAAGATGTGGTATATTAATACAGTGGAATATTATTCGGCCATAAAAAAGAATGAAATAATGCCATTTGCAGCAACATGGATGGACTGAGAGATTATCATACTAACTTCAGTAAGCCAGACAAAGACAAATATCAATATGGTATCGCTTATATGTGGAATCAAAAAAATATACACAAATGAACTTATTTACAAAACAGAGGTAGACCCACAGACACAGAAAACAAACTTATGGTTACCAAAGAGGAAAGGGAGGGAGGGATAAATTAGGAGTTTGGGATTAACATATACACAATAATATATATAAAAATAGAGAACCAAAAAAGACCTGCTGTAAAGCACAGGGAACTACAGTCAATATTTTGTAATAACCTATAAGGGAAAACAATCTGAAAAAAATAGATATATTTGTATGTGTAACTGAATCACTTTGCTGTACAACTGAAACACAAATTGTAAATCAACCATACTTCAATAAAAAAAAATTTTAATTAAAATTAAGAAAAGAGTACCTACTTCACAGAGATTGTTATAAAGATTAAATGAGTAAATATATTTAGATGGCTTAAATCTTTCTAATAACCTGGCACATAGAAATGATTAAGTAAATCTTATTTAAATAAGCATTTCATTTTTAATTGAGGTATAGCTGATTTACAATATTATATAAGTTTTAGGTGTACAACACAGTGATTTACAATTTTTAAAGGCTATACCCCATTTATGGTTATTATAAAATATTGGCTATATTCCCTGTGCTGTACAATATATTCTTGCAGCTTATTTTATACATAATAGTTTGTACCCCTTAATGCCCTACTCCTATATTGCCCCTCCCCCTTCCCTCTCCCCATTGCTAAGCATTAATTTGTTTTCTACATCTCTGAGTCTGTTTCTCTTTTGTTATATTCACTAGTTTGTTATATTTTTTTAGATTCTGCATACAAGTGTTATATGGTATTTGTCTTTCTCTATCTGACTTTCTAATAAACATTATACTTGTGAACAGTTTCATATAATCTGTTTGAGTTTTGCTAGGCCTGCTGTAACAAAGTACCACAAACTGGATGAATTAAATAACAGAACTTTATTGTCTCACAGTTTTGGAGGCTAAGAGCCTGAAGTCAAAGGTGTCAGCAGTGTTGGCTCCATCTGACAGTTTAGAGGGACAGATCTTCTCCAGGTCTCTCTCCATGGTTTGTAGATACCTGTCTTCTCCCTTTGTCTCTTCAAGTGATCTTCCCTCTATGTGCTTCTATCACTGTCTCCATATTCCCCCCCTCTTGTAAGAACACCAATCATATCAGATTAGGGCCACCCTAAAGACCTCATTTTAACTTGATCACCTCTGTAAAGACTTTATCTCCAAATAAGTTCACATTCTGAGACACTGGGGGTTAGGATTCCAACATACCATTTTTTGTGGGGACACAGCCTTATTTCAGTATATATTCCCTTCTTTAGCTTCCATTGCCTTATATCCTAACCAAAGCATAAAGTAATAACTTAATATTTTTAAATGAGGAAACTTGAACTGAAAAAGAGAACATATGTTTCTGTGGGAAGAAGGTGAGGTAATTGTATGAAGGAGTGAGTGAAATTTCAGTCAGTGAAAATGGAGTTAAATAATTTTGTTATTAATATCATTTATAATTGCTTTTTCTTTAATAAGCAGAATGACGAAGAGAAGGCTCCTGTCATTTTTTCCTTTAGCATTTATTCAAAAAATTTTTGTTCATTTTTTAACATTATCCACAAGAATCAAATCGTTTTAGAAACATTAAGTAAAGTTTATTTTCCCTTTACTGAATCCTATAAGCATTCTAAAACAAAGCAGATATCTCATCTCTTTATTTCCACTTCATGTACAAAAAGCTTTATTTCAGCCTGAAAAAAATAGCCATTTCCAATTTGTATGGTGATTTATGAGGCATATAAAGAACCATTTCTGAGAAAGATGGTAAAATGCTCTTCTGTCAAACCCAGGTAGAAAAGTACATTTGTTCATTCCAATTCCAAGAGTGGGGAAAAAACAGTGTTACAATTATTCAAAGAAACATTTAGCAAAAATAATTCACTTATATAAGGGGTAAATTAAACATTCTAATAACTGTTTAACCACACATTTTTCTCCTTTAACCTCCTTCACCACCTTGACTTTCATATATATAACTTATATTTATGATGTAACTGTTGAGACAAATAAGGAAATGTCCTGATCTCCATATAGCATTTCCTCAACTAACAAATGCCTCTACAATAATTCCAGCTGAAACAACCAAAATTCCACACCTTATGACTGAATATCAATGTATATTCTTTTAAATATTTATTGTTAAATTATGTTTGAGTACTTAACTATGTGTAAGACTCCATGTAATTAAAGAGAGTACAAAGTTTTCCTTTCACCAAGTGAATAAAATGCTTACTTCTTGAATGTTTGGTAGGATATCCAGCCTCAGTAGTTTATTTAGTAAATTAATATAGTACAGGAATTGGCATTCTTGTTGAAGGATCAAGAAAGAACAAGAGAAAAACTAAAATGATCTGAGGTTCATGTGACTGGGCAGTAGACAGTGTCTTAACTAAAGCTGCCTTTCCCTAGCCTTCAGGGTCTTTAAGTAAAATGTCTACACAGTGGAGTCCCTCTCATTAGATATCTCTGCCGCTGAAAGCTACACTCAGTAGCCACATCATAACAATTATTTGTTGAATTATAATGTGTTCTAAATTTTTTCAGGATTTATTAAATTCATTTTTATAAAGGAAGCATTGATCACCAGGAACAAACACAGGCTCAGCTCAAACAAGCAATACTAAAATACCTTTACTTTTTTTATTAGTCAATATATTTGTACATCAGGGAACTCAAAAATATAATACATCTCTATTTAAGAAGAATTTTGGACAAATGTCCTAATACAGAAAAAAATGGGAAAATATGGATTGGATAATAGTATATTTGGTTGAACTGGCTAAACAACTGTGTAAGTAGAGAGATGGCTGCTTAATCAGAATGAAATCAGCTATGATGTGAAAAGGAGGGAGTCTTTGATGATAATCCATGTGATTCTTTTCTAAGCCTTGTTCTTGTTAGTTTTTCTTTATCAATGCTTCTGTGGTGTTATAGATAACATGTAACTCAAACTTGAAGATAGCAAATAGTTTAGAAAGATAGTTAATAACTGGACAGTAGAATAAAAACTAAGGAATATATGTCAAGCTAAAATAATGGGACAAATAAAAATCAAATATAATTTAATACAAGTAAATGGTAAAGCCTGTATTTTGGTTCAAGAAATCAATTTTACAAGTCCCAGATAGAAGATAACTACAGCCAAAAAAATCTTAAAGATTTATAGCTAAATAAGCTATTTTACAACAAAGTATATACAATTCCTTGTAAATTGTAAAAGCCATGTACAAGTCTGTTGCTGTTATTAGATGAGTAAATAAATGAATACCATCTTAGACTGTATCAATAAAATAAGGGTATGCAAAATTAAGTAACACTGGCATTTAGCTTTGTTCTGATTGAGCCACATCTGGAGTATTAGGTGAAGTTCAAGCTACCATACTTCAGAGATATGCTGGCAAGTGGAAAATATAGAGAGATGTGTGTATCTAGTGGTGTGTGTATTTGACATCATGTCATAAAAATAGTTGAATAAACTTCCAGTTTCTGATCCTGCATGTAAGGAGCTTGAGAGCTGTCACTCCATCTAAACAACAAATAAAAAGCTAAACAGACTGAAAAATCAACAACTTTTCTTAGATCTGTAATTGAGGGAAGGGCCCAGGGCAAACCACTGCCCTCAAGATTGAAGAGACAAGCAGGAAAATACAAGGAGTCATGGCTTAATGGAGCAGACAACTCTAAGAGTTAACAACTCCAGAGAGAGCCAGTCATATTGTGAGATTTACCTTCAGGATTTTGCCCAGGTTCCCAAAGTAAGTATCGGAGAAAAATCCCCTCTGGCTTCCAGCAAGTGTGGGGGATGGAGGGGATGGAGAGCCAGGGGAAGGAACTACTGTGAAATGCATCAGAGCACTCTGTTCTTCTTCATAAGGCCTGACTTCAGTGGAAACTAGTTAACCAGAGCCTGACGTGTTGGGGTGTCATCAGAGCCTAACTGACCTGGGAAAGAGAAATGCCCAACTCTAGTCTGATCTATCATTCTATAACAGAGAAAGAAAATACTTAACTCCAGCCTACTCTAGTCATCCTGCCCCACCTAAGGAGGGGGACAAAAAAGCTTAGAAACACATGTAAAGTTTATAGTCTAGAGGCATAGGCTCACTAAAAGACTGAGACCTAATCATCATATGATAGAACACTTCCCCTCCCCACACACCTTACCACCACATTACTAAAATCCTATTTAGAGCAGTTCCTTTTATTTGGTACATCATAAATAGCTATCAAGAAAAAATAACAAGGCTTACAAAAAGTCAAAAAACACAATAAAATTACATGGATGGAGAAATATATACCAACACAAACATTAACCAAAAGAAAGCAGGAGTAGCTGTGTTTATTTCAGACAGAGCAGACTTCAAAGCAAGGAAAGTTATCAGGGATAAAGAAAGGCATTACATAATGATAAATGGGTCACTTCTCCAAGAAGATGTAACAATTATTAACATGTATGTACCTAATAACAGAGCATCAAACTAGATGAGGCAAAGACTGATAGAGCTGCAAGGAGAAATAGATGACTTCACTCTCAGAGTTGAAACTTCAATACCCCTTCCTCAGAAATGGACAGATCCAGCGAGCATAAAATTAGCACAAATATATTTGAACTCAATAACACCATCAATCAACTGTATATAGTCAACATCAATAGACTACTTCATCCAACAACAGTAGAATACACAGTTTTCTCAAGCTCACATGGAAATTTCATCAAGATAACCCATATTATGGGCCATAAAACACACCTTAATTAGTTTAAAAGAATAAAAAATATATCATTTCTGCTCTCAAACCACAATGAAATTAAATTAGAAATAAATAACAGAAAGATAACTAGAAAATACCAAAATACATGGAAATTAAACAATGTGCTTCTAAACAAAACAGGGGCTAAAGAAGAAATCTCAAGAGAAATTTTTAAATATTTTGAGCTAAATGAAAATGAGAACACAACAAAATTCATGGGATGCAGTGAAACTAGTGCTACGAGGGCAATTATAGAATTAAACGCATACATTAGAAAAGAAGAAATATCTAAAATCAATCATCCAAGTTTCCATTTTAGGAAACTATTAAAGAAAGCAAATAAAATGCAGGTAATCAGAAGAAACAAAATAATAATAATTTGAGCAAAAATCAATGAAATTGAAAACAGGAAATAAATAGAGAAAATCAATGAAACCCAAATCTAATTTTTGAAGGAATCAATAAAATCCATAAATCCTTAGCCAGGCTAATGAAGGAAAAAAGAGAACACAAATTACTAACATCAAAAATGAGAGAGAAACATCACTTCCATTTCACATAGAAATTAAAAGGATAATATAGGAATATCATGAACAGGTCTATGCCCACAAACTTGAAAACCTAGATAAAATGGACCAACTTATTTGAAAGACACAATCTGCCAAAATTCACCCGAGAAGAAATAAATGATATGAATAGGCCTAAATCTATTAAAGAAATTGAATCAATAATTCATAATCCTCCAAAACACAATGGAACAGGCCCAGAGGTGTTCACTGGTGAATTCTACCCAGTATTTAAGGAAGAAATGATACCAAGCCTCTCTAATCTGTTTCAGAAAATAGAAGAGAGGGAATACTTTCTAAATCATTCCATGAGGCCAGAATTACCATAATAACAAACCAAAGACTTTATAAGAAAACTATAGACCAATATCTCTGATCAACAGATATGAAAATCCTCACCAAAATATTAGCAAATAAAATTCAAAAAAGTATAAAAAAGGATTATACACCATGACTCCAAATGGGATTTATCCCAGGTATGTAAGGCTAGTTCAACATCTGAAAATCAATACAATTCATCACAACAACAGGCTAAAAAAGACACATTACATTATTATATCAATAGATGCAGAAAAAGCATTTGACAAAATCCAACACCCATTCATGACAAAAGCTCCCAGGAAACTAGGAACAAGGGGAACTTGCTCAACTTGATAAAGGCTACAAAAAACCATACAGGGAACATCATACTTAATTGTGAGAAATTTGAAGGATTTCCACACATATCAGGTAGAATGCAAGGATGTTCTCTCTCACCACTCCTTTTCAACATCCTACTGGAAGTCCTTGCTGATGCAATAAGGCAAGAAAAGGAAATTAAAAGTATACAGAGGGGAGATGGGTTCAAGATGGCGGAGTGGAAGGATGTGCTCTCACTCCCTCTTGCGAGAGCACTGGAACCACTGCTGAACAATCATCGACAGGAAGACACTGGAACTCACCAAAAATGATACCCCACATCCAGAGACAAAGGAGAAGCCACATTGAGATGGTAGGAGGGGTGCAATCACAATAAAATCAAATCCCATAACTGCTGGGTGGGTGACTAACAAACTGGAGACCAATTATACCACAGAAGTCCACCAGCTGGAGTAAAGGTTCTGAGCACAACGTCAGGCTTCCCAACCTGGGAATCTGGCAATGGGAGGAGGAATTCCTAGAGACTCAGACTTTGAAGGCTAGCAGGATTTGATTGCAGGACTTTGACAGGATTGGGGGAAACAGAGACTCCACTCTTGGAGGGCACACACAAAGTAGTGTGAGCATCAGGACCCAGGGGAAGGAGCAGTGACCCCAAAGGAGACTGAACCAGACCTACCTGCTAGTGTTGGAGGGTCTCCTGCAGAGGTGGTGGGTAGCTGTGTCTCACTGTGAGGACAAGGACACTGGCAGCAGAAGTTCTGGGAAGTACTCATTGGCGTGAGCCCTCCCAGGGTCTGCCATTAGCCCCACCAAAGAGCCTGCGTAGGCTCCAGTGTTGCGTTGCCTAAGACCAAACAACCAACAGGGAGGGAACCCAGCCCCACCCATCAGCAGACAAGCAGAATAAAGTTTTACTGAGCTCTGCCCACCAGAGCAACACCCAGCTCTACCCAACACGAGTCCCTCCCACCAGGAAACTTGCACAAGCCTCTTAGACAGCCTCATCCACCAGAGGGAAGACAGCAGAAACAAGAAGAGCTACAGTCCTGCAGCCTGTGGAACAAAAACCACATTCACAGAAAGATACACAAGATGAAAAGGCAGAGGGCTATGTACCAGATGAAGAAACAAGATAAAACCCCAGAAAAACAACTGAAAGACTTAGAGATAGACAACCTTCCAGAAAAAGAATTGAGAATAATGATAGTGAAGATGATCCAGGACCTCGGAAAAAGAATGGAGGCAAAGATCAAGAAGATGCAAGAAGACCTAGAAGAATGACAGAACAAACAAACAGAGATGAAAATACAATAACTGAAATGAAAAATACAATAGAAGGAATCAACAGCAGAATAACTGAAGCAAAAGAATGGATAGGTGACCTGAAAGAGAGAATGCTGGAATTAACTGCTGCAGAACTGAAAAGAAAAAATAATGAAAAGAAATGAAGACAGCCTAAGAGACCTCTGAGACAACATTAAACGCAACAACATTCGCATTATAGGGGCCCCAGAAGGAGAAGAGAGAGAGAAAGGACCGGAGAAAATATTTGAAGAGATTATAGTCAAAAACTTCCTTAACATGGGAAAGGAAATAGCCACCTAAGTCCAGGAAGCGCAGAGAGTCTAATACAGGATAAACCCAAGGAGAAACATGCTGAGACACATAGTAATCAAATTGGTAAAAATTAAAAGACAAAGCAAAATTACTGAAAGCAGCAAGGGAAAAATGACAAATAACATACAAGGGAACTCCCATAAGGTTAACAGCTGATTTCTCAGCAGAAGTTCTAAAGGCCAGAAGGAAGTGGCATGACATATTTAAAGTGATGAAAGGGAAGAACCTACAACCAAGATAACTCTACCCAGCAAGGATCTCATTCAGATTCGATGCAGAAATCAAAAGCTTTACAGACAAGCAAAAGCTAAGAGAATTCAGCACCACCAAACCAGCTCTACAACAGATGCTAAAGGAACTTCTCTAAGTGGGAAACACAAGAGAAGAAAAGGACCTACAAAAACAAACCCAAAACAATTAAGTAAATGGTCATAGGAACATACATATCAATAATTACCTTAAACGTGAATGGATTAAATGCTCCGACCAAAAGACACAGGCTTGCTGAATGGATATTAAAAAAAGACCTATATATATGCTGTCTACAAGAGACCCACTTCAGACCTAGGGACACAAACAGGGAGGGGATGGAGAAAATATTCCATGCAAATGGAAATCAAAAGAAAGCTGGGGTAGCAATACTCATATCAGATAAAATACTTTAAAATAAACAATGTTACAAGAGACAAGAAAAGACACTAGATAATGATCAAGGGATCAATCCAAGAAGAAGATATAACAATTATATATGTATCCAACATAGGAGCACCTCAATACATAAGGCAACTGTTAACAGCAATAAAACAGAAAATCGACAGTAACACAATAATACTGGAGGAATTTAACACCTCACTTACACCAATGGACAGATCATCCAAACAAAAAATTAATAAGGAAACACAAGCTTTAAATGTCACAATAGACCACATAGATTTAATTGATATTTACAGGACATTCCATCCAAAAACAGCAGATTACACTTTCTTCTCAAGTACGCACAGAACATTCTCCACGATAGATCATACCTTGGGTCACAAATCAAGCCTCAGTAAATTTAAGAAAATTGAAATCATATCAAGCATCTTTTCTGACCACAATGCTATGAGATTAGAAATCAATTACAGGGCAAAAATGGTAAAAAAAAAAAAAACACAAACACATGGAGGTTAAAGAATACGTTACTAAATAACCAAGAGATCACTGAAGAAATCAGAGGAAATTAAAAAATACCTTGAGACAGATGACAATGAAAACGCGATGATCCAAAACCTATGGGATGCAGGAAAGGTAGTTCTAAGAGGGAAGTTAATAGCAATACAAGCCTATCTCAAGAAACAACAAACATCTCAAATAAACAATCTAACCTTACAGCTAAAGGAACTAGAGAAAGAAGAGCAAACAAAACCCAAAGGTAGCAAAAGGAAAGAAATAATAAAGATCCGAGCAGAAATAAATGAAATAGAAACAAAGAAAACAATAGCAAAGATCAATAAAACTAAAACCTGGTTCTTTGAGAAGATAAACAAAATTGATAAACCATTAGCCAGACTCATCAAGAAAAAGACAGAGAGAACTCAATAAAATTACAAATGAAAAAGGAGAAGTTACAACAGACACCGCAGAAATACAAAGCATCCTAAAAGACTACTACAAGCAACTCTATGCCAATAAAATGGACAACATGGAAGAAATGGACAAATTCTTAGAAAGGTATAACCTTCCAAGACTGAACCAGGAAGAAATAGAAAATATGAACAGACCAATCACAAGCACTGAAATTGAAACTGTGATAAAAAATCTTTTAACAAAAAAAAGTCCAGGACCATATGGCTTCACAGGTGAATTCTATCAAACATTTCGAGAAGAGCTAACACTCATCCTTCTCAAACTCTTCCAAAAAATTACAGAGGAAGGAACACTCCCAAACTCATTCTATGAGGCCACCGTCACCCTGATACCAAAATCAGACAAAGATACTCCAAAAAAGAAAATTACAGACCAATATCACTGATGATTATAGATGCAAAAATCCTCAACAAAATACTAGCAAACAGAATCCAACAACACATTAAAAAGATCATACACCATGATCAAGTGGGATTTATACCAGGGAGGCAAGGATTCTTCAATATATGTAAATCAATCAATGTGATCCACCATATTAACAAATAGAAGAATAAGAACCATATGATCATCTCAATAGATACAGAAAAAGCTTTCAATAAAATTCAACACCCATTTATGGTAAAAACTCTCCAGAAAGTGGGCATAGATGGAACCTACCTCAACATAATAAAGGCCATATACGACAAACCCACAGCAAACATCATTCTCAATGGTGAAAAACTGAAACATTTACTCTAAGATCAGGAACAAGACAGGGATATCCATGCACCACTATTATTCAACATACTTTTGGAAGTCCTAGTCACAGCAATCAGAAAAGGAAAAGAAATAAAAGGAATACAAATTGGAAAAGAAGAAGTAAAACTGTCACTGTTTGCACATGAAATGATGCTATACATAGAGAATCCTATAGATGCCACCAGAAAACTATTAGAGCTAATCAATGAATTTGGTAAAGCAGCATGATACAAAATTAATGCACAGAAATCTCTTGCATTCCTATACACTAATGATGAAAAATTTGAAAGAGAAATTAAGGAAACACTCCCATTCACCATTGCAACAAGAAGAATAAAATACCTAGGAATAAATCTACCTA
Organism: Lagenorhynchus albirostris; assembly: GCF_949774975.1. Taxonomy (NCBI): domain Eukaryota; kingdom Metazoa; phylum Chordata; class Mammalia; order Artiodactyla; family Delphinidae; genus Lagenorhynchus; species Lagenorhynchus albirostris. Next base: position 49,646,242 of record NC_083098.1, on the reverse strand, counting down.
AAGAGGTAAAAGACCTGTACTCAGAAAACTATAAGACACTGATGAAAGAAATTAAAGATGATACAGATAGAGATATATACCATATTCTTGGATTGGAAGAATCAATATTGTGAAAATGACTATACTACCCAGAGCAATCTACAGGTTCAATGCAATCTCTATCAAATTACCAATGGCATTTTTTACAGAACTAGAACAAAAAATCTTAAAATCTGTATGGAGACACAAAAGACCCCAAATAGCCAAAGCACTCTTGAGGGGAAAAAACGGAGCTGGAGGAATCAGACTCTCTGACTTCTATACTACAAAGTTACAGTAATCAATACAGCATGGTACTGGCACAAAAACAGAAATACAGATCAATGGAACAGGATAGAAAGTCCAGAGATAAACCCACACACCTCTGGTCAATTAATCTATAACAAAGGAGGCAAAGATATACAATGGAGAAAAACCGTCTCTTCAATAAGTGGTGCTGGGAAAACTGGACAGCTACATATAAAAGAATGAAATTAGAACACTCCCTAACACCCTACACAAAAATAAACTCCAAATGGATTAGAGACCTAAACGTAAAACTGAACACTATAAAACTCTTAGAGGAAAACATAAGCGGAACATTCTTTGACATAAATCACAGCAAGATCGTTTTTGATCCACCTCCTAGAGTAAAGGAAATAAAAACAAAAATAAACCAATGGGACCTAATGAAACTTAAAAGCTTTTGCAAAGCAAACGAAACTACAAACCAGACGAAAAGACAACCCTCAGAATGGGTGAAAATATTTGCAAACGAATCAACAAAGGATTAATCTCCTAAATATATAAACAGCTCATGCAGCTCAATAATAAAAAAGGAAATAACCCAATCAAAAAATGGGCTGAAGACCTAAACAGACATTTCTCCAAAGAAGACACACAAGCAGAAGCACATGAAAACCTGCTCAACTTCACTAATTATTAGAGAAATGCAAATCAAAACTACAATGATGTATCACCTCATATCAGTTAGAATGGGCATCATAAGAAAATCTACAAACAACAAATGCTGGAGAGGGTGTGGAGAAGAGGGAACCCTCTTGCACTGTTGGTGGGAATGTAAATTGATACAGCCACTGCGGAGAACAGTATGGAGGTTCCTTAAAAAACTAAAAATAAAATTACTGTATGACCCAGCAATCCCACTACTGGGCATATATCTAGAGAAGACCATAGTTCAAAAAGACACATGCACCCCAATGTTCACTGCAGCCCTATTTACAATAGCCAGCTCATGGAAGCAACCTAAATGCCCATCAACAGAAAAATGGATAAAGAAGATATGGTACATATATACAATGAAATATTACTCAGCCATAAAAAGGAACAAAATCGGGTCATTGGTAGAGACGTGGATGAATGTAGAGACTGTCATACAGAGTGATGTTAAGTAAAAAAAAAGAAAAACAAATATCCTATATTAACACATATATGTGGAACCTAGAAAAATGGTACAGATGAACCGGTTTGCAGGGCAGAAATTGAGACACAGATGTAGAGAACAAACATATGGACACCAAGGGGGGAAAGCGGCGGCAGGTGGTGGTGCTGGTGTGACGAATTGGGAGATTGGGATTGACATGTATACACTAATATGCATAAAATGGATAACTAATAAGAACCTGCTGTATAAAAAACAATAAAATAAAATTTATAAATAAATTTACTGTGGAAAACAAAAGTACACAGATTGGGAAGGGTGAAAGTAAAACTGTCTTTTTCCATATATGAAATGACTGTTTATGTAGAAGTCACAAATAATCAACAAAACAAAAACGTAACTAATAAGCAATTATAGCAAAGATGCAGGATACAAAAATCGATTGCTTTCCTGTATACCAACAATGAAAAGTGGGATTTGATATTTAAAACACAATATTATATACATTAGCTCCCCAAAATACTCAGATAAATCTAACAAGATACATACAAGCTCTATATGAAGAAAACTCCAAAACTCTGAATGAAATCAAAAAACTAAATAAATGGATATGTATTCCATGTTTATAGATAAGAAGACAATATTTTGTCAGAGATGTAGAGCAACAGAAACTCTCACACATTGCTGGTGCAAATGCAAAGTGATACAACAATTTTGGAAGACAAGTTTGGTGGTTTCTTACCAAAGCTAAACATACTCCTATCATATGATCCAGGAATTGCACTCTTTGGTATGAACTGAAAGGAGCTGAGAACTTACGCCTACACAAAAACCTGCACATGGATGTTAATAGTAGTTTTATCCGTAATTACCAAAACTTGAAACAACCAAGATATCCCTCATTAGATGAATGGATGAATAAACTTTGGCTCATCCAGACAATGGAATATTATCCAGTGCTAAAAATAACTGAGCTATCAAGCCATGAAAACACATGGAGAAACCATAAATGCATATTACTAAGTGAAAAAAGCCAATGTAAGTAGGTTACATACTGTAGGATTCCAATTACACGACATTCTGGAAAAAGCAAAACTATGGACAATAAAAAGATCAGTGGTTTGCAGGGGTGGGGAGAAGACAGTTGGAAGGAGAGATGAATAAGCAAAGCACAGGGGATATTTAGGGCAGTAAAAATACTTTACATATTATAATGATGAATATATGTCAGTATAATTTTTCCAAACCCAGTGAATGTACAACACCAAGAGTGAGTCCTTATGTAAACTATGGATTTTGGGTGATTGTAATATGTCAATATACGTTCATCCCTGGTTTAAGAAAAAAAAAGTACCATTTGGTGAGTGATGTTGATCATGGGAGAGGATAAGTATGTGTAGGGGCAGGGGCTACATGGGAAAACTTTGTACCCTCCTTTATTGTAAACCTAAAACTACTCTGAAAAATGAAGTCCTAAAAAAAAAAAGAAATTAGACACACACAAAGGGCTTTGGAAGTTTTGCCCTGGAGAAGAAAAAATAATATTAACCTGTCTTTGTAAATTTAAGAGTTTTATGTAGATTAGGCAGTTGGCTTTTTTTGTGTGTGTGGACCCCGAGGAGAGAAAATACAAGTAGACTTCAACTTGATATAAAAAAAGTGCTTTCTAAGTTTTAAATCTATCAGCTACATGAGAGTAGTATCTATGTCTTGTTCCTCTTTGTATGATCAACGCCTACAAAATGCCTGGTATGTGGAAAATGCTCAGTGAATGAGTCAGTAAGTTCCTTGTCTCCAGGATCCAAAGGATATCTTATATGACCCCTGGCAGGGGTTGTGCATTGGGTTGACATGGGATAGAGCAATTGTTTTCATATTTTTATGTTTTGTTTTCTTTTTAGTAGCTGAATCTTTTTGTTGTAAGGATTCTTACCTAGAAATGCAACATATAAAGTAGACAAAATCAGAGAAGCTTTGTTGAACTGGCTGAAAGAAGCCTAGATCTACAACTGCTAAACCTTCCACTTTGTCCCTATTGCATCTCCAGGAAACAAAAATCTTTGTGAGTTTTAAAATTATAAGATTCTAGGAACTCCAGATACTGGTTCTGGAGTAATATAACCTTCCTTCATACGTAAACTGAAATGATATTAGCTTATGATTGATTTTGCTTTCATATCTAAAACTGCATTATGCAAATAAAATATTTACAATATAATAAATGAGAGATATCGGATAAAAAGTAGAAAAGCAAAAGGGAACCAATGTTTAATGAGTGGTTACAAAATGTCAGACTTCGTACTAAGTTCATTACGTTTAATAATTATAAGATTTAAGTTCAGGAAAAATTAATTTGGAATGGGCTAACAGAGAAGACCTCATGGAGGAAGGGGAGTTTGAGTTATACCTAGAACGGCTTCAATAGGTTGGAAAAAAGAAAGAATGCTCCAGGGAAGAGGCTTAATTTTTTGTTTTTTAAAGAACAGGACTACAATAAAGTGACTTTGTAAAGAAATTCCAAAAACTTCATGCCATTACCTTATAAACATTTAGAACCATGCTATGAGTATCAAGAAAGAAAACTAAAAACGAATCTCCCATCACCAGCAATGGGACAAATCAATACCATGCACTCCTGATATAGTCCTTGAAGAACAACATTATCTCTGCACTTCTGACAGAAGTACACGACCTGAATCTAATCATGGGGAAATAATGACAAACCCAAACTGAAAGATACTCTTCAACATAACTGACCTGCACACTTCACAAGTGTCAAAGACTGAGGAACTATTCCAGATGAAAAGATTCTAAAGGGACATGACACCCAAATGAAACACCTGATCTTGGATTTTGTCTTGCTAAGAAGGATATTCTTGGGCCAATTGGCAAAATCTGAATAAAGGCTGTATATTAGATGATTATGGTATATCATTGTTATTTGTCTAATTTTGATAATGGCACTTGGGTTATGTAAGCAAATGTTTTTAGAATATACACCCTGAACTATTTACGGATAAGGGGGCATCATGTCTCTTACTCTCAAATGGTTTAGTAGAAAATTTACACACACACACACACACACACACACACACACAGAAAAAGTATAAAGCAAATGTAAATGTTAATATGTGGGGAAACTTGGTGAAGTATATATAGGGACTCTACTATTCTTGCAGCTTTTCTGTAGGTCTGAAATTATACCAAAATAAAAAAGTTAAAAGAAGAAAACAGGGAGAAAAATAAATATTGTAACATTTCTATTGGTAGAAGAAAGGAAAATTACTGAAACCACTTTATATACTACAGGAATGGTATAATTCCCATCAAGAAAGTAAGTTCTTTGCTTAGGAAAATTATCTAGAGACCTCCTGGGTGCCAAATGTATAGCTTCTCATGGGAGAATTTTAAGAAAATGGTATAACAGAGAGACAGCTGAATTATTCTGCATAATGAAGAAAAAGGAAATCTTGGTTACTTCAGACAAACTGGGGATGGGGCTCAAGAATAAAGAGAAGAGAAGAAACGTAAGTTAGCAATAGGGAAGGAAAAACAAGAAGTTTTAATTGGGACCTAAGGAAATAGCCAGCAAGAAATGTCTTGAGAGGGAAATAGTTGATGAAATTATTGGATAGCAATGCCTAATACTAAACTTTAAGTTATTTTTATACCATGCTGAACTGATTCTCCTCACTAACCCCAAATATTTAATAAAAATCTGCTATCTATACAGTCTTTCATTTGAAGCACTTTGATTGAAATAGGAATGAGGGTCATATCATATATGGGACAAAGCAGTCTGAGAAGACAGCAATATCAGGAAGAGAAATACAGAGAAGAGACTGAGAATTCAGTGGATTTGTAAAATTACAGAAAAAGGTGACTGTATAATATGAAACTTTCAAAATCCTTGGTTTGGTGGGAAGCGAAGAATTCTGGGTTTCTCACAACATCCTCATGAGGACAGGAGATTCAACGATTCTTTTTATTAAAGGGCAACGTGACCCAAAAAGTTTAGAAAATTTGGGAATGTAAGACTGCACATACTTTTGTTACATCGGCAAAAAGACATTAAATAACATGATCAATATAAAGCAATATTTTTCTACTAAAATACGATCCCATAATTGTACTTCAAGGTATCTTTCTGTGGTAACCTGCCTCCAAGATGGCCTCCAGTGATTCTCATCTTCTGATGTTCATGTCTTCCCACATTAAATTGGGTGACTTGCGTAATGAATGAGATATTGAAAAAATTATGGAGCATGACTTCTGAGGTTACATCATAAAAACTGCCTTACTGTCTCTTAGATCACCTGTCCTGACCAAGGCAACTTCCACACTGGCTTGAGGACACTCAAACAGCCCATGGAAAGTCCCACTAAATGAAGAACTAAGGCCTTCTGTCAACAGTCAAGATCAACTTGCCAGTGATGAGAGTGAGTCAGCCAAAACCACCCAGCTAAGCTGCTCCCAAGTTCCTAACCACAAAAACTATGAGATAGTAAATATTTTCAACTCTTTTAATACACTAAATATTGGTATAATTTATTATGCAGCAAAAGATAATACAACTCTCCTAAAGTAATAATCAGAAAGGTTATCTAACGTTCATGTGCAAGTATGCTCAATATCCTGTTATTTATAATAGCAAAAATTGGAATAACCTGTGTCTAAATAGAAAAGATTTTTAACGAATTATTATATAGCAGTATCATAATTAAAGATAAAATTTACCAGATTTTTTTTTCTGTTCAGAGACTGTACTAGGAGGATATACTCTGGAAATATTAAAAATAATATTTTTGAAGAATATTAAATAGCACAGTCATAATATAATGCTAAATGAAATAAACAGCATATGAAATTATATATATAGTATGATTACATATTTTATAAACAGATTTTTATTTACACAACATATATTTATAATTATATATGCTATATTTTTAGAAAATGGAAATCAAATACACACATACACAAAGGAAAAACACTGGCACCAAATACAAAAATTATTAGCAGTAGTTATCCTTGGTTGGGGTAGGAATGATTTCGGTATTTAAATTACCTTTTTTTATTTTTCTGTACTTCTCCAAAATTTCCACAAAATGTATGCACTACTTTTATCATCTCATTTTTTTTTAACATCTTTATTGGAGTATAATTGCTTTACAATAGTGTGTTAGTTTCTGCTTTATAACAAAGTGAATCAGTTATACATACACGTATGTTCCCGTATCTCTTCCCTCTTGCATCTCCCTCCCTCCTACCCTCCCTATCCCACCCCTCTAGGTGGTCACAAACCACCTACCGATCTCCTTGTGCTATGCGGCTGCTTCCCACCAGCTATCTATTTTACATTTGGTAGTGTATATATGTCCATGCCACTCTCTCACTTTGTCACAACTTACCCTTACCCCTCCCCATATCCTCAAGTCCATGCTCTAGTAGGTCTGTGTCTTTATTCCCATCTTATCCCTAGGTACTTCATGACCTTTTTTTTTTTTTCTTGGATTCCATATATATGTGTTAGCATACGGTATTTGTTTTTCTCTTTCTGACTTATTTCACTCTGTATGACACACTACAGTCTGTCCACCTCACTACACATAACTCAATTTCGTTTCTTTTTATGGCTGAGTAATATTCCATTGTATATACGTGCCACATCTTCTTTATCTATCCATCTGTTCATGGGCACTTAGGTTGCTTCCACGTCCTGACTATTGTAAATAGAGCTGCAATGAACATTTTGGTACATGACTATTTTCAAATTATGGCTCTCTCAGGGTATATGCCCAGTAGTGGGATTGCTGGGTCGTACGGTAGTTCTATTTGTAGTTTTCTAAGGAACCTCCATACTGTTCTCCATAGTGGCTGTATGAATTTACATTCCCACCAGATGTACAAGAGTGTTCCCTTTTCTCCATACCATCTCCAGCATTTATTGTTTCTAGATTTTTTGATGATGGCCATTCTGACCGGGGTGAGATGATACCTCACTGTAGTTTTGATTTGCATTTCTCTAATGATTAATGATGTTGAGCATTCTTTCATATGTACATTGGCAATCTGGACATCTTCTTTGCAGAAATGTCTATTTAGGTCTTCTGCCAATTTTTGGATTGGGTTGTTTGTTTTTTTGATATTGAGTTGCATAGATTGTTTGTATGTTTTGGAGATTAATCCTTTATCAGATGCTTCATTTGCAAATATTTTCTCCCATTCTGAGGGTTGTCTTTGGTCTTGTTTATGGTTTCCTTTGCTGTGCAAAAGCTTTGAAGTTTCATTAGGTCCCATTTGTTTATTTTTGATTTTATTTCCATATCTCTAGGAGGTGGGTCAAAAAGATCTTGCTGTGATTTATGTCATAGAGCATTCTGTCTATGTTTTCCTCTAAGACTTTGATAGTGTCTGGCCTTACATTTAGGTCTTTAACCCATTTTGAGTTTTTTTTTGTGTATGGTGTTACGGAGTGTTGTAATTTCATACTTTTACATTTACCTGTCCAGTTTTTCCATCACCACTTATTGAAGAGGCTGTCATTTCTCCACTGTATATTCTTACCTCCTTTATCAAAAATAAGGTGACCATATGTGTGTGGGTTTATCTCTGGGCTTTCTATCCTGTTCCATTGATCTATATTTCTGTTTTTGTGCCAGTACCATACTGTCTTGATTACTGTAGCTTTGTAGTATAGTCTGAAGTCAGGAAGCCTGATTCCTCCAGCTCCGTTTTTCATTCTCAAGATTGCTTTGGATATTCGGGGTCTTTTGTGTTTCCATACAAATTGTGAAATTTTTTGTTCTAGTTCTGTGAAAAACGCCAGTGGTAGTTTGATAGGGATTGCATTGAATCTGTAGATTACTTTGGGTAGTATAGTCATTTGCACAATATTGATTCTTCCAATCCAAGAACATGGTATATCTCTACATCTATTTCTATCATCTTTAATTTCTTTCATCAGTGTCTTATAATTTTCTGCATACAGGTCTTTTGTCTCCTTAGGTAGGTTTATTCCTGGATATTTTATTCTTTTTGTTGCAGTGGTAAATGGGGGTGTTTTCTTAATTTCACTTTCAGCTTTTTCATCATTAGTGTATAGGAATGCAAGAGATTTCTGTGCATTAATTTTGTATCCTGCTACTTTACCAAATTCATTGATTAGCTCTTGTAGTTTTCTGGTAGCATCTTTAGGATTCCCTATGTATAGTATCATGTCATCTGCAAACAATGACAGCTTTACTTCTTTTCTGATTTGGTTTCCATTTATTTCTTTTTCTTCTCTGATTGCTGTGGCTAAGACTTCCAAAACTATGTTGAATAAGAGTGGTGACAGTGGGCAACCTTGTCTTGTTCCTGATCTTAGTGGAAATGCTTTCAGTTTTTCACCACTGAGGACAATGTTCGCTGTGGGTTTGTCATATACAGCCTTTATTATGTTGAGGAAAGTTCCCTCTATGCCTACTTTCTGCAGGGTTTTTATCATAACTGGGTGTTGAATTTTGTTGAAAGCTCTCTCTGCATCTATTGAGATGATCATATGATTTTTCTCCTTCAATTTGTTAATATGGCGTATCACGTTGATTGATTTGCGTATATTGAAGAATCCTTGTATTCCTGGAATAAACCCCACTTGATCATGGTGTGTAATCATTTTAATGTGCTGATAGATTCTGTTTGCTAGTATTTTGTTGAGGATTTTTGAATCTACGTTCATCAGTGATATTGGCCTCTAGTTTTCTTTCTTTCTGACATCTTTGTCTGGTTTTGGTATTACGGTGATGGTGGCTTCGTAGAATGAGTTTGGGAGTGTTCCTCCCTCTGCTATATTTTGGATGAGTTTGAGAATGATAGGTGTTAGCTCTTCTCTAAATGTTTGTTAGAATTCGCCTGTGAAGTCATCTGGTCCTGGGCTTTTGTTTGTTGGAGATTTTTAATCACAGTTTCAATTTCAGTGCTTGTGATTGGTCTGTTCATATCTTCTATTTCTTCCTGATTCAGTCTTGACAGGTTGTGCATTTGTAAGAATTTGTCAACTTCTTCCCGGTTGTCCACTTTATTGGCATAGAGTTGCTTGTAGTAATCTCTCATGATCCTTTGTATTTCTGCAGTGTCAGTTGTTACTTCTCCTTTTTCATTTCTAATTCTATTGATTTGAGTATTCTCCCTTTTTTCTTGATGAGTCTGGCTAATGGTTTATCAATTTAGTTTATCTTCTCAAAGAACTAGCTTTTAGTTTTACTGATCTTTGCTATCGTTTCCTTCATTTCTTTTTCATTTATTTCTGATCTGATCTTTATGATTTCTTTCCTTCTGCTAACTTTGGGGGTTTTTTGTTCTTCTTTCTCTAATTGCTTTAGGTGCAAGGTTAAGTTGTTTATTTGAGATATTTCCTATTCCTTAAGGTAGGACTGTATTGCTATAAACTTCCCCCTTAGAACTGCTTTTGCTGCATCCCATAGGTTTTCGGTCGTCGTGTCTCCATTGTCATTTGTTTTTAGGTATTTTTTGACTTCCTCTTTGATTTCTTCAGTGATCACTTCGTCATTAAGTAGTGTATTGTTTAGCTTCCATGTGTTTTTGTTTTTTACAGATGTTTTCCTGTAATTGATATCTAGTCTCGTATCGTTGTGGTCAGAAAAGATACTTGATACGATTTCAATTTTCTTAAATTTACCAAGGCTTGATTTGTGACCCAAGATATGATCTATCCTGTAGAATGTTCCATGAGCAATTGAGAAAAATGTGTATTCTGTTGTTTTTGGATGGAATTTCCTATAAATATCAATTAAGTCCTTCTTGTTTAATGTATCATTTAAAGCTTGTGTGTCCTTATTTATTTTCATTTTGGATGATCTGTCCATTGGTGAAAGTGGACTGTTAAAGCCCCCTACTATGACTGTGCTACTGCTGATTTCCCCTTTTACGGCTGTTAGTATTTGCCTTATGTATTGAGGTACTCCTATGTTGGGTGCATAAATATTTACAATTGTTATATCTTCTTCATGCATCGATCCCTTGATCATTATGTAGTGTCCTTCTTTGTCTCTTTTAATAGTCTTTATTTTAAAGTCTGTTTTGTCTGATATGAGAATTGCTACTCCAGCTTTCTTCTGATTTCCATTTGCATGGAGTATCTTTTTCCGTCCCCTCACATTCAGTCTGTATGTGTCCCTAGGTCTGAAGTGGATCTCTTGTAGACAGGATATAGATGGGTCTTGTTTTTGTATCCATTCAGTCAATCTGTGTCTTTCGGTGGGAGCATTTAATCCATTTACACTGAAGGTAATTATCGATATGTATGTTCCTTTTCTTAACTGTTTTGGGTTCGTTATTGTACGTCTTTTCCTTCTCTTATGTTTCTTGCCTAGAAAAGTTCCTTTAGCATTTGTTGTAAAGCTGGTTTGGTGGTGCTGAACTCTCAGCTTTTTCTTGTCTGTAAAGGTTTTGATTTCACCATCAAATCTGAATGAGATGCTTGCTGGGTCGAGTAATCTTGGCTGTAGGTTTTTCTCCTTCATCACTTTAAATATGTCCTAACACTCCCTTCTGGCTTGCAGAGTTTCTGCTGAAAGATCAGCTTTAACCTTATGGGGATTGCCTTGTGTGTTATTTGTTGTTTTTCCCTTGCTGCTTTTAATATGTTTTCTTTGTATTTAATTTTTGATAGTTTGATTAATATGTGTCTTGGCCTGTTTCTCCTTGGATTTATCCTGTATGGGACTCTGTGCTTCCTGGACTTGATTAGCTATTTCCTTTCCCATATTATGGATGTTTTCAAGTATAATCTCTTCAAATTTTTCTCAGTCCCTTTATTTTCCTCTTCTTCTTCTGGGACCAATATAATTCGAATGTTGGTGTGTTTAATGTTGTCCCAGAGATCTCTGAGACTGTCCTCAGTTGTTTTCATTCTTTTCTCTTTATTCTCCTCTGCAGTAGTTATTTCCACTATTTTATCTTCCACGTCACTTATCCATTCTTCCGCTCCAGTTATTCTGCTATTGATCCCTTCTAGAATATTTGTAATTTCATTTATTGTGTTGTTGATCATTGCTCGTTTCCTATTTAGTTCTTCTAGGTCCTTGTTAAATGTTTCTTGCATTTTCTCTATTGTATTTCCAAGATTTTGGATCATCTTTACTATCATTATTCTGGATTCTTTTTCAGGTAGACTGCCTATTTCCTCTTCATTTGTTAGGCCTGGTCGGTTTTTACCTTGCTCCTTCATCTGCTGGGCGTTTTTCTGTCTTCTCATTTTGCTTATCTTACTGTGTTTGGGGTCTCCTTTTTGCAGGCTGCAGGTTCGTAGTTCCCGTTGCTTTTGGTGTCTGTCCCAGTGGTTAAAGTTGGTTCAGTGGGTTTTGTAGGCTTCCTGGTGGAGGGGACTAGTGCCTGTGTTCTGGTGGATGAGGCTGGATCTTGTCTTTCTGGTGGGCAGGTCCGCGCCTGCTGGTTTGTTTTGGGGTGTCTGTGGCCTTATTATGATTTTAGGCAGCCTCTCTTATAATGGGTGGGGTTGTCTTCCTGTCTTGCTAGTTGTTTGTCATAGGGTGCTCAGCACTGTAGTTTGCTGGTCATTGAGTGGAGCTGGGTCTTCTTGTTGAGATGGAGATCTCTGGGAGATTTTCGCCATTTGATATTACATGGAGCTGGGACGTCTCTTGTAGACCAGTGTCCTGAAGTTGGTTCTCCCACCTCAGAGGCACAGCACTGACTCCTGGCTGGAGCACCAAGAGCCTTTCAACCACACAGCTCAGAAGAAAAGGGAGAAAAAGTAGGATGAAAGAAAGAAAGAAGATAAAGTAAGATAAAATAAAATAAAGTTATTAAAATAAAAAATAATTAACAAAAAAATTAAAAAGAAAAACAGACGGACAGAACCCTAGGACAAATGGTGAAAGCAAAGCTATACAGACAAAATCACACACAGAAGCATACACATACACAGTCACAAAAAGAGGAAAAGGGGTAAAAATAATATATCTTGCTCTCAAAGTCCACCTCCTTAATTTGGGATGATTTGTTGTCTATTCAGGTATTCCACAGATGCAGGGTACCTCAAGTTGATTGTGGAGCTTTAATCCGCTGCTCTTGAGGCTGCTGGGAGAAACTTCCCTTTCTCTTCTTTGTTCGCATAGCTCCCGGGGTTCAGCTTTGGATTTGGCCCCGACTCTGCATGTAGGTCGCCTGAGGGCGTCTGTTCTTCGCTCAGACAGGGCCGGGTTAATGGAGCAGCTGATTCGGGGGCTCTGGCTCACTCAGGCCAGGAGTAAGGAGGGGTATGGAGTACGGGGCTTGCCTGCGGCAGCAGAGGCCAGTGTGACATTGTACCAGCCTGAGGCGTTCCATGTATTCTCCCGGGGAAGTTGTCCCTGGGTCACGGGACCCTGGCAGTGGTGGGCTGCACAGGCTCCCGGGAGGGCAGGTGTGGATAGTGACCTGTGCTTGCACACAGGCTTCTTGGTGGCGGCAACAGCAGCCTTAGCGTCTCGTGCCCGTCTCTGGGGTCCTCACTGATAGCTGCGGCTCGTGCCCATCTCTGGAGCTCCTTTAAGCGGCACTCTTAATCCCCTCTCCTCATGCACCAGGAAGCAAAGAGGCAAGAAAAAGTCTTGTCCCTTCGGCAGCTCCCGACTTTTCCCGGACTCCCTCCCGGCTAGCTGTGGCGCACTAGCCCCCTTCAGGCTGTGTTCACGCAGCCAACCCCAGTCCTCTCCCTGTGATCTGACCTCCGAAGCCCGAGCCTCAGCTCCCAGACCCTGCCCGCCCTGGCGGGTGAGCAGACAAGGCTCTCGGGCTGGTAAGTCCCGGTCTGCACCAATCCTCTGTGCAGGAATCTCTATGCTTTGCCCTCCACACCCCTGTTGCTGCACTCTCTTCAGTGGCTCCGAAGCTCCCCCCCTCTGCCACCCACGAAGCAAAGGGGCTTCTAGTGTGTGGAAACCTTTCCTCCTTCATAGCTCCCTCCCACTGGTGCAGGTCCCGTCCCTATTCTTTTGTCTCTGTTTTGTCTTTTTTCTTTTGCCCTACCCAGGTAGGTGGGGAGTTTCTTGCCTTTTGGGAAGTCTGAGGTCTTCTGCCAGCGTTCAGTGGGTGTTCTATAGGAGCAGTTTCACATGTAGATGTATTTCTGATGTATCTGTGGGGAGGAAGGTGATCTCCATGTGTTACTCTTCTGCCATCTTCTTCAACTCCATCATCTCATTTTTAAAAATATTAATAGAAAATTTGCCAGAGCACAAAACGTGGGTGTGAGATGGTGCTCACTCATAGAATTTGATTTCTGGGAAAGCCATCTAGTTCAACATCCTCATTTTACAGATGAAAGAACACAGGAGAATTAGGTGATTCCCCTGAAGTTCACCTAGTTGGTTATGGCAAAACGTGAAGCCAAACTCAAGTTTCCTAGTTTCTGATCCAATGTTCTCTTTACTATGCTATGTTACTGCCAAGAAATCAAAGACAAAGTCACCACAGGACCTCAAAAAGCAAAAGGGAAAAGGAGAAAAATGGCCAAAATAAAAATAATGGCCAAACAACTCTGAGCAGTCATCATTGCAAAAAGAAAACCATATTCTCAGAAATTAGGCACCAACTTCCACTAAGTAAGTTAATATTTAAGGACTTTTATAGAGCCACCACAATGGATGACCTTAGTTAAGAAGGGAGTCAGGTTAGGTCCAATAAGACTTTGACCTGAACTGACCCATAACTAACCTATTTATGAGAAAGTGAAAGGGCCAATTCTATTTCATCACCTGATGAACAGGAACTTCACTTACTGCTGCTGCCTCAGCCATTCTTACCACATCAGAGCAACTTGTATCTATCTTCTCTCTCCACCTCGCTACTTATGCTGCCACTCAGAGAATTATAATGGTACCTAGCCACAGCACAGATATTTATAAGTCCTTTGGAAAGATCTAAATGGAGAATGAAAGGGCCTCTTACATGATGGAAAAGATCAACAGCTTACTCTTTTCATACAGAAGAGGCCTAACTGGTTAGTAATTCGGTCCCTATTTGTGTTTGGGGAAAATAGAGTTTGGGAAAACTCACAGAAACTATAAAAACTCTGTGCAAACATTTAAAGAATTGTAAGTTTGTATGTACTCTGTTGCTTCGAGCTGTAGTAAAATTATCCAGAAATAAGCTAACAAAAACACCTACATTTACTTTCATCTGTTTGTTGTCTCTTGCATGGTAAAATGTTTAATCATCAGAAATAACAGAACCTTCACCTGAAAACTTTTTGGAGCACTGATATATCATCATGAGAAATTAATATTAAAACTTATATGTAGTTAAAGAATTTCCAAGGAATTCTCCATTTTTGGCCTATGATCAAGAGTGGGATATATGGTGTTTCTGAGGAAATATGAAGCAACATGTAATTACTTGAGAAACCTCAAAAGAATCCATTAGATCATCAGTAAGGAAGAACTATTGCTTGGCTATTTAATTCTAAACGTCAAGCAAGATTATAACTTTTGCTCTGGCATTGAACAAAAACATGATTAATCTGCTTCTGCTCTAAGAAAAGCATTTCTTCACCCAGCAGCCAACAAATGAAGAGTGTTGTTTCAAGTGAGTAGGAATGTTTCCAGCAATTGCTGAGTGAAGGACATGAGTGATCCAAAGGGAAAAGAGAAATTTGATTGTCATATCACCTGCTTCGTGAGTTTCTACTAGTTAGGAAAAGAGACTGGAGAAATTCCCATACCATTAGGCAAGGATGTCATGGGTGGCATAACCCCAGTGAATCTCACCCTCTCTGGCCCCCAAGTTAATGCAAAAAAGAGAGATGACTTCATAGATCACTGAACATAACCAATTAGCACACAAGTGGGCCCTCTTTCAATAAATCTCTGTGTGTGTGCACATTGTATATATAAGTAGGCATAAATTATTAAAACTCACTTTAAAAACTTATTACTTCTCTATTGACTTCTTTTCAACCTGTGAAAATACATGTGTGTTTAAATAAGCAAAATACATATTTTCAAAATATGTTTATACTAGCTGGCATGCTCTGGCCAGTTGTGGAATTAAGTGTATGTACTTTTGCTTCAGGTATCTAAAGTACCTTCCAAGGGGGTGGATAAGCCTTAGACTGGGGAGTTGGAGGATCTCAGATACTTGAGACTGCCTTTACAAATATACAGAAGAGTCAGCTGTGCCTCCAGGAACCAGAGATGAGGCCCACCCTGCTCTAGCCTGGAGCTCCCATCAGAGCTCTCTTGGTTTGACAAGGCTCTGGTGTCCAGCATCAACCATGCATGAGCCAGTTTTCAAGATCCTACTTGGCTGAACAGGCACAATGGGCAGACAGACCTCAGACCATTCTGACCCATCTTGGCCCAACAAAGACTTGTTTGAAGTGTATGTGGTTGAGAAAACTCCTCTTGATGTCTTTATTTTTTATTTATTTATTTATTTTTTTGCGGTACATGGGCCTCTCACTGCTGTGGCCTCTCCTGTTGTGGAGCACAGGCTCCGGACACGCAGGCCCAGCGGCCATGGCTCACGGGCCTAGCCGCTCCGCAGCATATGGGATCTTCCTGGACTGGGGCACGAACCCGTGTCCCCTGCATCGGCAGGCGGACTCTCAACCACTGCGCCACCAGGGAAGCCCCTCTTGATGTCTTTTAAGGGAAGATTTTTATCTGTAAGAGATGGTTGAGGTATGGTCTTGCCTTAAGGTAGAAAGGAAATCTTGAAAAATCATCAAGTTTTGAGGTTTAGAACATTGCCAAGTCAATCTCCTCTTTGAATGACTCTGCTTGTTTTGTGGGTACTTTCTGAACTGTGGGAGATAAATTTACCACCCAGTTTCTAGATTCTGTTTGGAGATTGTCTTTTTCCTTTACTACTATCCATAGTCCTAGATTCTAACCTTAAGCCCCCTGTATACAAATACCTTTTATATAAACCTGCACTGAGGAAATTCCCTAGCAGTCCACTGGTTAGGTCTTGCTGCTTTCACTGTGGTGGGACGAGGGTTCAATCCCTGGTTGGGGAATTGGGGAACTAAGATCCTGTGGGCCCCGCAGCACAACCGAAAAAACAAAGAAAAACAACCAAAAATAAACAAAAAACCCATAAACCTGCAATGACTGTTTCCTCATCTGTCAATCACATCTCTGGGACATGCCACTGAGTCTCCATTACCGTCGAATGCCAAGTTTTAAGTTGGTTTCCATTGGTTTCAATATCTTCCATCAGATTACTATGATTTGCCTACCTGAATTGCCTGACCTACTACTTACTTAGGACAGGGTATCTTAAATTTTTTTATTGTAAGTCAAGCGTGGGTTGGAGGATGATAAAAGCAGTTCTTCCAAACTCCAAAGATCTTCCTGAGGACATAATAAGAAAATGTGTAAGTAATTAGATTATAAAACTATAATAATAGGGCTTCCCTGGTGGCGCAGTGGTTGAGAGTCCGTCTGCCGATGCAGGGGATACGGGTTCGTGCCCCGGTCTGGGAAGATCCCACATGCCGTGGAGCGGCTGGGCCCGTGAGCCATGGCCGCTGGGCCTGCGTGTCCGGAGCCTGTGCTCCACAACGGGAGAGGCCACAACAGTGAGAGGCCCACATACCGCAAAAAAAAAACCAAAAAACAAACCAAAAAAAACTATAATAATAATAGAAAGCTGAGATATATATAGTAATAAATATAACATTATGAAATATATTAATATGCTGAAATATTATTATATCTGTCTGTACTGGCTGGGAAAAGCCAGCTTCTCATGTGGTCTGAACACCAGACTTTTCTTCACACTGTTCTAACTGGAATTTCCCCCCTTTCTAAATCTGATTATATTCCAGCCAGCCTAGATTTACCAAACCTCATGTGTTTCAACATTTGTTACCTGTGTGGCCTTGGACAAGTAACTTGGGCAAGAAATATTAAATGAGGATATTCTAGGCTGGATATTAGAGTTTAGAGTGAGAAACTGATTTGCACAAGGTAATATCATAAATGGCAGACTAGAATAGAACTCACATCTTCTGTCTTAGAGACCAGCCACCATCTGCTGACCTGTCCTGCTTTCTCTAGGGTTACATCAAGGAATTGAAAGATTATTGCCAAACTCAACACAGTTCTACACTGTTAGTTTATTATGTCATGTGTCCATAGTTTCCTCTTAGAATTTTTGTGGGAACAGCACAATTTTTTCCACCAATGAAAACCTCAGATATTAAGCTCTGTTAATAAGAAGCAAGTTTTAAAATATATTTTAATAATCATATTAAACATTAAAATATTATTTTAGTTCTATTTCATTTTTAAAACTTTTAAACTATTTAATTTTTTCTGATTATAAAATTAATGTCTGCCTCCTTTAGATAATTACTTTTCTGCATTTCAGATTATTTTCTTATGATTAATATTTTTATATAATACTTGATATTTCCATAAATATGAATACTTGTCTCCACATTCTTAACAGCAGCAAATGCATCTGTTTTGCTCATGGTTTAACTATTTTATTTCCATACCCCCCACCCTCACTTCTACATAAGGAATCAGTTCTTATTTTTTTAGATCAATTGTCCAATTTTCTAACTAGATAAGATCTTTCATTTGTATAATTAATTTTTTTCAGTTCAAGAAAGTTTTCTTTTTTTTATTTTTGTATATTCTCAATTTGTTCTGCTTCTTTCTCTTTAAATAAATACCTACGACCTATAAGTTATCTCTTTCTTCATTCTCCCTCGGATCTAAATGTCTCACCCTCGTGTTTAGCACAGTGTCATTGTTAACAAACATGTGTTGGAGTCTGACAGATTTGAGTTTCAGTTCTGCTTTGTCATTTCCTGGCTGTTTTCCTGAGCATATTAGGTGACCTTGACAGGTCTCAGTTTCTTCCTCCGTAACATGTGTTTGGTGTCCAGTATGTACTCAAGGACAAGAGCCATCTTTGCTCTCTTTTCTCAGGATTCTTTAAGATTGCTTCTTAACTAAATAGACATTTCACCAAAGAAGACATACAGATGGCCAACAGGCACATGAAAAGATGCTCAACATTGATAATTATTAGAGAAATGCAAATCAAAACTACAGTGAGGTACCACCTCACACCAGTCAGAATGGCCATCATTTTTTAAAAATCTACAAATAACAAATGCTGAAGAGGTTATGGAGAAAAGGGAACCCTCTTACACTGTTGGTGGGAATGTAAATTGTTGCAGACACTTCGGAAATCAGTATGGAGGTTCCTCAAAAAACTAAAAATAAAGTTGCCATATGATCTAGCAATCCCACTCCTGGGAATATACCTGGACAAACTATTAATTCAAAAATATACATGCACCCCTATGCTCACTGCAGCACTATTTACAATAGCCAAGACATGGAAGCAACCTAAATTTCCATTGACAGATGAATGGATAAAGAAGCTATGGTATATTTATACATAGGACTATTACTTAGCCATAAAAGGAATGAAATATGCCATTTACAGCAACATGGATGGGCCCAGAGATTATCACACTAAGTGAAGTAAGTCAGAAAGTGAAAGACAAATACTTTATATCACTTTATATGTGGAATCTAAAATATGACACAAATGAACTTATCTACGAAACAGACTCACAGACATACAGAACAGAATTGTGGTTGCCAAGGAGGAGGGGAGGGAAGGATGGGTTGGGAGTTTGGGATTAGCAGATGCAAACTATTATATAAAGCATGGATAAACAACAAGGTCCTACTATATAGCACAAGGAACTATATGCAATATCCTGTGATAAACCATAATGAAAAAGAATATGAAAAAGAATGTGTGTGTGTATATATATATATATATATATATACACACACACACACATATACATATATATATACACACACATACATATACATGTGGGTTATACAGCCGAAATTAACACTACTTTGTAAATCAACTATACTTCAATAAAATAAATTTTGAGAAGAAAAAATATGAGTGCTTCTTGTTAGTCCTCTGCATCACTGATTCTGTTTTCTGAATGTGAATTTGGTTCTGTATATGCTGTTTACTATTTTAATTCTATGACTCTTCAGTTGATTCCTTCACTCGTTTCTTACCTCCCTAGATCTGCGTCCCAACTTATTGTTTTTTTCAATTAATCTTTTGCTTTCAAAGAGATGATGTCTTCTTGTTATTGCGCTGGAGGTATAATGCAGAAACTTCTACAGGCTTCTCTATTTCCTGTGCTAGATATTTACCAAAAGTGTGCTTTTTCTCAGCTTTGTTCAGACACTGTAGCTTTCTTTTATATGGCAGAATACCTGCTTCTGTCCTCTGTTGCTTTCTTTCTGTCCCTTGATGAAATTTTTCATAGGTCCCATGACTTTTCTGCTTGCTTTTTGGTAATGGACCGTGCTACCCTCACTTTAAAAAAAAAACATAGTCTCAATTCAGAAATTAGAGGTGTCCTGCCAGGAAGTCAACCAGAACTGGGTTTCTAGTATGCTTCAGGCTGGAAACTTGCAGTAGAAATGGAGTGAAATGGATGGCTTCCTCTCTACTTCTCTGTACCAATCTCTACCCTGCCTGGCTTACTAACCATTTTTGGACACTTTGGGGTAAAATATGGAAAGAATGAAGTGTTTAGGGATAAAAGTCTTATTTGAACAGACATTCTCGTAAGCTGCCCTCAGGCTCCCTGGGACCAGCATATACTTGAAGCTCTGTTTTGGGTGAGTGTGTCTGAGGGGCCTTTGGCAATTTCTATCACTTAGGGACCCTCTCCTGTAGCTCTCGTGACCTGGTCAGATGTGTCTCTATTTTGGGTGGTCACTTGCAACTCATTCTGCAGCCCTTAGGAATTCAGGGCTCACCTGGAACTTCTCTCTGCTGGACTCCTTCTCTCCTCCAGGTAGCCCCACTGGACAAGACCTAAGATCATTACTACCACTGGCTCTGTCTCCTGCCTGGCCCATATCTGCTCTATACCAGGGACTACATGTTTCTTTGAACTAAACAACTGGCCATAGGATACTTTAATTTTCTCAGACTTGGGTCAGGCACCAAACTGTGAATACCCATCACCGGTCCCCAGGAAGGGCTTGTAGCAGCTCCCCTTACCATGCCTGAGGAGAATAAAGCAGAGCTCCTTAATCCTTTCACCTCTTATGTGTGTTTGTGTATTGGGGTAAGGGAGCTATCATATAGAAACAGTTTCTCCTCCAAGCAAACATCTTCAAAAGTCATTTTCTGACCTCTTTTCAGATCTCTGATTTGGCTGAGGGGTCCAAGGGTCATTGAACTGGTGAGCAACAATTTCCTTTGTTGTATTAATCAAGCTTTTTAAAATTTTCTTTATGGTATGATGTTTTGACTTCTTAGGGGGCCTTATAAACATGGGGAGAAACTGCCCCTTCCAGGGCTAACAAATTCCTAAAGATAATAAACAACTTACTTGAAAGAACATCTTTTTTATGAAAACTAACCAATTCAGGGCCTTATCAAACTCTCACACATCAAGCCAACATTTCCTGTGTCCTAAATAACCCAGGGTCAGATATCAGACAACTAGAGACTACAATATAGCTCAGAGCCCACTGACATTCTGAGCTGATTACCCTGTCCCATTTTGACTTTCCCGCCGAAACCTCAATAAAGGTTCCGGCCTAGACTTTCTCCTTGCTCCTGCTTCTGCTTCCTGGCCAAAATCTAATGGTTCTCCTGTGGCCTAGTATGGTATGTTCTGCCTTCTCTGGGGAAATGTAAGAAATACATTTTCTTTCAATGGAATTAGCCATTCTTTGTCATTCCTCAGTTATACCTCTATAACTTAAATCCCAAGTATAATTTTAATAAAATTGTAATGCTGCATATGGAGATGTTTCATAGTCACTTTGATGTCTGATGTATATTTTCACCTTTTTATAAATTCATAATTAAGTTTTTGAGAATGCAGAGCTGTCTAAAATTCCACATATGCCCTCAAACTCCCTGGAGTGTGTTTGTTCATTGGAAAGCTGCTGAGTTGATACTATGTCTAACAGACAGTACACCAAGTGATAAGAATATGAAAATCCCTGTGAGGAGGCTTCTCCAAGATGGTAGAGTAGGAAGACCCTGAATTCAGCTCTTCCCATGGGCACACCAAAATTATAACTACTTACAGAACAACTATCCATGAGAACAACCTGAAGACTGGAAGAAAAGATTTTCCAAAGACATAAAGAAGATAGGTAGGAAGGGCAGAGATATGGTATATCCAGGACCCACACACCTGGGTCAGCAAGCCACAAGCAAGAGGAATATCATAGCCAGAGAAGTTCTCCCCAAGGAGCGAGGGGTCTAAGTTCTACACTGGGCCCCCCAGCTTCAGGGTCCTGCACTGGAAAGATGAGCCCCCAGAATGTCTGGCTTTGAAAACCACAGGGCTTATTTCAGGTGAGCTAGAGGACTGTAGGAAACAAAGACTCCATTCCTAAAAGACACACACAAAACTTCACATGTTTCAAGCCCCAGCACGCAGACAGTGGTTTGAAAGGAGCCTAGGTCAGACCCACTCACTGATGTTGGAGAGCCTCCTAGAGAGGCAGGAGGCAACTGGCTCTCCCTAGGAATGGGGATGCTGGCAGAGGCCATTTTTGGGAACTCATTCTATGACAATGACACAAGAGCTGACAAGTGCCGTTTTGTTCTACAACAATGACATCAGAGCTGACAAGTTTTTAAATCTTCCTTCTTTCTATAATTGCCAGAAACTTGCCCTGCCCACAAGTGGGCCTGCAGTAGCCACACAGCCCTGTTAGCTGCACAGCCAATCTTATGAGGAACCCCACTGACCAGCAAGTTCAGCCATGCACCATCAGGCCACATGGCCAACCATGCGGGAAGCCTACCCCACCCTCCAGAGGGCCTGAAGCCACCACACAAGGCAGCACCCAACAGTGTGTCCACACTAGTTGGCCCCATGACAACAGGGGACACATGCAGCCCACATAGGAACTACTTCTAGAGCATATAACTCTGATGATCAAGGGGAGTGTGATGATGGGCCCCCTATGACATCTCCTACATAAGGTCACTTCTCAAAGATTGGAAGACATAACCAACCTACCTAGTTTCTGATTATATATAGTTTTATGCAAACGAGAAGACAGAGAAATATGATCCAAACAAAGGAACAAGACAAAGCCTCAGAAAAAGAACTAAACAAACCAGAGATTAGCAATGTACCTGATAAAGAGTTCAAGATAATGATCATAAAGATACTCAATGAACTCTGGAGAATTATGGACAAACACAGTGAGAATTTCAACAGAGACAGAAAATACAAAAGGAAACAAACAGAGCTAAAGACTACAATAACTGAAATAAAATATACACTAGAGGGCTTCCCTGGTGGCGCAGTGGCTGGGAGTCCACCTGGCAATGCAGGGGATGCGGGTTCATGCCCCGGTCCGGGAAGATTCTGCATGCCGCGGAGCAGATGGGGCCATGAGCCGTGGCCGCTGAGCCTGCGTGCCCGGAGCCTGCGCATCCGGAGCCTGTGCTCTGCGGCGGGAGAGGCCACGGCAGTGGGAAGCCCGCGTACTGCAAAAAAAAAAAAACACTAGAAGAAATCAACAGTAGATTAGATGATACAGAGGAACAAATCAGAGATCTGGAAAACAGAGTACTGAAAATCACCCAAGCTGAACAGAAAGAAGAAAGAAGAATTCTAAAAAATGAGGATAGTTTAAGAAACCTCTGAGATAAAAACAAGGGTATTAACATTCACATTATCAGGGTCCAGAAGGAGAATAGGGAGGCAAAGTGGCAGAGAATTTATGTGAAGAAATTATAGCTGAAAAATTTCCTAACCTGGGGAAGGAAACAAACATCCAAATCCAGGAAGCACAGAGAGTCCCAAAAAAGACAAACCCAAAGAGGTCCACACAAAGACATATTATAATCAAAATGGCAAAAAATTAAAGATAAAGAGAGCAAGAGAAAAGAAACAAGTTATATACAAGGAAATTCCCATAAGATTAGCAGCTGACTTATGAGTGGAAACTGTGCAGACCAAGAGGGAGTGGCAAAATATATTCAAAGTGATAAAAGAAAAAACTACAACCAATAATACTTTACCCAGCAAAGCTATCATTCAGATTTGAAGGAGAGATAAAGAGTTTTACAGAAAAGCAAAAGCTAAAAGAGTTTAGCACCACTAAAACAGCCTTATAAGAAATGTTAGGGAATTCCCTGAGAGTCCATTGGTTAGTACTCAGCACTTTCACTGCCAGGGGCCTAGGTTACATGCCTGGTCAAGGAACTAAGATCCCGCAAGCCACATGGTGTGGCCAAAAAGAAAAGAAAAAAGAAAGGTTAAAAGGACTTCCCTAAGCAAAAAAAAAAAGGTCTCAACTAGAAATGAGAGATTTATGAAAGAAAAAAGTCTCACTGGTAAAGGCAAACATACAGGAAAGACACTAAATCAGACCCGGCTCATTGGTGGGGCTAATGGCGGACTCTGGGTGGGCTCACGCAAAGGAGAACTTCTGTTGCCAGTGTCCTTGTCCCCATGGTGAGCCACAACCATCTCCCGTCACTGCAGTAGACCATCCAAAACTAGCAGCCGTATGGCTGACAGGGTCTTGGTGCTCCAGCCGGCTGAGATGGGAGAGCCAAGTTCAGGACACTGGACCACCAGAGACCACCCAGCCTCTCATAATATCAGTCAGTGAGGGCTCTCCAACAGACCTCCGTCTCAACGCTAAGACCCAACTCCACTCAACGACCAGCAAGCTCCAGTGCCAGACACCCTATACCAAACAACTAGCAAGACAGGAACACAACTCGACCCATTAGCAGAGGCTGCCTATTTCAAACTAAATTCACAGACACCCTAAAACACACCACTGGATGTGGTCCTGCCCACCAGAAAGACAAGATCCAGCTTCATCCATCAGAATACAGGCAACACTCCCCTCCACCAGGAAGCCTACACAACCCACCGAACCAACCTTAGCCACTGCGGGCAGACACCGAAAACAACAGGAACTACGAAGCTGCTGCCTGTGAAAAGGAGACCCCAAATACAGTAAGTTAATAAAAATGAGAAGGGAGAGAAATACACAGCAGATGAAGGAGCAAAGTAAAAACCCACCAGAGCTAACAAATGAAGAGGAAATAGGCAGTCTACCTGAAAAAGAATTCAGAATAATGATAGTAAAGATGATCCAAAATCTTGGAAATAGAATGGAGAAAATACAAGAAAGGTTTAACAAGGATCTAGAAGAACTAAAGAGCAAACAAACAATGATGAACAACACAATAAATGAAATTAAAAACTCTCTAGAAGGAATCAATAGCAGAATAACTGAGGTAGAAGAACGGATAAGTGACCTGGAAGACAAAATAGTAGAAATAACTACCGCAGAGTAGAATAAAGAAACAAGAATAAAAAGAATTGAGGACACTCGCAGAGACCTGTTGGACAACATTAAAAGGACCAACATTCGACTTATACGGGTCCCAGAAGAAGAGAAAAAGAACGGGACTGAGAAAGTATTTGAAGAGATTAAACTTGAAAACTTCCCTAATATGGAAAAGGAAATAGTCAATCAAGTCCAGGAAGCACAGAGAGTCCCATACAGGATAAACACAAGGAGAAACATGTCAAGACATACATTAATCAAACTATCAAAATTAAATACAAAGAAAAAATATTAAAAGCAGCAAGGGAAAGCAACAAATAAATTACAAGGGAATCCCCATAAGGTTAACAGTTGATCTTTCAGCAGAAACTCTGCAAGCCAGAACGGAGTAGCAGGACATATTTAAAGTGATGAAAGGAAAAAACCTACAACCAAGATTACTCTACTCAGCAAGGATCTCATTCAGATTCGACAGAGAAATTAAAATCTTTACAGACAAGCAAAAGCTAAGAGAATTCAGTGACACCAAACGACCTTTACAACAAAAGCTAAAGGAACTTCTCTAGGCAGGAACTACAAGAGAAGAAAAAGACCTACAAAAGCAAACCCAGAACAATAAAGAAAATGGTAATAGGAACATACATATTGATAATTATCTTAAATGTAAATGGATTAAAGGCTCCACCTAAAAGAGAAGACAGGTTGAATAGATACAAAAACAAGACCTGTATATATGCTGTCTATGACAGACCACCTTCAGACCTAGGAACACATACAGACTGAAAGTGAGGGGATGGAAAAGGATATTCCATGGAAATGGAAATCAAAAGAGAGCTGGAGTAGCAATTCTCATATGAGACAAAATAGACTTTAAAATAAAGACTATTACAAGAGACAAAGAAGGACACTACATAATGATCAAGGGATCAATCCAAGTAGAAGATATAACAGTTGTAAGTATTTACGCACCCAACATAGAAAGCACCTCAGTATATAAGGAAAATGCTAACAGCCATAAAAGGGGAAATTAACAGTAACACAATAATAGTAGGGGACTTTAACACCCCACTTTCACCAATGGGCAGGTCATCCAAAATGAAAACATACAAGGAAACACAAGCTTTAAATGACACATTAAACAAGATGTACTCAATTGATATTTATAGGACATTCCATCCAAAAACAGCAGAATACGCTTTCTTCCCAAGTGCTCATGGAACATTCTCCAGGATAGATCATATCTTGGGTCACAAATCAAGCCTTGTTAAATTTAAGAAAACTAAAATTGTATCAAGTATCTTTTCTGACCTCAATGCTATGAGACCAGATATCAATTACAAGAAAAAAACCCGTGAAAAATACAAACATATGGAGGCTAAACAGTACACAACTAAATAAACAAGAGATCACTGAACTAATCAAAGAGGAATTCAAACACTACCTAGAAACAAATGACAATGAAAACACGACGACCCAAAACCTATGGGATGCAGCAAAAGCACTTCTAAGAGGGAAGCTTATAACAATACAATCCTACCTCAAGAAACAAGAAAAATCTCAAATAAACAACCTAAATTTAAACCTAAAGCAATTAGAGAAAGAAGAACCAAAAAACCCCAAAGTTAGCAAAAGGAAAGATATCACAAAGATCAGATCAAAAATAAAAGAAAAAGAAATGACGGAAACAATAGAAAAGATCAGTAAAACTAAAAGCTGGTTCTTTGAGAAGATAAACAAAATTAATAAACCATTAGCCAGACTCATCAACAAAAAAAAGGAAAAGACTCAAATCAACAGAATTAGAAATGAAAAAGGAGAAGTAACCACTGACACTGCAGAAATACAAAGGATCATGAGAGATTACTACAAGCAATTCTATGCCAATAAGATGGACAACCTGGAAGAAATGGACAAATTCTTAGAAAAGAACAATCTTCCGAGACTGAACAAGAAGAAACAGAAAACATAAACAGACCAATCACAAGCACTGAATTTGAAACTGTGATTTAAAATCTTCCAACAAACAAAAGCCCAGGATCAGATGGCTTCACAGGCAAATTCTAACAAACATTTATGGGAGAGCTAACACCTATCCTTCTCAAACTCTTCCAAAATACAGCACAGGGAGGAACACTCCCAAACTCATTCTACAAGACCACCATCACCTTTATACCAAAACAAGACAAAGATGTCAGAAAGAAAAAAACTACAGGCCAGTATCACTGATGAACATAGATGCAAAAATCCTCAACAAAATACTAGCAAAGGGAATCCAACAGCACATTAAAAGGATCATACACCATGATCAAGTGAGGTTTATCCCAGGAATGCAAGGATTCTTCAATATACACAAAGCAATCAATGTGATACACCAAATTAGAAAACTAAGGATAAAAACGATATGATAATCTCACTAGTGGCAGAAAAAGCTTTTGACAAATTTCAACACCCATTTATGATAAAAACCCTCCAGAAAGTAGGCATAGAGGGAACTTACCTCAACATAATAAAGGCCATATATGACAAACCCACAGCCAACACTGTTCTCAATGGTGAAACAATAAAACCGTTTCCACTAAGACCAGGAAAAAGACAAGGTTGTCCACTCTCACCGCTATTATTGAACCTAGTCTTAGAAGTTTTAGCCACAGCAATCAGAGAAGAAAAATCAATAAAAGGAATCCAAACTGGAAAAGAAGAAGTAAATCTGTCACTGTTTGCGTATGACATAATATTACATAGAGAGAATCCTAAAGATGCTACCAGAAACCTACCAGAGCTAATCAATGAATTTGGTAAAGTAGCAGGATAGAAAATTAATGCACAGAAATATCTTGCATTCTTACACACTAATGATGAAAAATCTGAAAGAGAAATTAAGGAAACACTCCCATTTACTATTGCAATAAAAAGAATAAAATACCTAGGAATAACCCTACTTAAGGAGACAAAAGACCTGTATGCAGAACACTGTAAGATACTGATGTAAGAAATTAAAGATGATACAAATAGATGGAGAGATATACCATGTTCTTGGATTGGAAGAATCAACATTGTGAAAATGACAATACTACCCAAAGCAATCTACAGATTCAATGCAATCCCTAACAAACTACCAATGGCATTTTTCACAGAACTAGAACAAAAAATTTCACAATTTGTATGGAAACCCAAAAGGCCTCGAGTGGCCAAAGCAATCTTGAGAAAGAAAAACAGAGCTCGAGGAACCAAGCTCCCAGACTTCAGACAATACTACAAAGCTAAAGTAATCAAGGCAGTATGGTACTGGCAGAAAACAGAAGTATAGATCAATGGAACAGGATAGAAAGTCCAGATATAAACCCACACACATATGGTCACCTGATCTTTGATAAAGGAGGCAAGAATATACAATGAAGAAAAGACAGCATCTTCAATAATTTGTGCTGGGAAAACCAGACAGCTACATGTAAAAGAATGAAATTAGAACACTCCCTAACACCATACACAAAAATAAACTCAAAATGGATTAAAGACCTAAATGTAAGGCCAGACACTATAAAACTCTTAGAGGAAAACATAGGCAGAACACTCTATGACATAAATTAGAGCAAGATCCTTTTTGACCCACCTCCTAAAGTAATCGAAATAAAAACAAAAATAAACAAATGGAACCTAATGAAACTTAAAAGATTTGGCACAGCAAAGGAAACCATATACAAGACAAAAAGACAACTCTCAGCTAGGGAGAAAATATTTGCAAATGAAGCAACTTACAAAGGATTAATCTCCAAAATATACAAGCAGCTTATTTAGCTCAATATCAAAAAAGCAAACAACTCAATCCAGAAATGGGCAGAAGATCTAAATAGACATTTCTCCAAAGAAGATATTGCCAACAAATACATGAAAGGATGCTCAACATCACTAACCATTAGAGAAATGCAAATCAAAACTACAATGAGGTATTACCTCACAATGGTCAGAAGAGCCATCATCAAAATATCTACAAAAAATAAAAGATGGAGAGCGTGTGGAGAAAAAGAGAACCCTCTTGCACTGTTGGTGGGAATGTAAATTGATACAGATACTATGGAGAACAGTATGGAGGTTCCTTAAAAAACTAAAAATAGAACTACCATATGATGCAGCAATCCCACTACTGGGCATATACCCTGAGAAAACCATAATTCAAAATAACTCATGTACCACAATGTTCATTGCAGCACTATTTACAATAGCCAGGACGTGGGAGAAACCTAAGTTTCCACTGACAGATGAATGGATAAAGAAGATGTGGCACATATATGCAATGGAATATTACTAAGCCATAAAAAGAAACAAAATTGAACTATTTGTAGTGAGGATGATGGACCTAGAGTCTGTCATACAGAGTGAAGTAAATCAGAAGGAGAAAAACAAATACCGTATGCTAACATATATATATGGAATCTTAAAAAAAAAAAATTGTTCTGCTGAGCCTAGGGGCAGGACAGGAATAAAGACACAGACGTAGAGAATGGACTTGAGGGCACAGGGAGGGGGAAGTGTAAGCTGGGATGAAGTGAGTAAGTGGCATGGACATATATACACTATCAAATGTAAAACAGATTGCTAGTGGGAAGCAGCTGCATAGCACAGGGAGATCAGCTCGGTGCTTTGTGACCACCTAGCCGGGTGGAATAAGGAATGTGTGAGGGAGGTGCAAGAGGGAGGGGATATGGGGATATATGTATACGTACAAATGAGTCAGTTATACAGCAGAAACTAACACAACATTGCAAAGCAATTATAATCAAATAAAGATGCTAAAAAACCATAAAACATGGGGCGATGTAAAAATACAGGCTTGTTAGAATGAGTTCAAACTTAGAGATCATAGACTCAAAATAATCATGTTGTTGTTATTTATGAACCTGATGGTAACCACAACCAAAGCCTATAATAGATACAAGGATGCAAAAATAAAGGAATCTAAGCACAATACTAAAGATAGTCATCAATTTATAAGGGAAGAGAGCAAAGTAAGAAGGAACTAAAAGAACTACAAAACCCCCAAACAATTAACAAAATGGTAACAAGTACATACCTATCAATAATTACTTTGAATGTAAATGGACTAAATGCTACCATCAAAAAACATAGAGTGGCTGAATCAATAAACAAGTAAGACCCATATGTGTGCTGCCTGTAAGAGACCACCTCAGATCTAAAAACACACACAGACTGAAAAGTTACAGGATGGAAAAAGATATTCCACGCAAACAGAAATGAAAAGAAAGCTGTGACAGCAATGCTAGTATCAGACAAATAACTTTAAAACAAAGACTGTAATAATAAAAAAGGAACTTCACATAATGATCAAGGGATCAATTCAGAAAGAAAGTATAACAACTATAAATATATATGCACCCAACATAGGAGCACCTAAATCAAATATTAACAGACATAAACAGAGAAAGTGACAGAATAATAATGGGGACTTTTAATACCTCACTTACATCAATGGACAGATTATCCAGACAGAAAATCAATAAGGAAACATTAACCTTAAATGACACATTAGACAGTATGGACTTAATGTGTGTGTGTGTGTGTGTGTGTGTGTGTGTGTGTGTGTGTATATATATATATATATATATAACATTCCATCCAGAAGTAGCATAATACACTATCTTTTCAAGTGCATGTGAAATATTCTCTAGGATAGACCACATGCTAGGCCACAAAACAAGTATCAGTAAGTTTAAGAGCACTGAAATTATATCAAGCATTTTTCTGACCACAATGGCATGAGACTAAAATTTAACTACAAGAAAAAAAACTGCAAAAATCACAAACATGTGGAGGGTAAACAATATGCTGCTAAACAACTAGTGGCTCACTAAAGAAATCAAAGAAGAAATAAATAAATACCTGGAGATAAATCAAAATGGAAACACAATGATCCAAAATCTATGGGATGCAACAAAAGCAGTTATAAGTGGGAAGTTTATAGCAATACAAGCCTACCTCAGGAAATAAGAAAAATCTCAAATAAACAATCTAACCTTACACCTAAAGGAACTATGAAAAGAAAAAAGAAAACCCAAAGTTAGTAGAAGGAAGGACATCAAAAATCTCAGAGCAGAAATAAATAAAATAGAAACTAAAAAATCAATAGAAAAACATCAATGAAACAAAGAGCTGGTTCTTTGAAAGAATAAACCAAGTTGATAAACCTTTAGCCAGACTCATTAAGAAAAAAAGAGAGTCCAAAAAATAAATTTAGAAATGAAAGAGAAGTTACAACCAACACACAGAAATACAAAGGATCCTAAGAGATGACTGTGAACAATCATGCACCAATAAACTGGAAAAACCTAGAAGAAATGAACAAATTCCTAGAAACATCCAATCTTCCAAGATTGAATAAGGAAGAAATAAAAAATATAAACATACTGACTATGAGCAATAAAATGGAATCAGTAATTTTAAAAACTCCCAACAAACAAAAGTTCAGGGCCAGATGGAGTCACAGGTGAATGCTACAAGTATTTAAAGAAGAGTTAAAACCAATCTTTCTCAAACTATTCCAAAAAACTGAAGAGGACGGAACTCTTCCAAACTCATTCTATGAGGCCAGCATCACTCTAATAACAAAGCCAGACAAAGACACCACACACACAGACACACACACACACACACACACAGACACACACACACACACACACACACAGAGAGAGATACAGCCAATATGATAAACATCAATGTAAAAATTCTTAATAAAATGTTAGCAAATGGAATTCTACAATACAATAAAAGGATTATATACCATGATCAGGTAGGATTTGTCCCAGGAATGCAAGAATGTCTCAATATCTGCAAATCAATAACTGTGATATACCACATTAACAAATTAAAAAATAAAAACCGTAAGATTATATCAATAGATGCAGAAAAAGAATTTGACAAAATTTAACATCTATTTATGATAAAAACTCTCAACAAAGTGGGTATAGAGGCCATAATATGACAAACCCATAGCCAACATCATATTCAATGGTGTAAAGCTGAAACCATTTCCTCTAAGATCAGGTAGAAGACAAGGATGCCCACTCTTGCCACTGTTATTCAATATAGTATTGTAAGTCCTAGCCAAAGCAGTCAGATAAGAAATAGGAAGCCAAATTGGAAATGCAGAAGTAAAACTGTCACTGTTTGCAGAGGACATGATAATACATATAGAAAATCCTAAAGACACCACTAAAAATCTAACAGGACTAGTAAATGAACTCAGTAATGTTGCAGGATACAAAATTAATAAACAGAAATCTGTTGCACTTCTATATGTTAATAATGACATATCAGAAACAGTAATTAAGAAAACGATCTCATTTACAATTGCATCAAAAAGAATTAAATACAAATAAGTCTAACAGAGGAGACAAAAGACTTGTACTCTGAAAACTATAAGACACTGATGAAAGAAACTGAAGACAACACAAATAGAAAGATATAGCATACTCATGGATTGGAAGAATTAATATTGTCAAAATGACCATACTACCCAAGACAATACTCCAATTCATATGAAATCCCTATCAAAATACCAATGACATTTTTCACAGAACTAGAACAAATAATTATAAAATTTATATAGAACCATAAAAGACCCAAAATAGCCAAATCAATTCTGAGAAAAAAGAACAAAGCTGGAGGTATCACACTCCCTTATTTCAAACTATATTACAAAGCTACTGTAATCAGAACAGTATAGTACTGGCACCAAAAAAAAGAAGAAGAAAAAAAGACTCATAGATCAATGGAACAAAATAGAGAGCCCAGAAATAAGCCCACAGTTATGTGGTCAATTAACCTATGACAAAGGAGGCAATAGGGGAAGGGGAAAAGAGACCCTCTTCAATAAGTGGTGTTGGGACACCATTTCAAACTGGAAAGCTGCATGCAAAGGAATCAAACTGGAGTACTTTCTCACAACACATGCAAAAATAAACTCAACAGGGATTAAAGACATAAATGTAAAACCTGAAACCATGGAACTTATAGAGGAAAATATTGGCAGTATGCTACTTGACATTGGTCTTAGCAATATTTTTTGGATATGTCTCCTCAAGCAAGGGAAAAGCAAAAAAAACCAAATGGGACCACATCAAACTAAAAAACTTTGCACAGTGAAGAAAACCATCAACAAAATTAAAAGACAGCCTACTGAATGAAAGAAGATATTTGCAAAAAATATATCTGATAAGGGGTTAATATCCAAAGAACCCATATAACTCAATATCAAAACCCCCAAATAACCAGGTTGAAAAAATGAGCACAGGACCTGAATAGATAAATTTTTTAAAGAAGACATACAGATGGCCAACAGATACATGAAAAGATGCTCAACATCACTAATCATCTGAGAAATGCAAATCAACACCCAATAAGATACCACCTTACACATGTTAGAATGGAAAAGACATCAAAAAGACAACAAATAACAAGCACTGGTGAGAATGTGAAGTAAAGTGACCCTCATGCACTATTGGTGGGACAGGAAATTGGTGCAGACACTGTGCAAAACAGTATGGAGCTTCCACAGAAGATTAAAAATAGGACTACCATATGATTCACCAATTTCACTTCTGGTTATTTACCTGAAGAAAACAAAAACACTAATTTGAAAAGATATATGCACCCCAATGTTCACTGCAGTAGAATTTACAATAGTCAAGATATGGAAGCAACCTAAATGCTCATTGTTAGATGAATGGATAAAGAAGATGTGCTGTGTGTGTGTGTATGTATGTATGTGTGTGTGTATATATATATATATATATATATATGGTATTATATGTAATTATAACAAATTATAAAAATATATAATATAATAATATATAGTATATATAAAAACAGCCATAAAAACATGAAATATTGCCATTTGCAACAACATGGATGGCTCTAGACAGCATTATGCTAAATGAAATAAATCAGACAGAAAAAACACATACCATATAATCCACTTAGATGTATAATCTTAAAAACAAAACAAACAAAACCAGACGCATAGATACAGAGAACAAATGGGTGACTGCCAGAGTGGAGGAGGGTGGAAGTTGAGCAAAATAGGTGAAAGGGATTAAGAGGTACAAATTTCTAGTTTGTAGAAAGCCAGGGGGTGTAATATATAGCATAAGGAATATAGTCAAATAATATTGTAACAATTTTGTATGGGGACAGATGGTAACTAGACTTATGATGATTTTGTAATTTTGTATGGAAGGAAGGAAGGAAGAAAGGAAGGAAAGAAGGGAGGGAGGGAGGGAGGAAGAAAGTTCCTGCCTCACAGAAGCTTAATGTCTGCTCACACTTGATGCAGCTCATCACACAGAATCAGTGCTCTGGATTAGACAGTCACTTATATCTAGAGACAGGAACTGCCATATGACTTTCAACACTAGATTTCTTATTAACCAGTAAAGAACACAGTATTCAGTCAGTGTCTAAAGTCACAGGGAAGCCAAAGACATAGTTATAATTTCATGGATCTGAAGCTTTTTGATGGAGGCATTTACCAAAACACTACCTCAAAGGCATATTTAATGATATCCAGCATGAAATCAAAATGCCATTTCAAAGGGGAACTAGTAATGATGGGAGCCTAGTGACATTTAAAGAACATGTAGACTGATAGCTAATAAGAAAGCAGTTTGGAGGAGATGATGAGGAATGGAGCCAGGAGACAGTTCTGAGTGGAAAAGCAGGTGCACATAGAGCTTTTCATCTGGCTCTTGGGAGGCTGGGCATGTTAAAAAGGGCAGCTGGTGGAATAAACATTAGCTCAAGAGATCAGGCATCCACAAAAGCAGAGAGCAGTTCCAGATACTAACTCATAGTCTTCATAGAGTTAAGGACACTCTGGTTTCTTATTTCTGAAGAGTCCAAACCTATTAATCTGGAATCCTGGAACAGATGGTGAGGAAATATTTCTAGTGTCTAATTATGATCTAAAGAAGAACAGGTCAGTCAAAAAGACCAGAAGGGGACAAGAGTGCCATGGGTACCAGTCCTTAATAGCGTTTCCCCATGTATCTCTAAGGGTTAGGGTCAAATCTTTTTCCCAGAAATTGACATTTTGGGTTTATTTACTTGGTCCACAAAACTAGCTGAGGCTGCTGAGGTCATCATCCTCTTGTTCTGGTGACAGAAGCCTGCTACTCTTAGCTCTAAATAAAGGGAAATGATATCTCCTTTGGTGCAGAGCATGGCCTAAGGCTTCATACCTCCTGTTGGTAGACTGGGAAAGTACAGAAGGTGCAGTGTCCTCACAGACTAAGAACTCTGTCTTTTCTGAGAGCTGAAAAACAAGTAGTGAATGCTGTCCAATCTCTTTCTTCATAAAAGTGAAGCTGAAGCATTAATATCCACACATAAAGTTCTGTGAGCAGTTGGTGCAGATTGCAGGAACAGAGCCCCTTGTCAGCAGTGGTGGAGTATGGAGCCAGGGAGAATTATTAGATTAGAAGCATAATTTAAGGGGAAGCCAGGTCAGAAAACAGGTTTATAATCTGATCATGTGGACAAATAGGTCTATAGAAAAGAGAGGAAGCATGATAAAAAGTCAGATATTTCATAGATATGAGGGGGTTGAAGCAGACAGACCCGAAGGCATTCCCTACCCACGAATGATTATAGCTAAGGTAGCCCTTTATATAAAATTCAAAACCAGGGCCGTGGGTGATGAACGGGCCAGAATCAGATCCTTCCTTTCCACGACTAAGACAACTTTCACCTCTTGAGGTGAAAAGCTGACTTTTCCCAATTTTAATACTTTAAGATATTATTTACTTCTTAACTTTTTCAAACCTGGTATTACCTATATGAAAGTTATTTCTGGAAACTGAACACAGAGTCTACATAAGCCTAGAGATCATCTCAGATCCTACAAACTGAAGACAGTTTGTAGACAATCCCTTGAAGCAAAAAAAGTATAGTCAAGAAATATTTCAGGGCTGACTTTCACTATTTATAAAATTCCAATTCTCATAGCATTAAAATTGGGGGAAGAATGTTCTATTCCCACTACAGTATGAAAGTTACACCTCTTTAGTCAAGAGACGGCTATGTAGCATTCACATTCAGAACAAATTTGGTATCCCAGACACAGAACTGGAGTGGTTTCTAACTTAAAATTAGATGTTGAAGAAAATAAATCTGGATACTATAAAAAAATTATACCTGTATCAGGCTAAAAGGGATTTTTTAAACAATTGTCAGGCCAACACATCATATTGCCAAGCCCATAAACTGCTTCAAGAAACAGATGGAATTTATATCTGACTCTCAAACCTCATGGGGAGGGATTTTTGAGTCCAATTAACCCCTTGGCAACAGTGTTTAATCTGGAGGGATACGCTCAAAGCATCCAAAAATATTCTGTCTAGACTTATCCACAGCAGAATTTTCTGTGGCACCTTCTCTGGACAGGGCAACATGAATCTAAGGCAGTGGACAGGGGCTGATGATATCTTCTCAGAATGTAGGCTGTCTCTTCACATATTCTCAAGAATATCTCCATAACAAGTTTATAAGGCAGGTATTCCACCTCAGTTGGATCTGCTGTTCAGACTTGCTTGGATTTCTAATGTAAGTGCCAAGCCCCAAATTAAAAGAAAATACAAAAACATGTCAGTATGTGCTGAGCTACTACCCACAATTTCCAAAGATGGGAAAAGCTGGAGAATTAGGGTATTTCATATAAAATGTCATCAGTGCAATTTTTGTAGATATATTCAACCAATTTTAGAAGGAACTGAGAGTTTAAAAACGATCCACCCTCATCATTTTATTAGCATTTTGAATATTATCTCCTTCCTAAGTGGTTAAGCCATGTCAGTTACAAAGCAGTTCATTTATCAGGTTGATTCCTGAGGTTTTAGGTTGCAGGTTGCTGCAGTATTGTGGAAACGGAGATTCAGAATCTCCTTCCCTGCAGGCCTCGATTACAAGTGTCCAGGCTTCTGTGCCTGAAACCATGTGGATGTGAGTGATTCTGTGCAAAGGCAGAAAACAGGATGGACAGGCACCTCTCAAAGGTCCATGGCAAGACTCCAGCCCCTCACCCAAGACCTGATTTGTCTACAAATAGAAGCACTTCATACATCAATGACATTGGGAAGGGAAGAGAAGAGAAAAGGGGGACATCAAGTAACAAAGTAGAAGAGGGAGAAATGAAAGGGCAAATCGCAAATTAAAACGGGAGGAAAATGAAAGCAGTTGATTTAGCAATTCATTGATCTTAGACTAGAAAGGAGTCAAATGACAAGATTAAAAAAAGAAAAAGAAAGAAAACTTGATAGAAAAAGTCTACAAGGAAATAACATGGAAATCTTATTTATGCTGGGGATTATTTTTCAGTGCTTCCATCACCATTATTGAAGGATTCTTCATTAGTTCCTGGCAGTGACAGAGTTTTATGTTCATTTCTTTGATAAACCTCTCTTATCTCCTCCTTTGCCTAAGAAAGAATTTCCTCTAAGTATTGACAGTCGTGGCTAAACATGCTCATTATTATTGTTACTGTTAAAAGCAACAACTGTGACATTTATAAATGGCTGTACACTTTAGTAAGCACACTTCACAGGCATATCGTTTAGTCATCATGGCAACCCTACAGCCTGGTCATCAATATACTTACCCCCATTTTATAGATGAGGAAACTGAGATTTAAAGAGGCTAAGGGACTGACCAAAGTCATTCACTCAGACCTACCCTGTACCAGTTTGGCACCCAGCACTTTGTCTTCTGTACTATGTTATGGCTCCGTAGGCAAAGCAAATTTTTGATAGCAGGTGATACATGAAATAAGGGATACATGAAATAAGGGGTCTCAGCAACTTTACTGAATTAAAATATCTTCAGTACAAAGATACTTACATCTGTAGATAGTACAGGAGAAAACTTGTTACAAGATTAAGTAAATAAAATGAAAGAAAATAATTAAATATGGTCTTATTTCAACTTTGTTTTAAAAACTTGATGAAAGTGATCCAGAAGGATTTTCATATATGTGTGAATAGGAATAACTAAGAGTTGATGGCACAGCATAGCAATTAAGAGTTAGACCCTGGAATTAGACCGCCTGTATCTGAATCTTCGCTGTGCCACCTATCAGCCAAGTGACCTTAGGCAAGTAAATTAATCTATGCCTCAGTTTCCTCATCTCTATAATGAGGACTATGATAGTATTATATCTATCATTAAAATCATCATGAGAGGGCTTCCCTGGTGGCACAGTGGTTGAGAGTCCGCCTGCCGATGCAGGGGAGACGGGTTCGTGCCCTGGTCTGCGAGGATCCCACATGCCGCGGAGCAGCTGGGCCGGTAAGCCATGGCCGCTGAGCCTGCGCGTCCAGAGCCTGTGCTCCGCAACGCGAGAGGCCACAACAGTGAGAGGACCGCGTACCCCCCAAAAAAACAAACAAAAAACAAAAAACAAAAATCATCATGAGAGTTAAAAGAATTAACATAAGTAAAGCACTTAGAAACGTACTTATTACCTAGTGACACCATGAAAGTGTTTGCTATTGAGATTATTTCTAAGCATTATGTATGATTTTAATTTTCTTTTTTATATGCTTTTAAATTTCCAAATTTTTAATTGAGTGTGTTAATTTAATACCAAAAACTATTAAAATAATAAAAGGTAGCCAGCAACAGACAACTTTCCACAGCTTGCTTACCTGAAAGTTCTGTCCCT
Organism: Lagenorhynchus albirostris; assembly: GCF_949774975.1. NCBI lineage: Eukaryota > Metazoa > Chordata > Mammalia > Artiodactyla > Delphinidae > Lagenorhynchus > Lagenorhynchus albirostris. The sequence continues at coordinate 49,607,718 of NC_083098.1, read as the reverse complement.
ATTTAGATTCAGAGCTCCATTATAACACTCTCCATTTTTGAGCTCCTTGGAAAATTTGTCTTACTGACAGGTAGGTGCCTTTTTTGCTGAAGGAAAGCTATGTGAATTATAGCTATCCCAAAATCTTCCTGATGAAACTGGAGCAGATGTTTGAGAAAGTATTTGAGGTATCCAGGATTCCTTAAAGGGACAAGGTCCATCTTGAAATCATCAAGCAAAAGAAACAAACACCAATTTTCAGGTAACCTTGTGCAAATTAGATGTCAGGTAAATTAATCAAGTTTTCCTGACACTTTCATTTATACAACCCTTAGCAACTTGCTTTGGGCTATTAGTCTCACTATAAATATGTACTGAAGCAAATGCAAAAGCATTTACCCCAAAAGTTAACAAAACTAGATTCACAAGAAACATGGCACACACTAGACAGCTGGGAACAAATACAGAAAATGGGACTTCTTCCAACCAGATGCTTCTCAAAATATGTGGCAAACGTTTTAAAGAGTCCTGTACGAATTTCAAGAACCATTCTTCTAGATTAAGAAATGCACGGAAGGAATACAGACAAAGAGCAGATGGTGTGCACAAGCTGTCCAAGATTTTTAAAGGAGAGATTTACAATTTGATAAAATAGTGGCAGCTTATGTACATTTTAGGCAGCACCCAGCTATATGTATTATATTTCTGTAGGCTGCCCCCTACCCAAGAGAAGCTCCATTACTCTCTCAAATAGGGTTATCTTTCTGACTGTACTGAGCTGGAAACACTGGATATAATCTTCTTCATTACAAATTGTAATTTAAGATACCCAAATCATCAACAACTAGAAATTGGATAATGATTATTTTGTAATTAGCAGTATGTATTGAGAACTTAAATTCTGTCCATTTGGCCTCTTTATGGAATTTTTTAACTGCTTTTACTACAGTTGAAAATACAACAGTATTCTTTGTGTTCATATGCTGAACTATGTTTTATGACTATTGACTACCCTTAGAGCACTCTGCTAACTACCATGAGGATACACAGAAGTTGGCACTAACTTTGAAGAAATGAAGCTGTACCAAAGCCAAATATCTGTGTTCCAGAAGCACTAACTTCTACCATCATTCCTGTAATGAAATATGTGAAGAAGTATCAGCATGTAAAGCATAGTCTTTGTGCATCTATCAGTAAACAAATGTTTCCTGAAGGACCCCCTAATGGGACAAGAATTTCAGAGTATAATTGGAATGAGTTTGCCATTAAATATAGTTTCAACTGGAATGGCATTTAAAAGTTTGAAGAAACAGTCTAGCTCTTGGGTGTTGTTTTGAATTTTCTGCCTGTCAATTCCTTTTTGCTTATTTTGAAAATATAATAAATATAATTAGAGTGAAAGAGGAAGGAAAAATTACTCTGATTATTTCTCTACTTTTTTAGCCATTCACAACCTATAGATAGATTAAAGGAACCTTAATGTATTACACATAGGCTACTATGCTCTAAATGAGCATTTTCTACTTGTTCTGCTGCATTGCTAAAAGTGGGAACATGCCAACACTGAGCAAATCTAATTATACAGATTCTCCAAATTTATCATGATTTCCATGCGATAGATTCTTGCAGATCCTCTGAGTCTCTTTTCACGCCCATAGCAGTTACAGGGCTGCAGCCAACCTATCTATCCAAGAGATATATTAAAATCTTCTCCACTTGATTAGGACTTTCCATTCCAAAGATTAATCTGCTTGACAAATTACAGTGTCTCTCCTGCCAAAATGATATTTTCCTAATACAAATGCAACCTTGTGACAGAGTATGTCTCATCTTCTCCCTTGCTTCAAACCCTACTACCTACCACCAGACAATGTTCCCTCCTGACTGACAGCAAAAATAAATCTCTATGTGAAGGAAGATGGGAAAATAAAACATTCACATGGGAGGGCACAGATTTTCCACTTCATATTCAAGAACTTATACCAAGGTCTCTTCTGTATGTTAGGTTGTATGCTACAGGCCAACTACTTTGTGGAAAAATGGATTATTCTTCAATATTTCATAAGGAATTTTTCATCGAGCTGATAGTAATTTCTTCCTCAATAGTCTTTTGAACCCAGAGACTAGATGTGAGCTGAGTGATGCCACTTTGTTCTTGGAATGGCCCTACTAGCCATTCTAGCTATTATCCTATCTCTGTTTCCTTGACTGACTGCATCAATTTCCTGCCTGCCCACCCTATTCCATCCCGTGCATTTGGTTTCTGCACTCCCTTTGCTTCCACTCTATGTAAAGCACTCTTTTGATATTATCAGCAGCCATTTTCTCACCAAAATATAACAGTCTCCTGTCTTTACCTTGAGCTCCTTGCTGCATTTAGAACTCTCCTGGTCTCTTCTCTTTCTCTGACTACTCTGTTTCTCTCTTCTTAGATAACTCTTACTCATCATTCCTGCCCCTTCTTGTGTCTCAAGGGTCCTTTGCCCATCATACTTTTCTCTTTTACTCTTTCAGTCAGTGAGTTTATAAATGCCATTGCTTCAACTATCTCCTGAGATGGTAATCCCCAAATCTCCATCTCCAGTTCTTATTTCCCAAAAGCCCCTTCTCTATTTATAGATGGCCATGGGCATTTCCATTTGTATGACCTGCTATAACCTCAAATTCAACATTCAACCTATTAGAAACTGACATTCTCTTCTTTTCTTCAGATGAACTCTCCTTCCCCACCACTCCACATCTATCCTTGATTTCACCATTAATTCAGCTTGCCAAATCACAACACTTGGTATGTTTTTAACCACTTTATGTGGTATGATTGACATGTAAAAAGCTACATATATTTAAAATATACCACTTGATGAATTTGGGAATAAGTATATACCTGTGAAACCATCAGGATCATCAAGGTCATAGATATATCCATTACTTCCCAAAGAGTCCTCCCCCTCTTTATTATCTTTGTGACAAGAACACTTATCATAAGTTCATTTTTTAACATTTTCACTACTTATTGGTTCCAGAATATAAACGTCAGTGGAGCACAGACTTTATTTTGTTCACTGATCAATGTCCAGCTCTAGCAGAGTGCCTGGCACAGAGTAGGCTCCTAATAAAATCTTGCAGAATGAATGAATTGTGAGTATTCAAAGATATAATGTGTACAAAATGCTTAACAGTACTTTGCAGGAATAAGCTCTCAATAACTATTACCTATCATGTTATTATTATTTTCGTTATTATTACTATTATTCTTATTTTCAGTAGTAGCTGCAGCATTAAAAGAAGACTACAACCATTTTTGTTGTTGTTGTCTTGCATTTAGGCATTTTGTCATTGCTTTATTTTTCTCCTTCATTTTAGGAGAACAGGTACTTGGTTTGTCTTTATCTTTTTATCACTGGATCCCCAGCATCTACAACAATGCAAAGGAAAAGGCCTAATGAAGTCTTTCCTGGTTTTGCAGAGTGGGACGCAAAAAGAAAGAGAGGCAGAAATCTGGAGTAAAAAGATCATTTCATCTTATTCAGATATTATTGGTTTTAATAGGTACTTTATTTGAGGTATGAAATTTTGAGTCTTTTGAAAACTCAATAAATGATAATTGAGCTGAGGAGAATATTAAAACATTTCCAATTTGAATCATCACAAAGGTGTATGGAAGGTGTTTTCAATAAATTTGAACTGATACAAAAACTGGTCTGGTACAAAAGTCGAAGAATTAAAAATGCTAAATAATTTTGTAATTAGCATTACAATGTCTCTGGAAAATTGTTACAATTTAATAAGTTTTCTTATTCAATATCACTGGAAAAACAAAACATAATAGCAAACAAACATAATTCAATTATTTTATTCCTGGTTTGTTTTACCATGTTAATATGAGCTTTCAGGGTTTTAGATTTGGGGTTTGTGTCTGTTTAGGTTCTTTTGATCCATTTTGTTATTTTATGTTGTTTCATTAATATAATTTCTCTTCCTGCTCATTTTGAGCATATTATCTACTAATCTTTTTTCCACATATTTAATTCCTCTTTTCCAGAACATCTGATTTTGGCAAGTTAAAGTGTATTCATGTGTTGAAATGCAATGTCAATACATCTCTGATTGTTAAGGAGAATCTTGCTTTAATTCTTCTGCTCCAATCAGTCTCCAAGTTACACCCCAAAAAAATGCAGAGTCTAGACTTACAGTTGGAAAGTACTAGTCCAAATTCCAGTTCTGGCCCTTGGTAGCTCTCTGAGGTTGGATCGACTTCTTATAGTATGTGTAAGCCTTAGGGTGATGATGAAGAAGGCCATTTTCAGAGCCCAGAATCCTGAGTAGCACTGCCTCAGAGTCATCACTCTAAAATGGGCATGATAACAATGCCCACCACATATGTTATAAGCATGAACTGAGTTCATAAATATAAAGTACTTAGAACACTGCCGGTCATACAGTAAGTACTGGTGTGAGAAATAAAAGGAATTAAGTGAGATGATGATGATGCTAACAATGGTGGTAGCTAACATTTGAGAACTCACTAAGTACCGGACCATCTTTTAGTATATGAATCATTCAATCATCACAACAACTTACAAGGTACGTACAGTTATTGTTCTTATTTTTAAAAAGAGAAAAACAAAATCCAGAGAGACGAAGTAAATTAATAATAAAATTTATTTTTAGAACAATGAGACATGGTGAAGATGAGCCCACTACATGAGTGGGTCTCAGTAAGTGTCTTACTGTACCTTGCTAAGCTCCAATACCTGCATGAAAACTGTTTTTATATTGCAGTCTTGTTTAACCTTCTCTTGCAAAGTTCTGTGCTGGAGGCATTTATTTCTGTGTCTTATCTGTTCCTTAGAAATGTATCAATGGCTCAACAATTCCTTCAAATATTAGTCTGTATATGACTAACAGATTTAAGGGTTAAGATAAATTTCCACTTTTTTTTTGCACCTATGTCCTGAATGAAATATATAGAGCATAACAGTGAATAATTTGAGCAGTGTCTAGGTTTGAATCTGGCTGTGCCATTTTCCAGCTTTGTAACCTGGGGCAAGTTGCTGCAGTAACTTTCTCAGCCTCAATTAAGAAATCATTCAGAAAACAAAGGTGATAACAGAGCCACCTTCATAAACTTGTTATAAGTAGTAAATAATATACTGCATTCAAAGCCCTTAGCATAGAGAGACCTTCAAGATGGTGGAGGAGTAAGACATGAAGATCACCTTCCTCTCCACAAATACATCAGATATACATCTACATGTGGAACAACTCCTACAGAACATCTACTGAACACTGGCAGAAGACCTCAGACTTCCCAAAAGGCAAGAAAGCCCCCAAGTACATGGGTAGGGCAAAAGAAAAAAGAAAAACATAGACAAAAGAATAGGGACAGGACCTGCACCTCGGGGAGGGAGCTGTGATGGAGGAGACGTTTCCACACACTAGAAGCCCCTTCACTAGTGGAGACTGCGGGTGGCAGGGGGGAAGGTTCGGAGCCACGGAGAAGAGCGCAGCAACAGGGGTGCAGAGGGCAAAGCGGAGAGATTCCCGCACAGAGGGTTGGTGCCGACCTGCACTCACCAGCCCGAGAGGCTTGTCTGCTCACCCGCCAGAGCGGGTGGGGGCTGGGAGCTGAGGTTCGGGCATCAGAGGTCAGACCCCAGAGAAAGGACTGGGGTTGTCTGTGTGAACACAGCCTGAAGGGGGCTAGTGCACCACAGCTAGTGGGGAGGAAGTCCAGGAAAAAGCCTGGAACTGCCTAAGAGGCAAGAGGCAATTGTTTCGGGGTGTGCAAGGAAAGGGCATTCAGAGCACTGCCTAAACGAGCTCCAGAGACGGGCATGAGCCACGGCTATCAGCACAGACACCAGAGACAGGCATGAAATGCTAAGGCTGCTGCTGCAGCCACCAAGAAACCTGTGTGCAAGCACAGGTCACTCTCCACACCTCCCCTCCAGGGAGCCTGTGCAGCCCGCCACTGCCAGGGTCCGGTGATCCAGGGAAAACCTCCCCGGGAGAACACATGGCGTGCCTCAGGCTGTTGCAACATCACATTGGCCTCTGCCACTGCAGGCTCACCCCACATTCCATACCGCTCCTTCCCCCCAGCATGAGTGAGCCAGAGTCCCCTAATCACCTGCTAGTTTAACCCTCGACCTGTCTGAACGAAGAACAGACGACCTCAGGCAACCTACACGAAGAGGCAGGACCAAATCCAAAGCTGAATGCCAGGAGCTGAGCGAACAAAGAAGAGAAAGGGAAGTTTCTCCCAGCAGCCTCAGGAGCAGTGGATTAAATCTCCACAATCAACTGGATGTACCCCCCTGCATCTCTGGAATACCTAAATAGACAACGAATCATCCCAAAACTGAGGTAGTGGACTTCGGGAGCAAATGCAGACTTGGGGTTTGCTTTCTGCATTTAATTTGTTTCTGGTTTTATGTTTATCTTAGTTTAGTATTTAGAGTTTATTACCATTAGTAGATTCCTTATTGATGTGGTTGCTCTCTTCCTTTTTTTTAAATATATAGATATATATTTTTTTCCTTTTTCTCTTTTTGTGAGTGTGTATGTGTATGCTTCTTTCTGTGATTCTGTCTGTATAGCTTTGCTTTTACCATTTGCCCTAGGGTTCTGTCTGTTTTTTGGTTTTCTGTTTTGGGGGGGCTTTTTAGTATAGTTTTTAGTGCTTGTTACCACTGATGGATTTATTGGTTTGGTTGCTCTCTTCTTGCTTGCTTTCTTTTCTTATGACTGTTTAATATTTTTATTTTTAATAATTTTTTATTTTAATAACATTATTTTATTTTATTATTTTTTCTTTCTTCTTTTTCTTTTCTCCCTTTTCTTCTGAGTCATGTGGCTGACAGGGTCTTGGTGCTCCAGCTGGGTGTCAGGTCTGTGCCTCTGAAGTGGGAGAGCCAAGTTCACAACAACTGGACAACCAGAGACCTCCCGGCTCCACATAATATCAAATTGCAAAAGCTCTCCCAAAGATCTGCATCTCAACGCTAAGACCCAGCTCCACTCAATGACCAGCAAGCTCCAGTGCTGGACACTCAATACCAAACAACTAGCAAGACAGGAACACAACCCCACCCATTAGCACAGAGGCTGCCTAAAATCATAATAAGGTCACAAACACCCCAAAACACACCATCAGATGCAGTCCTGCCCACGAGAAAAACAAGAACCAGCCTCATCCACCAGAACACAGGCACCAGTCTCTTCCACCAGGAAGCCTACACAACTCACTGAATCAACCTTAGCCACTGGGGGCGGACACCAAAAACAAAGGGAACTACGAACCTGCAGCCCGCAAAAAGGAGACTCCAAACACAGTAAGTTAAGCAAAATGAGAAGACAGAGAAACACACTGCACATGAAGGAGCAAGGTAAAAACCCACCAGACCAAACAAATGAAGAGAAAACAGTCAGTCTACCTGAAAAAGAATTCAGAGAAATGATAGTAAAGATGATCCAAAATCTTGGACATAGAATGGAGAAAATACAAGAAACGTTTAACAACAACCTAGAAGAATTAATAGCAAACAAACAATGATGAACAACACAATAAATGTAATTAAAAATTCTCTAGAAGGAATCAATAACAGAATAACTGAGGCAGAAGAATGGATAAGTGACCTGGAAGACAAAATAGTGGAAATAACTACCGCAGAACAGAATAAAGAAAAAAGAATGAAAAGAATTGAGGACAGTCTCAGAAACCTCTTGGACAACAATAAACAAACCAAAATTTGAAGTATAGGGGTCCCAGAAAAAGAAGAGAAAAAGAAAGGGACTGAGAAAATATCTGAGAGATTATAGTTGAAAACTTCCCTAATATGGGAAAGTAAATAGTCACGTCCAGGAAGCGCAGAGAGTCCCATACAGGATAAACACAAGGAGAAACATGCCAAGACATATATTAATCAAACTATCAAAAAGTAAATACAAAGAAAAAACATTAAAAGCAGCAAGAGAAAAACAGCAAATAACATACAAGGGAATCCCTATAAGGTTAACAGCTGATCCTTCAGCAGAAACTCTGCAAGCCAGAAGGGAATGACAGGACATATTTAAAGTAATGAAAGGGAAAAACCTACAACCAAAATTACCCAACAAGGATCTCATTCAGATTTGAGAGAGAAATTAAAACCTTTACAGACAAGCAAAAGCGAAGAGAATTCAGGACCACCAAACCAGCTTTACAACAAATCCTAAAGGAATTTCTCTAGGCAGGAAACACAAGAGAAGGAAAAGACCTACAATAGCAAATCCAAAACAATTAAGAAAATGGTAATAGGAACATACATATCAATAACTACCTTAAATGTAAGTGGATTAAATGCTCCAAACAAAAGACAAAGACTGGCTGAATGGATACAAAACCAAGACCCATATATATGCTGTCTACAAGAGATCCACTTCAGACCTAGGGACACATACACACTGAACGTGAGGGGACGGAAAAAGATATTCCAGGGGCTTCCCTGGTGGCGCAGTGGTTGAGAGTCCGTCAGCCGATGCAGGGGACGCGGGCTCATGCCCTGGTCCAGGAGGATCCCACATGCCGCAGAGCGGCTAGGCCCGTGAGCCATGGCTGCTGAGCCTGCGTGTCTGGAGCCTGTGCTCCGCAATGCGAGAGGCCACAGCAGTGAGAGGCCCGCGTACCGCAAAAAAAAAAAAAAAAAAAAAGATATTCCATGCAAATGGAAATCAAAAGAAAGCTGGCATAGAAATTCTCATAACAGACAGAATAGACTTTAAAATAAAGACTATTACAAGAGACAAAGAAGGACACTACATAGTGATCGAGGGATCAATCCAAGAAGATGTAACAATTGTAAATATTTATGCACCTAACAAAGGAGCACCTCAATTCATAAGGCAAATGCTTATAGACATAAAAGGGGAAAAGGACAGTAACCACTAATAATAGGGGACTTTAACACCCCACTTTCACATATGGATAGATCATCCAAAATGAAAATATATAAGTAAACACAAGTTTTATATCTATTTATTTATTTATTTTTGCGGTACGCGGGCCTCTCACTGTTCTGGCCACTCCCACTGCGGAGCGCAGGCTCTGGACGTGCAGGCTCAGTGGCCATGGCTCATGGGCCCAACCGCTCCGCGGCATGTGGGATCTTCCCGGACCGGGGCACGAACCTGTGTCCCCTGCATTGGCAGACAGACTCTCAACCACTGTGCCACCAGGGAAGCCCAGAAACACAAGTTTAAAATGATACATTAAACAAGATGGACTTAATTGATATTTATAGGACATTCTATCCAAAAACAGTAAAATACACTTTCTTCTCAAGTGCTCATGGAACATTCTCCAGGATAGATCCTATCTTGGGTCACAAATGGAGCCTTGGTTAAGTTAAGAAAATTGAAATCGTATCAAGTATCTTTTCCGACCACAATGCAGTGAGACTAGATATCAATTCCAGAAAAAAATCTGTAAAAATTACAAACACATGGAGGCTAAACAATACACTACTAAATAAGCAAAAAGTCACTGAAGAAATCGAAGAGGAAATCAAAAAATACCTAGAAACAAATGACAATGAAAACACAATGACCCAAAACTAATGAGATGCAGCAAAAGCATTTCTAAGAGGGAAGTTTATAGCAATACAATCCTACTTCAAGAAAGAAGAAACATGTCAAATAAACAACCTAATCTTACACCTAAAGCAATTAAAGAAGAACAAAAAACCCCAACGTTAGCAGCAGGAAAGAAATCATAAAGATCAGATCAGAAATAAATGAAGAAGAAATGAAGGAAAGAATAGCAAAGATCAATACACCTAAAAGCTTGTTCTTTGAGAACATAAATAAAACTGAAAAACCATTATCCAGACTCATCAAGGAAAAAAGGAAGAAGACTCAATAGAAATGAAAAAGGAGAAGTAACAACTGACACTGCAGCAATACAAAGGATCATGAGAGATTACTACAAGCAACTCTATGCCAATAAATGGACAACCTGGAAGAAATGGACAAATTCTTAGAAAAGCACAGCCTTCCGAGACTAAACCAATAGGAAACAGAAAATATAAACAGACCAATCACAAGCACTGAAATTGAGACTGTGATTAGAAATCTTCCAACAAACGAAAGTCCAGGACCAGATGGCATCACAGGCGAATTCTATCAAACATTTAGAGAAGAGCTAACACGTACCCTTCTCAAACTCTTCCAAAATATAGCAGAGGGAGGACCACTCTCAAACTCATTCTGCGAAGCCACAATCACACTGATACCAAAAGCAGACAAAGATGACACAAAGAAAGAAAGCTATAGGTCAATATCACTAATGAACATAGATGCAAAAATCCTCAACAAAATACTAGCAAACGGAATACAACAGCACATTAAAATGATCATACACAATGATCAAGTGGGGTTTATCCCAGGAATGCAAGGATTCTTCAATATACGCAAAGCAATTCATGTGATATACCAAATTAGAAAATTCAAGGATAAAAACCATATGATAATCTCACTAGAGGCAGAAAAAGCTTTTGACAAATTTCAACACCCATTTATGATAAAAACCCTCCAGAAAGCAGGCATAGAGGGAACTTACCTCAACATAATAAAGGCCATATATGACAAACACACAGCCAACATTGTTCTCAATGGTGAAACAATGAAACTGTTTCCACTAAGACCAGGAAAAAGACAAGGTTGTCCACTCTCACCACTATTATTGAACATAGTTTTGGAAGTTTTAGCCACAGCAATCAGAGGAGAAAAAGAAATAAAAGTAATCCAAATCAGAAAAGAAGAAGTAAAGCTGTCACTGTTTGCACATGACATGATACAATACATAGAGAATTGTAAAGACTCTACCAGAAAACTAGTAGAGCTAATCAATGAATGTGATAAAGTAGCAGGATACAAAATTAATGCACAGAAATCCCTTGCATTCCTATACACTAATGATGAAAAATCTGAACGAGAAATTAAGGAAACACTCCCATTTACCACTGTAACAAAAAGAATAAAGTACCTAGGAATAAACCTATCTAAGGAGACAAAAGACCTGTATGCAGAAAACTGTAAGAAACTGATGAAAAAAATAAAGATGATACAAATAGATGGAGAGATATACCATGTTCTTGGATTGGAAGAAACAATATTGTGAAAATGACTCTACTCCCCAAAGCAATCTACAGATTCAATGCAATCCTTATGAAACTACCAATGGCATTTTTCTCAGAACTAGAACAAAAAATTTCACAATTTGTAGGGAAACTCAAAAGACCACGAATAGCCAAAGCAATCGTGAGAAAGAAAAATGGAGCTGGAGAAATCCGGCTCCCGGACTTCAACTATACTACAGAGCTACAGTAATCAAGACAGCATGGTACTGGCACAGAAACAGAAATATAGACAAATGGAACAGGATAGAGAGCCCAGAGATAAACCCACACACATATGGTCACCTGATTTCTGATAAAGGAGGCAAGAATATACAATGAAGAAAAGACAGCCTCTTCAATAAGTGGTGCTGGGAAAACTGGACAGCTACATGTAAAAGAATGAGATTAGATCACTCCCTAACCCCATACACAAAACTAAACTCAAAATGCATTAAAGAATGAAATGTAAGGCCAGAGACTATAAAACTCTTAGAGGAAAGCACAGGCAGAACACTTTATGATATAAATCACAGCAAGATCCTTTCTGACCCACCTCCTAGAGAAATGGAAATAAAAACAAAAATTCCAAGGGTGGAAAGCTGCGGGGGAGTGGGGGTGGTGGCGTGAAGCGTTGGGCAATTGGGATTGACATGTATACACTGATGTGTATAAAATAGATGACTAATAAAAACCTGCTGTATAAAAAAATAAATTAAATTCAAAAATTAAAAAAAAATGTATCACAAAAACAAAAATCCCAAATGGGACCTAATGAAACTTAAAAGCTTTTGCACAGCAAAGGAAACCATAAACAAGACGAAAAGACAACCCTTATAATGGGAGATAATATTTGCAAATGAAGCAACTGACAAAGGATTAATCTCCAAAATTTACAAGCAGCTCAGTACCAAAAACACAAACAACCCAATCCAAAAATGGGCAGAAGACCTAAATAGACATTTCTCCAAAGAAGATACACAGATTGCCATCAAACACATGAAAGGATGCTCAACGTCACTAATCATTAGAGAAATGCAAATCAAAACTACAATGTGGTATCACTTCACACCAGTGAGAATGGCCATCATCAAATCTACAAACAATAAATGCTGGAGAGGGTGTGGAGAAAAAAGGGAACCCTCTTGTACTGTTGGTGGGAATGTAAATTGATACAGCCATTATGGAGAACAGTATGGAGGTTCCTTAAAAAACTAAAAATAGAACTACCATACGACCCAGCAATCCCACTACTGGGCATACATATATCCTGAGAAAACCATAATTCAAAAAGAGTCAAGCCAAAATGTTCATTGCAGCTCTATTTACAATAGCCAGGACATGGAAGCCACCTAAATGTCCATCAACAGATGAATGGATAAAGAAGATCTGGCACCACAGAGAGATCAGCTGGGTGCTGTGTGACAGCCTGGAGGGGTGGGATGGGGAGGGTGGGAGGGAGGGAGACGCAAGAGGAAGGAGATGTGGGAACGTGTGTGTGTGTGTGTGTGTGTGTGTGTGTGTGTGTGTGTGTGTGTGTGTGTGTGTGTGTGTGTGTGTGTGTGTGTGTGTGTGTATGACTGATTCACTTTGTTATGGAGCAGAAGCTAACACACCATTGGGGGGCAACTGTACTCCAATAAAGATGTAAAAAAAAAAAGAAGATCTGGCACATATATACAATGGAATATTACTCAGCCATAAAAAGAAACGAAACGCTTCCCTGGTGGTACAGTGGTTGAGAGTCCGCCTACCATTGCAGGGGACACGGGTTTGTGCCCCAGCCCGGGAAGATCCCACATACCGCGGAGCGGCTGGGCCCGTAAGCCATGGCCACTGATCCTGTGCGTCTGGAGCCTGTGCTCAACAACGGGAGAGGCCACAACAGTGAGAGGCCCACGTACCGCAAAAAAAAAAAAAGAAACAAAATTGAGTTATTTGTTATTTGTAGTGAGGTGGATGGACCTAGAGTCTGTCATACAGAGTGAAGTAAGTCAGAAAGAGAAAAACGAATACCATATACTAACACATATATATGGAATCTAAAACAAAACAAAAAATTGGTTCTGAAGAACTTAGGGGCAGGACAGGAATAAAGATGCAGACGTAGAGAATGTACTTGATGACATGGGGAGCGGGAAGGGTAAGCTGGGACAAAGTGAGAGAGTGGTATGGACATATATACACTACCAAATGTAAAATAGATAGCTAGTGGGAAGCAGCCGCATAGCACAGGGAGATCAGCTCGGTGCTTTGTGACCATCTAGAGGGGTGGGATAGGGAGGATGGAAGGGAGACACAAGAGGGAAGAGATATGGAGATATATGTATCTGTATAGCTGATTCACTTTGATATAAAGCAGAAACTAACACACCATTGTAAAGTAATTATACTCCAATAAAGATGTTTAAAAAAAGTAGCCCTTAGCATAGTAACACAATCACTAAGTAAACATCAAAACCTGGGGAAAGGGAAATTTCTTCCTGTCATTGTTTCTAACACATGCTTTTCCTATAGGACGGATCACCATCCTAAAGTCACTAGACTAATTTATCATCAGTTGAGTCACTAATTTCTGTTATAGTTCTGGAAATATTGGATTGGCCAAAAAGTTCATCCTCATTTTTCCATAAGGATGTTATGGAGAAACCTGAACGACCTTTTTGGCCAACCCAATATATACTTATTAACACTGAATGTCTGACAAACTGGCCTCTGAATTTAAACATGCCATATTAGCTTACTGTATTTTATAGTGAGCTCCATGGTTTATATATCTTCCACCATTCTCCTTAGGATTAGTTTTTTCCTTGATAACTTTTCTCAATCAAACATCGATTCACTCCATCTATGTTTTTCTCATTCTCATCACACTTGAGAGCTACACCTCTAAATATCTCCCCAATCACTCTCCTCAGACAAATACAATGGGATCTGACCCAACACTCCAGAGCCATCTCAAGAGACTGATTCACACAGAGAGATCCTTACTATTTCAGCATCTCATCCCTGTTGAATGACTGGACTAACCTTAAGACAAATTCAGCTTTTGGTGAATAGTATAAAGTTGTTTTGCCCACAAAGACTCTTAATGCCAGAGATTATCAAAGTGGGAAATATGAGCTTTGACTTGCAGACCAATGCCATCAGTTTCTCAACAGTGACAAAGCTTTCTTTCCTCAGAAGCCTCGGCTGTTTCCTCTGAAAGTGACTTGGTGGAGCCTCCCCCAGTGCCTACCCAGCCTCCAGTTATTGACTCCACGGCAAAAAGCAGAGGCTGGCATGCATCCACCCAACCTCCTTCACACTCACTGACAGCTGAACGAGCCCCACACTTCTCTCTCCAAATGACTGGCAACGCCAGCAAAAACTTGGAACAGTAGGCAGACAAAGAAAAACAATTTAATTTCTCTCTGACTGGCTGCTCCTTTCCAAATGTGACAGTTTTTCTAACCAAATGGCTCATATTCTAGTCAGTTAAGACTGGGGTTGAAACAGGGTGAACAGTGACACCAAATGGTTAGAAAGGGTGTTTATTAAGGAAGAGTGTTTATATGCCATCTCTCATCAGAACAATTGGGGTGGCTTACATAAATATTATGCCACAGATAACAAATTAAAAATAGACAGTCGATAAGGAAACAAAATGCTTTGGGGCTGAAAACGTCTTTCTTGATAGAGGGTCAAAGAAGGAAGAAAGAGAAGTTGCTTTAGGCCATGAATTTGCCTTCAGTCTTTCTAGCAGTGCATAGGAAAAAAGGAATCTTGTTCAGTTTCAAAGGAGAAGTATAATTCCTCCTGAATCTGTAATGACAGAAATTTCCAATAAAGGGCTCTTAAATATCTATTGACAAGGACGGACCTTGGAAATGTGTTTCACTCCTTGCTTTTCTCTTCATGTGTATCTTCATTTATGTCTTATTATCTTCTCTAAATCTAACTTGGTTAACCTTTTATTTGGATTTTTATTTGGTACGATTGGATTATACTTAATTACAGTCTTTACTCGGTCCCTGCCCAATTAAAACCAGGCAAGTAGACAAATAGATCAGTTGTTCGTAAAATTTTTTTTCTTTTAAGAAAACGTTATCAATGGAAACCCCAGTCAGCAAGAAAGGAAAAAATACATGCATTGCTGTTTGGCAGGAGTAACCATTCATAATGATGTTTGAAACATCTTTAATCTAATCAACATTATCGAACTATTTTAAGCTGCCTAGAAAAGTTCATATATTAAATTTGTTTTAATATGGATTTACTAAAGAAATGGTAGGCAGTAGACCATGTTAGAGAGAACAGAATTAAGTGATATGGACAGGGAACAACTCAGAAAAATAAAGAGAAATGGTAATCAAGGAGAATATGGAAGCTCCAATTAAAGAATAAGAAATGGGAAAGAACCGTGGGTGGGGGAAGGGGGGAGTGAGCTAAATTATAGGAAGCAAAAACATGGCAGACTGTCAGGTTATTGGTTACTTAAGCAAAAAGGGGGAAATGGAGAACAAGGTGAAAGAGACAGATAGGAGGTGCTGAAGAAAATAAAACTTTGAGTCAGGAAGAGAGGAAGTCTAAGAATGCTTTTAAAATAACAGCTGGAAATTTTAGCATACTCAAAGTTTCAAGTGCCAGAAAGTAAAGAGAATGTGGAAAGAAACAAGTACTTGGCTCATAATAGACTCTTAAGAAACACTTGGTAGGCTTTGGTTGCTGTTGAGACAGAAAAGAGATAAGGGAGTGAAAACAAGATTAGAATTTGTAGAAAAAAGCAGCACAGACTGAAATTTCTTTCATGTTCCATGTTCTCTCCATCATGTGATGTAAAGGGATAATTTACCAGAGAGCTGTGGGGATGATTGAAATGTGAGAAAATAAGACCTCTGAGAAAAGGTTAAATAAAATCCAATCCTTTCCCCATAAAAGAATAGGTGAATAGTGATTAAAAAAAATTTTTTTTTTTTTTAGGTTAACAAGTCATGCTGCTAGCCATTCCTGAGACATACTAGTGAGCCCGTTGTTAAAACTGTCTATTTACCTCTTGATCATAAGGAAATGATCATAAGGAAAGGCCCTCCTCTTCCACTTTGTTCACATCTCTATCACATTGGATATAAACTTTTATGACGTTTTTGACATGTGTTTCCCCTACTAGACTATGAGTCCTCCAGGACGAGGGAGAGTGTCATATTTATTTCATGTGAATATAAGTATATTCATGCTTCGTACTCAATATATTTCTCTTGTGTATTTATGTCCTACCTTTTCCAGGAAAGATTTAATGTGCTACTTGGGTTTTGCTGGGAGAACTTGCTTCTCCCAGTCTTCACTATTTCCGTTACCAGCAATCATTCATCCAATTGCTCAATCCAAAAACGGAGGAGTCATTCCTCATTCCTCTCTCTCTCTCCCTCTTCTTGATTCAGCCCAGCATCAAATCCTGTCAGTTCTCTTTTCACTATAAATCTTATATCATCACTTCCCACCACTTCACCTTTACTACCTACCCTGGATTACAGGAGCAGCTTCCCAGTTGTTCTCCCTGCATCCTCTTCTGCCCCCTGCAGTTCGTCTTTTACAGATCTGCCAAACCAACCCTTCAAACCCTAAATCAGATCACATCATTCCCCAGATTAAAATCGTCTCATGTCTTCCCACTGTACTCCGAACATTCCCTACGATCTGGCTTCATTTCTTGCCCTCTCTCTCTCGCTCACTATGCAACATCTACAGTAGCTTTCTTGTTGTGCCTTGAAGAAGTCAAATTCACTCCTCGCCCTTAACCCTATATCCTTGCATAGCTAACCCTTTCTACTCATTCATTCGCTGCTTAAATATTACTTTCTTGGGAGTATTTTTCAACTACCTTTTCTAAAAGAATGCACACAGATTGGCTCACTCTGCCTCATTTTCTTAATAGTACTTGTTACTCTTTAAAATTATATACTTATTTATTTTCTATTTCCAAAGTCCAGATACAAACTCCCATAAAAGCATATACTTTGTCTATTCACTGTAGCCCTACATTCCCAGGATCCTGAACACAAAGAAGGAGCTGAATAAATAAATGCCAAATGAACAAACAGATATGTTGGACAGAAAGGCCCTGGGTTCAGGGATAGACACCTTCCATTCATTTCCTAATACATGCCAGTTGCATGTCTTGATTTCTTATTACCTTTCTTGTAAAAAAAAGATTTAAAAAAAGTGAAATTTGTAAAGACTAACATTTCTCAGAAAATGACGCTACATTAATGAAGCAAATCAAAGGAGTTTAGAGGTGAAAACAATTTTGAGAGGCCATCTAGCCAAGTCTCACACCTATTTTTCTTGATTCTCTCTACACTTAGACCGTCTTTAACACTTCAGAGCAGGGCCACCCACTACCCCATGAGGCAGCCTGTCTCACTGTTAGAAGGCTAAAGTTGTCATGCTGTGGGGACTATAATGCTGTACTGCATATTGGAAAGTTGCTAAGAGAGTAGATCTGAAAAGTTCTCATCACAAGGAAGAAAACTATAGCTATGTGTGGTGACAGATGCTAACTAGACTTACTGTGGTGAACACTTTGCAATATTTGCAAATATTGAATCATTATGCCATAACCCTGAAACTAGTGTTTTATTTGTCAATTCTACCTCAAAAAAAAAAAATTGTCATGCAGAACTGAAATGTGTCTCTTTACTAAGTCACAGACGCAGATGCCTACAGAAATCAGGTAGCTAAGAGTTACATGAGGTTGGCCAGGACGGGGGCGGGGGGTGGGGCTGTAGCAAGTGAAAGAGCACTTGCCTAGTCCAAAAGCAGTCGCTGCTATTCCACAGCTGATTGGCGCCATGGAGGAAGCAGGCCTGATGTTGCCAAAGTGTTCTCAGTTTTCAAGAGAAGCTTGAAAAACAGATTTTTATGTGAAATGTTTCTGTTTAAAAAATCCTATATGGCTACACTTGAAGACTGTTGGTTGATAAATTTCTAGTCTAAATCATCACAGAAGATGCCTTCTCTATCTTCTACAAGAGGGTCTCGAATTTAAAGATATTTAGGAAACTTCCTCTAATATTCTTTTCTTAATCTGTATCTGTTTGGTTAATTAAAACATTTTAAAATTATGCTATAATTATTTATATTGCAAAAATCAAGTAAGCAGATGACCTTAAGAGTCCACTGAGTTAACTCAAATATCTGGGTTAGAGTTGAGTTGAAAACAAACAAAAAAACTAAAGTAAATAAATATAGGAGTGATTACAAGGCAAACAGCACTGTGGTAATGTTTTTCTTCTGGTATTTTGTCTTGTGGCATCTTGTGCAGACCACATTTCAATCCTACCATTTCACGTACCGTCAAGATTACTAGTTTCAAACTTCACACGGCACATCATGTACTTGAGGGAATGACCTTCAGTGAACCACATGTTATATGACAAGTTCTAGTGCAGCAAAATTCAGAGTGCTTTTTTAACACAAATATTGTAGCTTACCCACATATACTCAGAGAAGCAGCCCTATCTGAACCCCCCCAAAAAACTTACACTATACTACATTGTAAGTAATAAAACATTATACTTCACTCATCTTTTTCTTATTTCAGTTCTAACCCATTTCTGTTTTTTAGACCATTCTTTTTGTGTGTAAACTAATAATGTTGGTTTAAGTTGAGGAAGATAATAATTAGTAGAAGATAACTAACCAAGAGCAGAATGTTTGGAATTATAAAAATTCTGAAAATGCTTTTCAAAATAAACCATACATTTATAACTTTTCTAAAGCATTATTTTTTATCTTTTCTTAAAATTTTTATAATACATTAATGGTACCAAATTACTTTGTGATTATATTACACTGATTTGTCACTATTCCTACTTTTATCATATAGACTGCTGTTTTTGTTCATGACCCTGATTATAATTTTTCCCATCCATCTCAGAGCCATGACCCAGTCTTGGACTTCTATTTATTTTACAAAAGAGCCTCTCCTCCTTTATTTCATCGTTTTGTCTTCCTAACTTTCCATATAGAAATCATTTTTCCTAGCAGTGGAGTTTTGATATTTTTGTTAACCTTATCACTCAAAAGATTGTCCTTAAGAAATAGAACCCATCATTATAACATTAACATTCATCAATAAATCTCCCGTTTTACTGAGCTATCTTTTTTATAGTATGCTCAAAGCATCCTCCTGATCACCTCACAGGATTGACCTCTCTTGTATTTGAGCCACCAAGGGCAGGAGATTTCCCTAATTGGTTCAGTGAGACCTGGGCAGCATTTAGATTTTGAGGCCACTTGCTGTTAACTCTTCCCATGCTCTGGTGTAGGTAATCCTAGGTGTCAGTGAAGTTTCCTTACGTTTGGATGGGCTCTACGATAAAACTGCCATGTTTGTGGATCATTAAGTGGTTTTCTGTAATAAGAACAAAAAAGAGTTTGGGGCTTCCCTGGTGGCGCAGTGGTTGAGAGTCCGCCTGCCGATGCAGGGGACACAGGTTCGTGCCCTGGTCCGGGAAGATCCCACATGCCGCAGAGCGGCTGGGCCCGTGAGCCATGGCCACTGAGCCTGCGCGTCCAGAGCCTGTGCTCCACAACGGGAGAGGCCACAACAGTGAGAGGCCTGCGTACCGCAAAAAAAAAAAAAAGATTTTGTAGGTCATAAATGGTTGAATATCAGCAATTTTATATGGTTCAACATAATAAATTTGAAGTTAAAGGATAAAGCAACAAATCAGAGACCTGCATATTATTAGTAGAATAAAACTTTTGCAGCTTGATCATCTGTATTGCCACACTTTTCTACTAAACTATTTCTTAAATACGACCTAAAATCAGGGAATTCATTGTGTGATTAAAATATGTTGTTTTCTATTAATGGCAAGAGAAATTGTTCTTATATTGAAAAATTATGAATAGACCTTAAAATATTATTACAAAGCTGGTGAAAAGAAACAAGGAAGGGAGGGAGGGAGGAGGAAAAAAATGTAGTTTTATGTACAGTTAAATAAAATGAGTACGATGTGCTTCTACTCTATGTGACACAAGTTTAAAAGTATCAAAAACATAAACAGACAATATAAAATATTTTTTAAATTCCCAGGAATTTTTATGGACTATGCTACAAATAAATATAAAAATATGATTAAAATATATGTATATATTTTAAAGGTGACTATGTGATTGCATTTTTGACACAGTTTCTTGAATAAATAGAGGTAACATGTATGGTTACTGAAAGATAAAATCCTACTGTGCCTTTGAGGAAATATCAATCACTATGAGCAACAGCAAATGTTCATACCCTGTGTTAGTCAAAGTCCTTCAGAGATTCAGAACAGATTATGATGCATTAACAGAGAGAGGAGGAGGAGGAGGAGGAGGGGGAGGGGGAGGGGGAAGGAGGAGAATGAGGAGGAGAAGAAGAAGAAGGAGGAGAAGTCAGAGGAGAAGGAGGAGGAGGAGGAGAAGAAGGAGGAGGAGGAGGAGAAGGAGGAGGAGGAGGAGGAGAAGAAGGAGGAGGAGGAGGAGAAGAAGGAGGAGGAGGAGGAGAAGAAGGAGGAGGAGGAGGAGAAGAAGAAGGAGGAGAAGGAGGAGGAGGAGAAGGAGGAGGAGGAGAAGGAGATGGGGGAGGGGGAGGAGGGGAGAGGTTGATTTAGTTTGGCAGGCTGGTTGGCAGGCTGGAGAGCCAGGCAAGTGTTGACATTGCAGTCTTGAGTCCAAAGGCAAGTATGGAAGCAGAATTCCTTCCTCCTCGTGAGACCTCAGTGTTTCCTCATAAAGTCTTCAACTTATTGGTAAGACCCATCCACATCATGGAGAATAATCTGCTTTATTCAAAGTCTACTGATTTGAATATTAATCACATCTAAAAAATATCTTCACAGCAACATCTAGACTGGTGTTAGACCAAAAAACTGAGAACCAAGTTAACACATAAAACTAATTGCCACACAAACTATTCTTGAAGTGGGACCTAGGCTTACATTGATCTTCTCCAACAAAATTGGCTCACCATTTATGGTTAATTATGAATGCTTAGCAAACCCCCATAATTGTTTGCAATATGGTGCCTAGACGACTAAATGGAGAATATCCCAGACTAATATCAACGTTTGTGATGTAACTTACTTCTGCTTTCTTGTACAAGTTGGCACCCAATAATAGCCAACACATGAGGCCTCCTCAAATTTAAGACCTGGACCAAGAAGCCTTTTGACACACCCTAATTTCTGTCCCTTTTAAGTTATGTTAACTCTCTAAAGGGTGGGAAAATTTGTTCCCTCCTTTCCTTTAAACCTTAAAAATACTTATTAAAAATCCTCCTCAATCATAAAGTCATTCTAGTTTTACCACAGCTGAATTCAGATACTTAAGTGACTAGACTCAACTCATTCTCTTTGAACCAAGCACCTTTCCGATTTTTGCACTTTATTATTATTACGTGTAATTAGTTTTATGTCTTGAGATTGTTCAGTTGTATTTCTAATAACTTTCTCTCTGTATAATTTTTACTTATTTGAAGTTGTGTACTATGTTTTCTACACTTTTTATGAATTCCCACAGCATTACCCCAAAATATTTAAAATTACAAAAATAGAATGAATCTTTGTTAACTAAAGATAAAATTTTCTTTAAAGTAACATGTGATAGAATACTATTTATTAAATAATATAGGTAAACTCCAGGTTAATTCTAGTGCAGTATGTAATAATATGTAATAACTGCTTTTTTAAATTTTTATTTTATATTGGACGATAGTTGATTAACAATGTTGTATTAGTTTCAGGTGTACAGCAAAGTGCTTCTATGACAAAGGAGCCAAGACTATACGATGGAGGAAAGACAGTCTCTTCAATAAATGGTGCTGGGAAAACTGGACAGCTACATGTAAAGAATGAAATTAGAACACTCTCTAACACCATACACAAAAATAAACTCAAAATGGATTAAAGACCTAATTGTAAGACCAGATACTATAAAATTCTTAGAGGAAAACATAGGCAGAGCACTCTTTGACATAAACCGCAGCAGTATATTTTTCAAGCCATCTCCTAGAGTAATGGAAATAAAAACAAAAATAAACAAATGGGACCTAATTAAACTCAAAAGCTTTGCACAGCAAGAGAAACCATAGACAAAACAATTGACAAGAGCTTAGTCTCCAAAATAATTCCTTCTTAAAATTATATCTGAGAGAAGTTATAAAATGAACTTGCTAACAATTCCAGTAGTATACTCATGGTTATTGTGTCATTATTAACTGAATGAGCACTTCTACCTCCTCTAAAATGAAAATGGGTAACCAACTTAAATCCTTAAATAAAAAATTGATTTGAATTTTCATAATTACTTATCATCTTGGAGATGCCTCAACAACTTCTGTAACCACATAAAAATTGAGAAAAATAATTCCTGTAGCATTAATCATCTTACAAATTGTGTTTGATATGTCTTAGTGTAAAGCTATCCAAAGACAACCTTCATTTTAAACATCATCTGCAGCCCATATGGGACTCTGACATACGGAACATCCAAGACCTCTGTGGAATGTCTCTGGTTCCCTATTGTAACTAGGACCATATGCAAAATCCTCCACTGACAAACTAAAAAATATGAAAAGAAAGAGAACATTTTTATGCACTTCCATCTATGAACAAAACATATTTTAAAAAACAAAGACACTGAAAAGCTATGATAGCCTTCAGATTTAAGCAATAAAAAAATTCTAACTACTGAGCATACAGTGTAATTTGTTACAGCCTATGACTAATGACCACAGAATAATTCCACTGGTGCCAGATGGGGAAAAGTCCTTAATTACTGAAGATATATGTTGTTAAGTTTACCAGCACTTTAAACCACTAAATTTGATTAAAGTTAGCAGTGTTATCACAGGAATAATTGCTTTAGGAGAGGAAAGAAGCTTGTCCTTTGCTCATTTTGTGGTTGATGGTAGACTGTGAAATAAAAATGAAGGCAGCAATAGCACAAAATACAGGGCATGAGAGTAGACCAGTAGTGTCCAGAGTTTCCAGTGGGGATATATATGCAACAGTCTCTTGGCAACCAAAAAGTTTTAATGCTTTATCTCATCAATTTTAATTTCTATTCTTGTAGTTTATATATATGTAATAGGACAGTCATACAAATATAATACAAAGAAATATGTATCTTTGAGATGCATACTCAAAAATTCCCATCATGTATGCCTTTTAGTAAGAAAACTTGGATTAAACTATAAAAATACCAATAATGGCTAAGTTTTAGGCACTATTCCAAAAGCTATGCATGTAATATTTCATTTATCCTTTACAGCAACTCTGTAAGATAAAAACTATTATTAGCCCCATTTTATGAATGAGGAAACTGAGACACAGAGAGGTAAAGTTACTTATTCAAGGTCCCAAAACTGATATGGTAGAATGTATCTGAAGTCACATAATCTGGTCCTAGTGCTTATATTAGAATGATTTCATTATACAAGCAATGGAGATATTAAATTTGATGCTCTGTTTAATTTTAACTAATTTCAGAATCTATACAAAGAAACATATTGCATAGTACCTGGCCAAGAAGGACTCTGCAGTCCAAAGTCTCAATGTACAAAACGTGGATTCTTTTTGGAAGTACTACTGTTGGCAATGAACAAACATGGATGTGTGGATCATCTTGAAAAATTTCCTAAATATTCAGCAGAATCAATGTTTTCTACTCATCACTGCTCACCCAAGGTGGTCAAAACCAGAAGCTAAAGATAAAGTGCCTGTAGGAGAAAGGACACACATTGGAGGAGAGCCAGAGAAACTGCCATTTCCAATGGACTGCCACATAAAGGAAAAGAGAGATGGTTTTCTAGTACTGATTCTGCTACTTACTACCTTTGTGTTTTTTGGTTGTTTTTTTTTTTAAAGATTTTTTTGATGTGAACCTTTTTTAAAGTCTTTATTGAATTTTTCACAATATTGCTTCTGTTTTATGTTTTGGTTTTCTGGCCGTGAGGCATGTGGGATCCTAGCTCCCCGACCAGGGATCAGGCCCACACCCCCTAAATTGGAAGGCGAAGTCTTAACCACTGGACAACCAGGGAAGTTCCACGACTCTGTGTTTTTTGAACAAGTGTTTTAACTTATCTGGGCCTCAATTTCTTTGTTTTTAAAATGAAGGAACTTGAATAAATGATATCTGAAGTGAATGTGTGAGTCTCTAGCCTTCTACAAAAGCTGAGAGACAAGAGGAAATTTTAACACAGTAACAGCAGGAGCCTGAATAACAACCTGGCTAACAACCTAGCAAACTAGCACAGCTGCTCAGGTAAATAGGGCCAAAGCTAGAGAACAAAGTTAATGTGTTAATTAATTAGGCTGCCTCTAAAAGAAATTCTGGCAAGAATTATACTGTAATTAACTGTGGCTGAATTATCTAATTGTACCACATAAACTAATATTCTAACTTGTCAATTAAAAATAACTCCATGTGATTTAGATTGCAAGCAGGCATTCTCAGAGACCTAGAGGGGTTCAGGGCACTTCTATTTTTTGAGGTTCCTCATACAGTTGGCCCTGGAACAAGGCAGGGGATTGGAGGTATCAACCCTCCCAGCAGTCCAAAACCTGCCTGTAACTTACAGTTGGCCCTCACACACTATCCTCAGTTCCACATCCACAGTTCTGCATCCCTAGATTCAACAATCTGCCTCCCCTCATGCTCCACCTCCATATCTAAGAGCAAAAGGAAATCCTACTTTTTACCTAAAATGTCCCTATTTTTGTTTCAACCAAATAATAAAAACAACGCCCCTTGCCTGACCTCTCACCATAATGGTGACCACAGGGACCTGACTCCAGGGTCCGAGACAGAGCACAGAGTTAAGATGTGGCTCTAACATGAACATGGGAGCTGGGAGACTGACACAATGGTGGTCCAGTTACACAACCACAGATAGACAGCTAACTGGCAACAGGAAAACACGTTTCTTAGGTGGAGATTCCAATGGAGTCCATCAGTCTGCTCCTCGTGGGGGTATTTTACTAATATCTGGAAAGTTTCAAAGCCAAGATACATCGACTCAAATGAGAATTCAACTGACAAGAACAGCATCTCCACCTACCCTGGAGGATGAAATTATAAAAGCTGCTAATCTTGTGCTTCTGGGCAGTGGCAAACCAGTGGCCAAGACTGATGGAACACTCTCTCTGTCTTCTGACTGAAGAATTTTATGGAAGCACGTTAGGTACATAAACAGAGACCATTATCAGGGTAGGAAATTTTCACTTCTCCCAAAAGATCCAGCACTACATCCACTTTTAAAGCTGGAATGCTTGACAAAAGGTTTTGTGCATGGCTATTGAGATATTCTTGTAGCCCCAAAGAACAAGCCTTGTTTCAGGTGTGCTACATTTACAACCTATTCTTTACAAGTATATAGTAAACTGTGCTTATGGATAGAGAGGTGACTGAAAACAACCTAAAGAAGAGCCCACAGTACAATCTAGAACAGCCTCCCCACTTTCCTCTTATTTTTGTTAGCTTTTACTTGCTCTTCACTCCAAATAGGCTCGTCTCAGCTTGCGAACTTTGCAGACTAGGAATGCTGTTGGAAAGCCTACCTTGGAACGTTTCCTTGAGTCAGGTGGGGTATGCAGAGTTTGGCCAGCTCTCATCGGAGTAAGAACTGCCTAAGAACTCCAAGGAATGCCTCTCAGCACGCTGTCTGCACTGGCGTGTGCCCAGGAAAAACACTATCCCTCCTGCTAACCTTTGAGGCATAACCTTTTATTCTCCCCAGTGGAGTTATTTTACCGAAATTGTTCCTCGTGAGTTGTATGGAAGACTATGTTTTGATTATGAAAATCATTTACAGTGAGTACAAATTTTTCTATCTCCATATCAGTCACTCTTAATCTTTTAAACTTTTAAACAGAAACCTTTCTTCCACAAAAAATAGAATATCATACTCCAGCCTTGGCAGTATCAGTTTACATAACTCATAAAGACATGGCAGTAAGGAGTTTATAAGAAATTGGTCAGGCAACTTGAAGCTATTGAGTTTAAAACATTATTTTAAATCCTAAATTATTTGCCTTTTTTGCATTTATCAGAAAAATGGTGAAGTTATTCATAATAAGTTATTCCCACATGTTTTGAAGGGTAGTTTCTGATTAATGTTTAAATAAACTTAGTTACATGAGCCTGTCATTATTAACTCCATGCAAACAATCTAGAACATCATTGTTCAATGGCTTTCTGTGATTATGGAAATGTTTTATATTTGCTCTGTCTAGTATGATAGACACTAGCCTCAGGTGGCTTTGAGTGATCAAAATGTGGCTAACATGACTGATTAACTGAACATTTAATTTTATTTCATTTTAATTACTTTAAATTTAAATTAAAGTAGTCACATGGAACTAATGGCTACTGTATTGGATGATGCAGGTCTAGAGACTTGTTACTCAACGTGTAGCCAACTACAGGAAGCATCATCTTTACCTGGGAACTTTTTACAAATGCAATTTTCAGGTCCCACCTCAAGACTACTGAATTTGACTCTGTACCTCAATAAGATCCCCAGGTAATTTACATGTGCATTAATATTTAAGAAGTACTGATCCAAAAGAGTAGTCCTCAACATTGGCTGTACCCTTAAAGTTACCTGAAACCTTTTGGGGGGCTAATAAGGTCAAAATATTTTCAAAATAAGACCAAAATCTTTTATCGTTTTTACTATATTGGCATGTTCACTGATGGTTCCAAAGCAATGGAGGATAAAACTTTAGGGGCCTTAGTATGAATCAAGGCACTGGAACCAAACTGCAAAAGTAATTGTTAATTTCTTCACTGTCACACACTTGCAAGAAAAAGAAAAGTCCAGTTACACTTAAGAATGTTTTTGATGATGCAGGAATACATACTAATTTTCTTAATTCCTGACCATTAAATACACTTTTTAATATACTTTGGAAAGAAATAAACAAGAAGTATGTGTAAAGAATTGTTGCTGAAAAAGGAAGTGTAAAGATTGACTCAAGAAAACCACCTGTGAGACTGAGTTATAAGTTAACCAGCGCCCTTTCTTTTTATTTTTTTAAACTAGCCTCTTTTACATGAGGCACCATTTACTTGAAGGAACCAATGATAGATAAACTATGCTTATTCATAATTGGGTATCTGGCAAATACTTTATTCAAAATGAATGAAGTCTGTCACTTCAAGGAAAATAATTAACAGTATATGTTTCCAATGATAACCTTTGATGTTTAAAGTGGAAATTAGGATTTTAGAAAACTAGAATTTACCACTAAGATCCTCACATTTTCCTACTACTAAAAGACTTTTCTGATTAGATTGCTGGTGAAATTAATACCACCAGCATTTGAAAGCCCTACATAGGGCTTCCCTGGTGGCACAGTAGTTGAGAGTCCGCCTGCTGATGCAGGGGACACGGGTTCGTGCCCCGGTCCGGGAAGATCCCACATGCTGCAGAGTGGCTAGGCCCATGAGCCATGGCCACTGAGCCTGCCCGTCCGGAGCCTGTGCTCCGCAACGGGAGAAACCACAACAGTGAAAGGCCCACGTACTGCAAAAAAAAAAAAAAAGGAAGCCCTACATAACTCACAGAACCCATATTTTTAAATGATCAATATATGAGTAAAAGATCCATTCAAGAAGCAAGATAGAACAATGAACTTCAATGTAACAAGAATACACATTTATTGATATGGTTTTAGATTCCAAACTGCACATAAAATGTTACGTAGTTACGAAACTACCTCTTGTCAAGTTTTGATATAGTATCAAAGAATATCCACAATTGTCTGAAAATTCTATTAAAATACTCCTCTTCTGCAAATGTATTTGTGTGAGGCCAAATTTTCTTTATATTGTTCAACCAAAACAACTTACCAGAATGCAGAAGCAGATACCAGAATCCAGCTATCTTCTATAAATCTGGATATTAAAGAAATGGGAAAAAAAAAAAGCCAATACCATTCTTTCCAGTAATTTTTTTGTTTTGGAAATAATAAATACTTTTCATAAAATATATTATTTATGTTAATAGGTAAGGCACTTATTATTGTTATCCTTAAAGGAAATCATAATTTTTAAAAAAGTTCTCAGTTTTCATTTCTTGTACAGTTAATATTGATAGATATTATTTCCATTACAAAAAAGCTCTCTGGGGTTCTCAATCATTTTTGATAGTGTAAGTTTCCTGAGACCAACAAGTTTGGGTGCTGATGGTTTATATGATGCCTTGATAAGACTGAAGAGGATTAAAGCTAAGAATCACCACTCCCTTCACCCAAAACTTGAGAATTGGTTGCTTTCAAGCATTCAGAAAAATGGAAAGCACTTGGCATCTTCAAAAGAAAAAAATGCAGAGTTCCTATATAAATGTGTTGACTCATTTAAGCCACCTTCTTGGCACCCACTATGACAACCCATAGAACACCGCTGTAAGAATTTATAAATATGCACATTTATTATAGCATGTTTAGAGTGTGACCTGAGAACAATCTGAAGGTCCCTCAAAAGTAGAGTGGTTGGTCAAATTATAGTGCATTATATTACAGAATAGTATGCAACATTAAAAAGACTGTATTAATTATTTATGTTTCTAAAACTGGAAAGTTGTCTATGATATATTATTAAATGAGAATGCAAGTTTCAAAGTAATGTGTAAAGTGTAGCCCCTTTTAAAAACAGGGAAACAGAGACATGGTGACATTGACAATGGGTCCAGCTGTTCACCTGGGACAGAGAAAACCAAGAGCTTTGAGATTGGTTCAAGATGGCGGAGTAGAAAGACATGCACTCACTCCCTCTTGCGAGAGCACCAGAATCAAAACTATCTGCTGAACAATCATCGACAGAAAGACACTGGAACTCACCAAAAAAGATACCCCACATCCAAAGACAAAGGAGAAGCCACGGTGAGACAGCTGGAGGGGCACAATCACAATAAAATCAAATCCCATAACTGCTGGGTGGGTGACTCACAAACTGGAGAACAATTATACCACAGAAGT
This sequence comes from Lagenorhynchus albirostris, assembly GCF_949774975.1. Lineage (NCBI taxonomy): Eukaryota > Metazoa > Chordata > Mammalia > Artiodactyla > Delphinidae > Lagenorhynchus > Lagenorhynchus albirostris. Next base: position 49,578,572 of record NC_083098.1, on the reverse strand, counting down.
CCACCCACTGGAGTGAAGGTTCGGAGCCCCATGTCAGACTTCCCAACCTGGGGGTCCACCAATGGGAGAAGGAATTCCCAGAGAATCAGACTTTGAAGGCTAGCGGGATTTGATTGCAGGATTTCAACAGGACTGGGGGAAACAGAGACTCCACTCTTGGAGGGGACACACAAAGTAGTGTATGCATCAGGACCCGGTGGGAGAAGAAGTGACCCATAGGAGACTGAGCCAGACGTACCTGCTAGTATTGGAGGGTCTCCTGCAGAGGCGGGGGGCAGCTGTGGCTTACCGCAGGGACAGGGACACTGGCAGCAGAGGTTCTGGGAAGCACTCCTTGGCATAAGCCCTCCTGGAGTCTGCCATTAGCCCCACCAAAGAGCCTGTAGGGACTAGTGCTGGGTCGCCTCAGGTGAAAAAAACAGGGAACTCAGCCCCACCCATCAGCAGACAAGAGGATTAAACTTTTACTGAGTTCTGCCCAGCAAAGCAACACACAGCTATACTCACCACCAGTCCCTCTCATCAGGAAAATTGCACAAGCCTCTTAGATAGCCTCATCAACCAGAGGGCAGACAGAAGAAGCAAAAAGAACTACAATCCTGCAGACTGTGGAATGAAAACCACATTCACAGAAAGACAAAATGAAAAGGCAGAGGACTACGTACCAGATGAAGGAACAGGATAAAACCCCAGAAAAACAATTAAATGAAGTGGAGATAGGCAACCTTCCAGAAAAAGAATTCAGAATAATGAATGAAGATGATCCAGGACCTCAGAAAAAGAATGGAGACAAAGATCGAGAAGGTGCAAGAAAGGTTTAACAAAGACCTAGAAGAATTAAAGAAAAACACCAAGGATTAAGGAACAAACAAACAGAGGTGAACAATACAATAACTGAAATGAAAAAATACACTAGAAGGAATCAATACCAGAATAACACAGGCAGAAGAACATATAAGTGACCTGGAAGACAGAATGGTAGATTTCATGGCCAAGGAAGAGAATAAAGAAAAAAGAATGAAAAGAAATGAAGACAGCTTAAGAGACCTCTAGGACAACATTAAACGCATCAACATTCACATTATAAGGGTCCCAGAAGGAGAAGAGAGAGAGAAAGGACTCAAGAAAATATTTGAAGAGATTATAGTCAAAAATTTCCCTAACATGAGAAAGGAAATAGCTACCCAAGTCCAGGAAGCGCGGAGAGTCCCAGGCAGGATAAACACAAGGAGAAACACGTCAAGACACATAGTAATCAAATTGATGAAAATTAAAGACAAAGTAAAATTATTAAAAACAACAAGGGAAAAACAACAAATAACATACAAGGGAACTCCCGTAAGGTCAACAGCTGATTTCTCAGCACAAACTCTGCAAGCCAAAAGGGAGTGGCAGGATATATTTAAAGTGACAAAAGGGAAGAACCTACAACCAAGATTACTCTACCTGGCAAGGATCTCATTCAGATTTGACAGAGAAATTAAAACCTTTACAGACAAGCAAAAGCTAAGAGAATTCAGCACCACCAAACCAGCTCTACAACAAAGGCTAAAGGAACTTCTCTAAGTGGGAAACACAAGAGGAGAAAAGGACCTACAAAAACAAACCCAAAACAATTAAGAAAATGGTAACAGGAACATATATATATCGATAATTACTTTAAATGTGAATGGATTAAATAATCCAACCAAAGGATACAGGTTTGCTAAATGGATACAAAAACAAGACCCAACTATATCCTGTCTACAAGAGACCCACTTCAGACCTAGGGACACATACAGACTGAAAGTGAGGGGATGGAAAAAGATATTCCATGCAAATGGAAATCAAAAGAAAGCTGGAGTAGCAATATTCAGATAAAATACACTTTAAAATAAAGAATGTTACAAGAGACAAGGAAGGACACTACATAATGATCAAGGGATCACTCCAAGAAAAAGATATAACAATTATAAATATATATGCACCCAACATAGGAGCACCTCAATATATAAGGCAAATGCTAATAGCTATAAAAGAGGAAATTCACAGTAACACAATAATAGTGGAGGACTTTAACACCTCACTTACACCAATGGACAGCTCATCCAAACAGAAAATGAATAAGGAAACAAAAGCTTTAAATGACACAATAAACCAGATAGACTTAGTTCATATTTATAGCACATTCCATCCAAAAACAGCAGATTACACTTTCTTCTCAAGTGCGCATGGAACATTCTCCAGGATAGATCAAATATTGGGTCACAAGTCAAACCTCAGTAAATTTAAGAAAATTGAAATCATATCAAGCGTCTTTTCTGACCACAACACTATGAGATTAGAAATAAATTACAGGGAAAAAGAACGTAAAAAACACAAACACATGGAGGCTAAACAATACGATACTAAATAACCAAGAGATCACTGAGGAAATCAAAGAGGAAATTTAAAAATACCTAGAAACAAATGATAACAAAAACACAACAATCCAAAACCTATGGGATGCAGCAAAAGCAGTTCTAAGAGGGAAGTTTGTTATCAATACAATCCTACCTCAAGAAACAAGAAAAATCTCGAATATACAATCTAGACTTACACCTAAAGGAACTAGAAAAAGAAGAACAAACAAAACACAAAGTTAGTAGAAGGAAATAAATCATAATGTAAGAGCAGCAGGATGAGGTGCTGGGAGAGCATGTAGCTACTGTGGGTGGTATGGGGATCCCAGGGCGGGCCATGCTGCGGGGGCCACTCCTGGCAGCACAGAGGAGGAGGGCAAGAAGGTGACCATGCTGAGCTTGTCCTTCCAGAGGGCAGCAGGACTACAGACCAAGGAGGTGTATAGTCTGAGAGAGGAGAATAAAGCATCACTGGGAATTTCAATATGGCATTTTAGGTGCGGTGACGCTCTTTTACTCATGAGCCTGTTAGAAGTATAAGGAAAGAGCTGTGGGGAAGACAGGGTCTTGGTGCTCTGGCCTGGTGTCAGGCCTGAGCCTCTGAGGTGGGAGAGCCGAGTTCAGGACACTGGACAACCAGAGACCTCCCGGCCCACATAATATCAGTTGGCAAAAGCTCTCCCAGAGGTCTCCATCTCGACACTAAGACCCAACTCCACCCAACGGCCAGCAAGCTCCAGTGCTGGATGCCCCATGCTAAACCACTAGTAAGACAGGAACACAACCCCACCTAATAGAAGAGAGGCTGCCTAAAATCATAGTAAGTTCACAGACACCCCAAAACACACCACCAGAGGTGGCCTTGCCTACCAGAAAGACAAGATACAGCTCCACCCACCAAAACACAGGCACCAATCCCCTCCACCAGGAAGCCTACACAAGCCAGTGAACCAACACCACCCACTGAGGGCAGACGCCCAAAACAACAGGAACTACAAACATGCAGGTTGCAAAAAGGAGACCCCAAACACAGTAAATTAAACAAAATGAGAAGACAGAGAAATATGCAGCAGATGAAGGAGCAAGGTAAAAACCCACCAGAGCTAACAAATGAAGAGGAAATAGGCAGTCTACCTGAAAGAGAATTCAGAGTAATAATAGTAAAGATGATCCAAAATCTCAGAAATACAATGGAGAAAATCCAAGAAGAGTTTAAAAAGGACCTAGAAGAACTAAAGAGCAAACAAACAATGATGAGCAACACAATAAATGAAATTAAAAATTCTCTAGAAGGAATCAATAGCAGAATTACTAAGGCAGAAGAATGGATAAGCAACTCGGAAGATAAAATAGTGGAAATAACTACTGCAGAGCAGAAAAGAAAAAAGAATGAAAAGAACGGAGGACAGTATCAGAGAGCTCTGGGACAACATTAAACACAGCAACATTTGCATTATAGGGGTCCCAGAAGAAGAAGAGAAAAAGAAAGGGACTGAAAGAATATTTCAAGAGATTATAGTTGAAAATGTCCCTAACATGGGAAAGGAAATACACAAGTCCAGGAAGCACAGAGTCCCATAAATCCAAGCAGAAACACGGCAAGACACATTAATCAAACTATCAAAAATTAAACACAAAGAAAAAATATTAAAAGCAGCAAGGGAAAAGCAACAAATAACATACAAGGGAATCCCCAAAAGGTTAACAGCTGATCTTAAAGCAGAAACGCTGCAAGCCAGAAGGGAGTGTCAGGACATATTTAAAGTGATGAAAGGAAAAACCGACAACCAAGATTACTCTATGCAGAAAGGATCTCATTCAGATTCAATGGAGAAATTAAAGCCTTTACAGACAAGCAAAAGTTAAGATAATTCAGCACCCCAAAACCAGCTTTACAACAAATGCTAAAGGAACTTCTCTAGGCAGGAAACAAAAGAGAAGGAAACACTTACAAAAACAAACCCAAAACAATTAAGAACTGGTAATAGGAACATACATATTCATAACTACCTTAAATGTAAATGGATTAAATGCTCCAACCTAAAGACACAGACTGGCTGAGTGGATACAAAAACAAGATCCGTATACATGCTGTGTACAAGAGACCCAGTTCAGACCTAAGGACACATACAGACTGAAAGTAAGGGGATGGAAAAAGATTTTCCATGCAAATGGAAATCTAAAGAAAGCTGGACTAGCAATTCTCATATCAGACAAAATAGACTTTAAAATAAAGGCTAATACAAGAGACAAAGAGGGACACTACATAATGATCAAGGAATCAATCCAAGAAGAAGATATAACAATTGTAAATATTTATGCACCCAAAATAGGAGCACTTCAATACATAAGGCAAATACTAACAGCCATAGAAGGGGAAATCCACAGTAACACAATAATAGTAGGGGACTTCAACACCCAACTTTCACCAATAGATCATCCAAAATGAAAATACATAAGGAAACACAAGCTTTAAATGATACAATAAACTAGATGTACTTAATTGATACTTATAGGACATTCCATCCAAAAACAATAAATACACTTTCTTCTCAAGTGCTCTGGGAACATTCTCTAGAATAGATCATATCTTGAGTCACAAATCAAGCCGTGTTAAATTTTACAAAACTGAAATCATATCAAGTATCTTTTCTGACCACAACACTATGAGACTAGATATCAATTACAGGAAAAAAACTGTAAAAAATACAAACACATGAAGGCTGAACAATACACTACTAAATAACCAAGAGATCACTGAAGAAATCAAAGAGGAAATCAAAAAATACCTAGAAACAAATGACAATGAAAACACGACAACTCAAAGCCTATGGGATGCAGCAAAAGCAGTTCTGAGAGAAGTTTATAGCAATACATTCCTACATCAAGAAACAAGAAACATCTCAAATAAACAACCTAACCTTACACCTAAAGCAATTAGAGAAAGGAGAACAAAAAAATCCCAAAGTCAGCAGAAGGAAAGAAATCATAAAGATCAGATCAGAAATAAATGAAAAAGAAATGAAGGAGACAATAGCAAAGATCAATAAAACTAAAAGCTGGTTCTTTGAGAAGATAAACAAAATTGATAAACCATTAGCCAGACTCATCAAGAAAAATAGGGAGAGGACTCAAATCAACAGAATTAGAAATGAAAACAAGTAACAACTGAGACTGCAGAAATACAAAGGATCATGAGAGATTACTACAAGCAACCCTATGCCAATAAAATGGACAACCTGGAAGAAATGGACAAATTCTTAGAAAAGGACAATCTTCCGAGACTGAACCAGAAAGAAACAGAAAATATATACAGACCAATCACAAGCACTGAAATTGCAATTGTGATAAAAAATCTTCCAACAAACAAAAGCCCAGGAACAGATGGCTTCATAAGTGAATTCTATCAAACATTTACAGGAGAGCTAACACCTATCCTTCTCAAACTCTTCCAAAATATAGTAGAGGGAGGAACACTTCCAAACTCATTCTGTGAGTCCACCATCACTCTGATACCAAAACCAGACCAAGATGTCAGAAAGAAAGAAAACTACAGGCCAAGATCACTAATGAAAATAGATGCAAAACTCCTCCACAAAATACTATCATACAAAATGCAACAGCACATTAAAAGGATCATACACCATGATCAAGTGGGGTTTATCCCAGGAATGCAAGGATTCTTCAATATACACAAATCCATCAATGTGATACACCATAATAACAAACTGAAAAATAAAAACAATATGATCATCTCAAAAATGCAGAAAAAGCTTTTGATAAAATTCTACACCCATTTATGATAAAATCTCTCCAGAAAATGGGCACAGAGGGAACCTACCTCAACCTAATAAAGGCCATATATGACAAACTCACAGCAAACATCATTCTCAATGGTGAAAAACTGAAAGCATTTCCTCTAAGATCAGGAACAAGAAAAGGGTGTCCACTCTCACCACTGTAATTCAACATAGTTTTGGGAGTCCTAGCCACAGCAATCAGAGTAGAAAAACAAATAAAAGAAGACAATTTGGAAAAGAAGAAGTAAAACTGTCACTGTTTGCAGATGACATGATACTATATATAGAGAATTCTAAAGATGCTGCCAGAAAACTACTAGAGTTAATCAATGAGTTTGGTAAAGTAGCAGGATACAACATTAATGCAGAGAAATCTCTGGCATTCCTATATACTAACAACAAGAAATCAGAAAGAGAAATTAAGGGAACAATACCATTCACTATTGCAACAAAAAGAATAAAATACCTAGGAATAAACCTACCTACGGAGACAAAAGACCTATTTGCAGAAAACTGTAAGACACTGATGAAGGAAATTAAAGATGATACCAACTGATGGAGAGAAATGCTATGTTCTTGGATTGGAAGAATAAATACTGTAAAAATGACTATACTACCCAAAGCAATCTACAGATTCAATGCAATCCCTATCAAATTACCAAGGGCATTTTTTAGAGAACTAGAACAAAAAATTTTAAACTTTCTATGGAGACACAAAAGACCCCAAATAGCCAAAGCAATCTTGACAGAAAAAAAGAGCTGGAGGAATCAGACTCCCTGACTTTAGACTATATTACAAAGCTACAGTAGTCAAGACAATATAGTACTGGCACAAAAACAGAAATATAGATCAGTGGCACAGGATAGAAAGCCCAGAGGTAAACCCACACACTCATGGTCAACTAATCTATGACAAAGGAGGCAAGGATATACAATGGAGAAAAGACAGTCTCTTCAATAAGTGGTGCTGGGAAAACTGGACAGCTGCATGTAAAAGAATGAAATTAGAACACTCCCTAACACCATACACAAAAATAAACTCAAAATGGATTAAAGACCTAAATGGAAGACCAGACACTATAAAACTCTTAGAGGAAAACATCGGCAGAACACTCATACATAAATCACAGCAAGATCTTTTTTGACCCACCTCCTATCTATATGTATGTATAGCTTTATTTGTATTTGGTCTTGGCAAAAGGTAGGAAAGGATACACACCAATCTGTTAACACTGGTTATCTCAGCAGAGGGTAGGAGTGGACGTGACATAAATTGTATTATTTACTTGTCCTGTATACTTATTTTTTTAATTTGTAACAATTCTGAACTCCCTGTTTATTCAGCTGTGTCCTCTTCTACCCCCTGTGACCTTTGCTTGTTCTCTATAGTGCCACACAGCGGTAGACATTGAGAAATGCAAGGGAAGTGACCTTTGCACCACTCTGACGCTTCTGAGGGAAAGAGAATAGGAAGAGTGTAAGGAGAGAAGTAACAATATTCCAATTGCAGCATTTGATTCAGAGCATGAGAGTGGTCATAAGAATGTTCAGTTTTCTCCTAAATTCAACAAAAGTTGGTTGCAGCATTGATGTTCCAAAAGGAATTAGCCAATTTGCGCTGGTGACTAAGGTTTTTCTCACTTTGGAGGAGCTAGTTCCAGCTTCAAACAACTATAGCTATGTCTTTTATGCCCACCACTTTCCACTCTCCCTTCTGCTGCCAACCTCTTCAGCCTTATTTCAAAACAGTGACCCACTGGTACTCTACCCTCCAATAACTAAATTCCTTTCAGCTCTGAACACATGTCTTGCCCATTCTCAGTTCTGGGTTTTCATGTATGTGTTTCCTGTGTTTGAACCTCCTCTCTTCTCGCTTCCCCACACCACCCATTCCTCATTCAGGTCACAGAGTAGAAAATCACCTTCTCTAGAAAACCCTGAATGCTCCTCAAACACCCTGCTCTGATTTTCCTCCAGCATAGTATTTACCTTACCCTCAGTTACAATTTTTAGTTAGTTGCCCATCTACCCAACTGTAGCTCCCTGAGTGCAAGAACCAAGCCTGTATTGTTCTCTGTTGTCACCCTAGCATCAATCTGCAAGACACATTGTAGTAATAGTAACTTTTTTTTTCAGTTTCTCTTGATTTTATTGTTCTTTTCAAAAAATAAGAGTACCTCTTTTATTTACTGTTGAGGATTACCTTGTGTCAAGCTCTGGGCTAAAGAATTCACGTACATTATTCATTTAACCTACTGATAACCCTTAAGCCTACACTACTCTTCCTCCATGTAGACATTCAATACTTTTGGATACCACCTGCTGCTCTGATCTCTATTCTTCCTCTAAGATATCCTGTACTCTGACTCCATCAAAACACAGTCTTTAACTCTGTTTAAGGAACCTTAACTTGACCTTAGATATTACTTAGCTTAGTTTATTTAGCTTTCTGGATCCATGGGATCCAGCTCCTCATGCTAACATAGTAAATCTAAAAATAAATTCATATGAAATTATAATCCAATGGAACATGCACTTTTATGGGGCACACAAGAGTAACAATGCCTTAAACCCAAACAGGGAAAATTTGAGCATCCCAGATGGACTATGAGGAAGATATTTTTAGAAAGGAAATTATTAACACTTGTTTTATAGATAATATCTTTGAAGTACCATCTACTCTGCCTATTTGGAAGGAAAACCCTTGATTTGGAGTACTCTTGTCAATGTTCAGCCCTGTTCCAAGACTTGGAGTTACCACTGCATATCTTCTAACCATAGCAAATAAGAAAACAACTGTATTTCTTTATTTATGTGTTGATTTCCAATGTTAAATTTATCTAAAAAGCAAACAGTGAAAAACTGTGTCTGTAACTGTCCTAATCAGACATGAATTACAGAGGGTTTTGTTTCCCATTATAACGTACTAAATCACCCACACGCCAGTGAGATCAAGTTGAATGTGAACTGACTTCCCAGGTGCCAGGTACAGTGTTCTTTACCTTGACACTCAATCCCTCAGGGGTGTCCTTGATGTCAGACCTCCAAAAAATGACAAGAGCCATATGGACATATGTAAGAAAGTTTTATGTTATTGGCTCTTAACTTCACAGGATAATAACCGCACTCTCCGGCTCAAGATGTTTGGCTTGTCTTCTGAGTAATCAAGGCTAGTGAGCCAACAAGTAGCTAGGGAGTGCGGATAGACAACTGCAAACGTGAGGCAAAAAATACTTCTCTTGACAGCTTGAAAGGAGAAGAACTTCAAAATATCAGTTTGAAGGTCTTGGGAGCTAAGCAGGTAGAATAAGAAGGGTAGATTAATGAAAATGTGAAAAAAATAGATGCTTGGCCTAAGAGGTTAGAATAACTAAAGTCAACTGGCTTCAATTTAGCATGGACAAACGTGATGCTCCACTCTGCCATCTAGTGGTGAGAGATCCTTCTAGTCTCTTAGATGGTGCTCCAGGGCTGATTTCTGTTCATTTCACAGAGGACATTCCCATTTATTACCTCACTTACTTCTCAAGGGAAAGCTGTGAGGTAGGTAATTTTCTGTTTTACAGATAAGGAAACTAAGACCCAGATATCTGGTACATATTCTGTATCCTGAAAAGTAGTCTATACACAGTGTATTGAGACATTCAGGGTGGTGATTGACTCTCCCACCCACCCAGCAGAGATAAGGTAAAATATAGAAAAATCTTCATATGGTGACTGAAAAATGCACCCCCATATTCTTCACACACAAAACAATCCTACCAGAAAATTTGAAAATAAAAAAAAAAAACAAAGATAAACAATGGCTGCCCAAAAAAATCATGCAAAAGAACAGAAAAAACTGGAAAAATGATGAATACATCACTTCAATAACATTATGATGGCCTGAAGAAAGGAAAACATAAGAATTTAGCAGCTGGGAATAACCTTAGATAACTACTAACTCAACTTTCTCACTTTATAGTTGAAGAAAGTGAAGACAAGAAATTCACGTGCCTTTTCCGGGTTTCAAGATAAGTTATCGTGACAATCAAAAGTCTATCTCTTCTTTTCTTTGTTTGACAGAAATTAATTATTTATATTTAAACATTTCCAGAAGGAAGGACAAAGGAAGATATAGGGGAAAGAAAGAAAGAAATGAGGGAGAACAGAGCTAAAACTAATTTCTCTCAATTTGTATTCAGAGTCACATTCTTATGAAAATAAAAGTACCATAATCAGAGTTAACTGGAACACCTTTGGAAAATATGGAATTTCAGTTTTAAGAGATATAAATCAGGCTTTGGCCAAGCCTCCTTCTTTTTAACTCTTACATTTTGGAATGTGTATAACCATATTTATTACAGTGTAATTACAAGGGGAAAAATCCACTTGCCCAAAAGAAATAAATTAGTTATATCAATTATGGTATATCTATTCAATAAAATCTATACAATTACTTAAATTATACTATATAAGTATATTTAGAGAAAGAGGCAATTGTTTACAGTTCAACACTAATGAAAAAATGAAATAAAAATACACTGCGGGCTTCCCTGGTGGCGCAGTGGTTGAGAATCCGCCTGCCGATGCAGGGGACACAGGTTCATGCCCCGGTCCGGGAGGATCCCACGTGCCGCAGAGCGGCTGGGCCCGTGAGCCATGGCTGCTGGGCCTGCACGTCCGGGGCCTGTGCTCCGCAACAGGAGAGGCCCCAACAGTAAGAGGCCCGCATACGGCAAAAAAAAAAAAAAAAATTGCATATGGTATGATTCCAATTTTGTATTTCAAAGTAGATATGATGAAAATAGCTGAAAAAAATTAAAAGTCATTACCTCTGAAAAGAGACATTGTAAATATTTTTAGTTTTCTTTAGTGTTTCTCTGTATTTTCTAGGTTTTTCTGAAATGTACATTTATAGATTCTATTTATAATCCCACAAAGAATAAATGTAAATTTAAACTATTTTATGAAAATATCCAGTGTTGTCAAGAGCTTGTAGAAGAACATACAATGTAATATTTTAGGAGTGCAATTTGATGGTATGACCCAAAAGTTGGCAATAACTTTCCTGGGATGTTTCAAATCTCCTAAGAATATTTTTAAAGGTTTGTTAGCATTTAGAACATTTGGATCTTAGAAAGTAATAAGATATTTACATAGACCACATGTTTCATAACAACCCCAGCAAAGTCTGGGCAGCAAACCATAATCTAACATCTTAATACTTCTATAGAAAGCATGAAGTGTTGAACCACATTGGATAAATTAAGACTATAAACAGCCTCATGTGAATTCCAGTCAAATTTTTGCCACAAAGTGAATTAACACCAAACATTATAAAATATATTGTTTTTATAGTTTTTCGGATTTCAGAAGTATAGATAAAAGAATGTGGTCTCTATATTATGTCTACCACAACATCATTTATTATGTCACTAAATGTATACTAGTAATTGATTAGTTAAAAGAAAACTATGGTAATAATCAGACAATGGAATAATATCTGTCTACTGAAAGGATAATATCAATCAGTATTCATCAGAATAGAAAGGTCTTCATGAAACATTACTGAGTAAATCAAGTAGGTTGCAAAATGGATGTTGCTTTATCAGGATTTATCATTAGGATTTTTGTTTCTGGGATGATGGAGTAGACATACTTTCCCTATTCCATCTCCTAAGTACAACTAAAACCCCTGCGCATTATAAATAAAACAAATCTAAGAAGATTCTGAGAGATGGAAAGAAGAAGTCAGACAACCTGGGACATCAAGACCCAAGAAATGGCACATTAGTGAGCTCCTGAAATTTTCTTTTTGCCTCATCTCAGATTTGGAGCAGAAGAAGGCAGCAATCCAACAATGTCAATGGCTAAAGACAAAAATAGCTCCAACAAACACCTATTTTCTCTAGTCAAAGAACCAGGAAAGGAGCAGCAAATCCAAAGCAAAGCTTTTAGACAATACTGTTCTCTTCTAGCCAAACACCAAAGAAAACCTATGGTTCCACCCCTACTCATGTCAGCAAAGGTTGAATGGGAAGTCTAGACTTCTAGCCTAATGAGGCTATAATGAAGCACTCTGACACCTGACCAAGAATCAGAAAAGGCCAAGTAAGGAACTGGGCCTTTCATCCTTGCTAGCTGATAATGGGTCCACCCAATGTGACGACAGTGGGTACCATGTGGTGAACCTACCTCCATCTCCATCCAGAAGTAATGAGGCATCCCTCACCCTCTCCCTGGGTGTCAGAGGAGGCCTAGTAGAGACTCAGAACTTTGTCACTCATTCAGCACTAACAAGGCCACCCCCACCCAGGAGTCAGTGGAGACCACAGGGAACCATAACTCCCACCCCTGCCTGGCAGTAAGAAAGAGCACCACCAATGTTGGTTATCAACAGAGGCCAAGTGGGGAACTTGAGCTTCTATATCCACCTAGCCTGTAATGATGTGGAACCACCCTTCCACGCTAGAGCAATAACAAAAAAGGTCATTTAAAACAGGTTTAAGTAAGATACAGCATACTGTATATAACACAACATAACATGAAAAGGACCAGGTTTCAACTAAAAATTACTCATCATACGAAGAACCAAAAATTTCTTAAACTGAATAAAAAAGAAAATCAATAGATGACAACCCTGAGATGACAAAGATGTTATAATTATATGACAAAGTTCTAGAAGAAGAGGGGAAAGAAAGTAAGGCTGAAAAGTACCTGAAGAAATAATAACTGAAATTTCCCAAACTGAACCCAAAACATAAACCTATAGATTTAAGAAGCTGATTGAATCCCAAACATTAAAAACCAAAGAAAATCCGCACCAAGACATATCATAATTAAACATCTGAAAACTAAATACAAAAAAAACCCTTGAAAACAATGAAAGAAAAATGATCCCTTACCTATAGGGAGAAAAACATTTAAAATGACATCAGATTTCTCAACAGAAACCATGAAGACCAGAAGGAAATGATGTAATATTTTTTACTTGTTGTATAAAATAACTGGCAACCCAGAATCTCATACCCAGTGAAAACATCTTTCAGAAATGAAGGAGAAATCAGCACATTTTCCAGATGAAGGAAAAGAGAATTTGTTACCATCAGACCTACCCTAAAAGAATGGCTTGAAGGAAGTTCTCTAAAAAGAAAAAAAATTATTTTTTTAAAAAAAGAAACTGAAAAGAAGGAAGAATACAGTAAGCAAAAAATGTGGGTAAGTATAATAAACTCTTCTCCTCTTGAATTTTTTAAATTCGATGGCAGAAACAAAAATTATAACACTGTCTGAAGTATTTCTAATACTGCAGAGGCAATATTTAAGACAATTATGTTATAAATGGGGAGAGTAAGGGGACTTAAATGGAGGTAAGGCTATGCTACACTTCATTCAAACTGGTAAAACAACAATACCAGTAGTCTGTGGGGTAAATATATATATACGGTGTAATACTTAGAGCAATCACTAAAAAAACACATTCAAAATCATACAAACACATTAAAAACACATTATAGAATACGCAGAAACAAATGACAATGAAAACACTATGACCTATATGACGCAGCAAAGGCAGTTCTAAGAGGCAAGTTTACAGCAATACAATCCTGCCTCATAAAACAAGAAACATCTCAAATAAACAACCTAACCTTACACCTAAAGCAGTTAGAGAAAGAAGAACAAAAAAACCCCAAAGTTAGCAGAAAAAAAGAAATCAAAAAGATCAGATCAGATATAAATGGAAAAAAAAGAAGGAAACAGTAACAAAGATCAATAAAACTAAAAGCTGGTTCTTTGAGAAGATAAACAAAATTGATAAACCATTAGCCAGACTCATCAAGAAAAAAAGTGAGAAGACGCAAATCAACAGAATTAGAAATGAAAAAGGAGAAGTAACAACTGACACTGCAAAATACAAAGGATCATGAGAGATTACTACAAGCAACTCTATGCCAATAAAATGGACAACCTGGAAGAAATGGACAAATTCTTAGAAAAGAACAATCTTCCGAGACTGAACCAGGAAGAAATAGAAAATATGAACAGACCAATCACAAGCACTGAAATTGAAACTGTGATTAAAAATCTTCCAACAAACAAAAGCCCAGGACCAGATGGCTTCATAGGTAAATTCTAACAAACATTTATAGAAGAGCTAACACCTATCCTTCTCAAACTCTTCCAAAATATAGTAGAGGGAGGAACACTCCCAAACTCATTCTACGAGGCTACCATCACCCTGATAGCAAAACCAGACAAAGATGTCACAAAAAAAGAAAACTATAGGCCAATATCACTGATGAACATAGATGTAAAACTCCTCAACAAAACACTAGCAAACAGAATCCAACAGCACATTAAAAGGACCACACACCATGATCAAGTGGAGTTTATCCCAGGAATGCAAGGATTCTTCAATATACGCAAATAAATCAATGTCACCATATTAACAAACTGAAGGATAAAAACAATATGATTATGGCAAAAATGCAGAAAAAGCTTTTGACAATATTCTACACCCATTTATGATAAAAACTCTCTAGAACATGGGCACAGAGGGAACCTACCACAACATAATAGAGGCCGTATATGACAAACCTACAGCAGACATCATTCTCAATGGTGAAAAACTGAAAGCATTTCCTCTAAGATCAGGAACAAGACAAGGATGTCCACTCTTGCCACTGTAATTCAACATAGTTTTGGAAGTCCTAGCCATGGCAATCAGAGAAGAAAAAGAAATAAAAGGAATACAAGTTGGAAAAGAAAACTAAAGCTGTCACTGTTTGCAGATGACATGATGCTTTACATAGAGAATCCTAAAGATGCCACCAGAAAACTACTAGAGCTAATTAATGAATTTGGTAGAGTTGCAGGATACAAAATTAATGCACAGAAATCTCTGGCATTCCTATACAAAAACAACAAAAGATCAGGAAGAGAAATTAAGGAAACAATCCCATTCACCATTGCAAAAGAATAAAATACCTGGAAATAAATCTTTCTAAGGAGACAAAAGACCTGTTTGCAGAACACTATTCGACACTGATGAAAGAAATTAAAGACAATACAAAAAGATGGAGAGATATACCATGTTCTTGGATTGAAAGAATCAATATTGTGAAAATGACTATACTACCCAAAACAATCTACAGATTCAATGCCATCCCTAACTACCAATGGCATTTTCCACAGAGCTTGAACAAAAAAATTTCACAATTTGTATGGAAACACAAAAGACCCTGAATAGCCAAAGCAATCTTGAGAAAGAAAAATGGAGCTGAAGGAATGAGGCTCCCTGGCTTCAGACTATACTACAAAGCTATAGTAATCAAAACAATATGGTACTGGCACAAAAACAGAAATATAGATCAGTGGAACAGGATAGAAAGCCCAGAGATAAACCCACACACATATCGTCACCTTATCTTTAACAAAGGAGGCAAGAATATACAATGGAGAAAAGACAGTCTCTTCAATAAGTGGTGCTGGGAAAACTGGACAGCTACATGTAGAAGAATGAAATTAGAACACTGTCTAACTCCATACACAAAAATAAACTCAAAATGGATTAAACACCTAAATGTAAGGTCAGACACTATAAAATTCTTAGAGGAAGACTTAGGCAGAACACTCTATGACATAAATCACAGCAAGATCCTTTCTGACCCACCTCCTAGAGAAATGGAAATAAAAACAAAAATAAACAAATGGGACCTAATGAAACTTCAAAGCTTTTGCACATCAAAGGAGAACACAAGCAAGACCAAAAGACAACCCTCATAACGGGAGAAAATATTTGCTAATGAAGCAACTGACGAAGGATTAATCTCCGAAATTTACAAGCAGCTCATGCAGCTCAATATCAAAAAACAAACAACCCAATCCAAAAATGGGCAGAAGACCTAAACAGACATTTCTCCAAAGAAGATATACAGATTGCCAACAAACACATGAAAGGATGCTCAATATCACTAATTATTAGAGAAATGCAAATCAAAACTACAATGAGGTTATCAACTCACAATGGTCAGAATGGCCATCATCAAAAAATCTAGAAACAATAAATGCTGGAGAGGGTGTGGAGAAAAGGGAACACTCTTGCACTACTGGTGGGAATGTGAATTGGTACAGCCACTATGGAGAACAGTATGGAGGTTCCTTAAAAAACTACAAATAGAACTACCATAAGACCCAGCAATCCCACTACTGGGCATATACCCTGAAAAAACCATAATTCAAAAAGAGTCATGTACCACAATGTTCATTGCAGCACTATTTACAATAGCCAGGACATGGAAGCAACCCAAGTGTCTATCGACAGATGAGTGGATAAAGAAGATGTGGCACATATATACAATGGAATATTACTCGGCCATAAAAAGAAATGAAATTGATTTATTTGTAGTGAGGTGGATGGACTTAGAGTCTGTCATACAAAGTAAAGTAAGTCAGAAAGAGAAAAGCAAATACCGTATGCTAACACATATATATGGAATCTAAAAACAAAAGAAAAATGGTTCTGATGAACCTAGGGGCAGGACAGGAATAAAGATGCAGAAGTAGAGAATGGACCTGAGGACACAAGGAGGGGGAAGGGTAAGCTGGGACAAAGTGAAAGAGTAGCATGGACATATATACACTACCAAATTTAAAATAGATAGCTAGTGGGAAGCAGGTGAATAGCACAGGAAGATCAGCTCAGTGCTTTGTGACCACCTAGAGGGGTGGGGTAGGGAGGCTGGGAGGGAGGCGCAAGAGGGAGGGGATATGGGGATACATGTATACATATAACTGATTCACTTTGTTATACAGCAGAAACTAACACAACATTGTAAAGCAATTATACTCCAATAAAGATGTTAAAAAAATTATAGGTGAATCAAAACAGAATCGAAAATGTTGTAATTAATGTAAGCAGTTAATAAAAAAACAAAAAATGAAAAACAGAACAAACAGAAAAAAAATGGCAGACCTAAGCACTAACAGGTCAATAATTTCATTAAATGTAAATGGTCTACAGTTACCAATGACAGAGATTGGAAAATGCTATCTACAAGAAATGCTATCTACAAGAAACTCACTTCAAATATAATGATATAGACAAGTTTAAAGGAAAAAGATGGAAAAAGATGTATTATGCAAACATCAACCAAGGGAAATCAGGAATGCCTATATTAATATTAGATAAAGTAGACTTTAGAAAAACAAATTACCAGAGCCAGAAAGGGACATTATATAATGATAAAAGGGTCAGTCCACCAAGAAGACTCAGCACTCCTAAATGTGAATGCACCAGATACAAAGTTGCAAAATTTATGAAGTTAACAGCTGGCAGAAATGAAAGGAAGAATAGAAAAATCCACAATTATAGTTGGAAACCTCAACATCCCCCCTCTCTACAATTGATAGAACAGTTAAACTGAAAATCAGCAAGGATAGAGAAGAACTCAATTCCACCATCAAGCAAAAGGATATAATTAGCACTTATAAATAAACAACCACAAAATATATATTCTTTTCAAGAGTCCATGGTCCATATGTCCAGACAAATTTATATCCTGGGTGATAAAACAAACCCAAACAAATTCAGAAAAATTGAAATCATGCATGGTGTATTCTCTGATCACAATGGAATCAAACTAGAAACTAATAACGAAAAGGTAAGAAGAGAATCACCAAACACTTGAAAACTAAACAACATATCTCTAAATAAACCATAATTAAGAGGAAGTCTCAAGGTAAATTGAAAACAGACATAAAACTGAATGAAAATGAAAATATAGTATGTCAAAATATGTGAGACATAGCTAAAGCAGTACTGAGAAGTAAATTTATAGCACTGAATTCATAGATTAGAAAAGAAATGTCTCAAAAATCAATAATCTATGCTCCCATCACAAGAAAGTAGAAAAAGAGCAAAATGAACACAAAGTAAGCAAATGGAAGAAAATAATAATAAAAATAAGAGCAGAATGAATAGAAAAAAAAAGAAAATAATCAAGGAAATAAAGCTGGACTTAAACAAAATGGACCACTTCCTAAAAAACACAGACTACCACACCTTACCCAATATGAAATAAGATACTTTGAATATACACACTGTTAAAAAGTGAATTCATAATTTAAAAACTTCCCCCAAAAAGCCACCTCCAGGCTCATATGTTTTCACTATAAAATTCTACCAGTCATTTAAAGAAATAACTCCAATTGAAAACAAAAACAAAAACTCTTCCAGAATAGGAGGAAATACTCCCTAATTCATTTCATGAAGCTAGTATTGCCCTAAAACCAAAACTAGATAAAGATAGTAGAAAAAAAAAAAAACTATAGACCAATATCTCTCATCAATGTAGATGATCACTAAGAAAATATTAGTGAAAAGAATTAAGCAGTATGTTAAAGGATTATACACCAAGTTCAAACAGTTTATTTCAGTCATGCAAGACTGGTTCAATAGTTGAAAATCAGTCAACATAATGTACAATATTAGCATCCTTCAAAAAGTGATTGATGAAGCAATTTGTTACATCCATATTGTGGAATACTACTTAGCAATAAAAAGGAATGAACTATCGATACATGCAACAATCTGAATAAATCTCTAGAGAATTATTCTGAGTGAAAAACCCAACCTACGGGTTGCTAGAGGTTAAGTAGGAAGTGGAAGGTAGAAGGTAAGTGAGTGTGACTATAAAAGGACAGTATGAAGTATCCTTGTGGAGATGTAAATGTTCTCTATCTTGACTTCAATGTCAGTATCACGGTTGTGATATTGTACAGATTTACAATATGTTACTATTAGGATAATCAACTTAGTGTACATTAAATCTCTCTGTAGTATTTCTCACAACTGCAAGTGAATCTACATAAAATAAAAAATTTTAATTAAAAACTGAGTTAAATGCATTATGTATGTATGCTTTCATTTATGGAAAATTAAATATATTTGCATATTCATATTATAATAAGTGGTCTGGATGCATGCACAGTAATTGTCCTTTGGTGTGGCATTTCAAGGATTTTTGCTATTTTCTTTTTGAAATTTTAAAATGTCACATGAGTAATATGCATAATACATAAATATTCTTACTGTAAAATAACAGAAGTTGAAATTGAAAGCAAATCCTCTCCCAAATCAACTCTCCTCCCTAAAGATAATAATTGTTAACATTTTGGCTTGTATTCTTCCAGACAACTCTATAATTGCATACATATGTGAAAATATATTTTTTTCAGGATCATTTAAAATAAATATAATTATAACTGTAATTCTATTACTCTTTTCACAAAAATATGACTTGAAGATATTTCTCAGTCTGTAAACATTCATAAACTTGATCTTTTTTAACAAGGACATACTTGTCCATAATTAATCAAATTAGTCCATATGGGTTTAGCTTATTTTCCATTTTTTACAATTAAGAATAATGCCATATATACTTTCTTGAAAACCTTCTTGTAGATATAAAAATGCTTCTATAGGGTCAATTATTAGAGATGAAATTGCTGGGGTGAAGTATATATTCATTTTAAAATATCAAAGAAACTACAAAATTGTCCTCTGAAAAAAAACTAACAAAATACATACCTTCCAACAGCATATGAGAACATCTCTTTCAAAATATAGTAACATAGAATATTGTCAATCCAATTATTTTTAATTTAATTTTTAAATTTTAATCAAAAAACGCAAAAATAAGCTACATTAAGATATTTTTCACTGCCATCAAGACAAATAAAGTGTTGGCTTCATTTCACTTCTCTCCTACCTTACCCATACCAGCTCTGCCAGCATTCACATTAGAATCATCTGGCGTTTATAGTTCAGATTGTGATTATTTTTTAACATATGCACCAATTTTTCAGACTTTATTAGTTTTACTGGTACCTTTGTTCTCCAGTGTTACCTGCATCCCTTGCCTTCCTCCTTCTTTTACTTCCCTTTGTTTTCACTAGAATAAGGCCTTGAGTAATTCTCACGAATGGTATTTTGGGAATAGAATTCTAAGTTTAAAATAATTTTGTCTCAGTATTGTTTAATAAAAGCCTGATGACAATCTGATATCACTCATTTGTGTTTAAGCTGCTATCTGTGAAAGCTTTTAGGCATTTTTCTTTATCCTTGGAGATCTGACACTTCACTAGAGTCTAGTTGTAGGTCTCTTTTTATGCAAGCGCTTAGTATTGCATGGTCCTTTCAACATAAAGACTTACTGCTTTCTTCAGTGTGGAGAATTTTCTCCCCTTAACTGATCATTTGCTCCATCTGTCCTCTCCTTACCTTCTTGGGGCATTGTTTTTGCATGGATATGGGTATTGAAGGTCTATATTCTATTCCTTTTAATGTTTTTCTCATATTTTCTCTGTAGCAGACATAATAAGGTCCCACCCCCACAGCCTCACCAAACAGGTCCACATATTACCATACAGAATCTATAAATACATGACCCCTTCTTTACATGAAAAAAGAGACTTTGCAGTGTGATTAAATTAAGGATCTTTAAATGGGAAGATTATCCTGGATTATTTGGGTGAACCTAATGTAATCACAAGAGTTCTTAAAAGAGGCAGGCAGGAGTATCAGAGTCCGAGAATATGTGACAACAGAAGCAGTAAGACATGAAGGGAGAGAAAGATTTGAAGATGATATGTTGTTGGCTTTCAAGACAGAGGAAGGGACCACAAGCAAAGGAATGCAGATGTCCTCTAGAAGCTAGAAAAGATTCTCTTCTAGAGCTCCCAGAAGAAGCACAGACTGTCGACACCTTGATTTTAGGGCTCTGACATCCAGAACTATAAGATAATAAATTTGGGTTGTTTTAAGCCACTATATTTGTGGTCATTTGTTACGGCAGCAATAGGAAACTAATACACTTCCTTATTAACCCTTTGTTATTTTGCATTGCTTTCTCTGTGAACTATTGGCTTCATCTTACAGTGTACTGAGTTGGTTTTCAGCTCTGTCCTTTCAGCTATTTAGCCTCTCAACTGAAATGTTTTCTATTGGTTATGACTGTTTTTACTTGCAAGAACACTTAACTGGATTTTTTCCCCTTTAGGGGGAAAATTTGTCTTTTATTGATGCAAAATCTATTCAAATCTGAGAATATTAATTGGTTCTATTATAAAGCTTTCTTTATTCTTCTTTTATCTCCATTTCCTCAGTGTTTGTTTTTCCATTTGTTGATTTTGGCAGCTCTTCTTGTTCTAGTTTTCATTAAATACATGGCAATTCTCAATTGTTGCTCTTCACCATATTTGAGAATCTTACTCATCTGGACAAGAGTCCTGTTTATTCTAGCCTGTCCCTGGTGATTGTAGGAGAGGAACAATAAAGACAATTTTATGGAATGAATATAGTTTGCCATTTGAGCCTAGGGAATCCTTTCCATAGATCATTTGGTGATATGAAAAATAAAGACCAGTGAAGCATGGGCACTAACACTCAGAGCAGATGCCAGCCAGGAGCCAGTTACGGCATACTGGCTGGTGCTTACTCACTGATATCAGCCTTGTCTCTTTCCTTCTGAGAGGTCATATGTTGCATGGATTTCCCTCTCTTCAGAAACCTACATTTATATGTATGCCTTGGGCAAATGCTAGAGTAAGTTTTCCCCTTTTTGTTATTTTTTAAGCTGTGTGTGTATGTGTGTGCATGCACTTGTGTCCTTGGATCTTTCTGAGTTGTCCTCTCCTGTTCTGGTAGTCATCTAGAGTTACTTCATCATTTGTTTCTATTAGCCTCCTATTTCTAAACCACTAGATGTAAGTAAAGACTTCTGCCTGAACTCAAATTCTTAGTTTATGAAATTTGATTAGCTTCTTTCTGCCCAAAATAATATATGCAAATCACTGTTTCACTTTATTTTTAAATCTTATATAACATGGAAGCTTGTGCTGAAGAGTTAGCATTGTTCCCAATTTAAAAAGGGAATCCCTTACAGCTCAGGAGGAACTTCTCTGCCCCACAGATTCATATGGAAACAGAAGAGTGGAAGCTTTTGACAACACATATGTGAAAGGAGTACATTCAGATGTATCCTAGAGTCACTTTTTAAAAATATTCTGTTGTCATCTTTAAATATAAAGGTGTCAATAATTAAGTTCTAAAATAAATTTTAAAATAAAAAATCTGTTGTCCTAGAATAATGCGGAAAGAAAATATCATTAATAATTATCATTAGATTATAGTGTTCTAATTTGATACAAATCCCAAAAGTCCAAAATCACAGATCTGGAAGGAACGTTAAAGCCAAGTAATTTGAGATTCTCATTTTACAAATGAAGAAACTGAGTTCCTAAGAGTTTAAATGATTTTCAGAAGAAACAAAGTCTTTGTTTGCAGAACCAGAATGGATATTTCTAGCCATTGTGCTTCTAAGCTAAATTATTTAGAGTTTTCTTTAGTTTAGCATCACCTAGATATTGGGTAGCACGAGTAAAGTAATGTCCTTGTTTATGCTGAATTATCTGATTAGCTATGATATTCTAAATACAGAAGACACTGGTTTGTTGCAATTTCCGTCCTCCAAAATTAATAACCAGCCTTTCCATCTATTTCCTAAGTTATAAAAAATAAAGTATTATTTTGTAGTAAATACAGTCTAAGTAAAATTTCTTTCAAAAGTTTCCCTTCAAAATAAAATTTTGAAGAAATAAGAAGAAAGAGACCTTTAGAGTGGGAGCTGTGGTACTTGAAAGCTAGAAAGGACTTCAGTATTCATGTAACAAAGAAGAAAATCCCTGGGGAGGCTGCAACCCAATCCTCTCATTTTAAGACCCAGTTTTGGTGCTAAAGAGCTGGGTGGCCTTGAGTGAGCCATGAACCCGCACTAGGTTTGGTTTCTCTGAACTTAGGTCTCAGATTTTTATTATTATTATCTGATTTCTTTTAAGATTAAGAATATTCCTTTGATATTACAGACATGTATAATAATTTTAGCCCAACTAGATGCACTTATAAGATCGGAAGAACACAGTTATCTTTCTAAGCAAGGAAACAAAATATTGCATACCAGGACATATAAACTTGATTCACAGATTCATGCTCCCACCACTCTCCAACCCCCAGAGCACAGTGGAATGTCCCCAAATAATCACTTCCACATCAGTGTAGGCTGAGCCAACTTCAGAAACTTATGGTCCACAGACAATTTAGTTGAGGAGACATATCATTACAACTGGTATTTTTCCAAACAGGGATTAAAATTTTCACTGAGAGTTTCTGCACACACCACCCAGAGTGTTACCAGATTTTTTCTGAATTGCTAAATGAAAATGAGCCCAATTTAGTACTTAAGTATCATTTTACTGTTACACTTTTTAATTTTTTTTGCATTACTTGCTAGCTATACTTTCACAGAATATTAGAAATAATTTCCTTCACTTAATCCTAGTAATTTAGTCCTTTTCCATATGACAATTTTCTCCCTTCATTTTTAATTGATGTGAAATTTGCATGGCTGATGTTACTTTCAACTTAAACAGCCCATAGGTAACTATTGCTATTGCATGGGGTGCAATTATAAGTGTCAGAGCTGCAGCTGGCTTCCTCCTCTTCCCTTCAACTAAAAAAAAATCACTGAGTAATACCAATGGGATAAAGCTTCTGCCAAGGTCTCTGGGATGAGAATTAAGTATTACATGCAAATCAAGAATGCGCTACAATTTTTCGAAATTAATTTTTAGAAAACTCTTAGTTAAGCCTTTTTACTAACCATATATGTAATGATACTTTTATTAGAATGTATAATGGTTTAATGAGTTATTATTCATACTCACTGGCTCACGACTTGAAAGTCCTTTCAATAGCCCACATGGAAACTTAGGTATGTGATATCAGCTATTTTGAAGAACTATTTATTGACAAATTTCTATTAATAAGCTATTCATTAATATTCATTTTTTAATAAGTAATATATGCTAATGTTAATCTTTACAATGTCTCATATTTATAAGCTATGAGATTTATAAATTTTCAAATTATTTACATGTATTATCTTGCTTGTGCCACAAAACAACCCACTGATGTAGGTAGAGGTGATTTCTACTCTACAGATATTACATATGAGGTAGTATATGACCATTTTCTAGAGCACAGAGGGAGGATTCAATAAAGTGTTTCTTGCCCTCCAAAATTTGCTGGCAAGTGGCAGAATTGTGCCTGAAAGTCAAATCTTCCAGTTCCCAATCTAACATTTTATATGCTGTACCACATTGACCCTACAGATAAAACATAAACTCTGATAATGAAGCATCAACAAGCCAGTCTCCTAATTTCACAGCAAGACAGGGCTGCAGTTAGCTCTCAAAGGACCACTCTTCCATCTTCTGGTACCTTGTGTGGAGAAAAGAAGCAAATGCTGTTCTCTCCCTGTCAGGGGCACAGCATCTTCAAGCCTGGTATAGTAGTTAGCAGAAGAAAATGAGTTCCCTCACAACAAACACCCAGGGCTCCCTGTGGCTGCCCTTTATTTTAATGGAAAATTTGAAACATATCCAAAAGTAGAGAAGGATAGTATAGAGAACCCTCATGAACCATCACTTGGCTTCCACAACTGCCAACATTTTTCCTATATTTTTTTAGACATGCTATTTCTGAAGGTGAGCTGATGTCTCAAGACTTCTTGCTGTGTGGTTTCCATGAGATCAATGAACCAGCTGCCCTAGGAATAGCTAGAGAGGGAAAAATTATGACTCCACACCTCTTATTTCGTGCTCCACTTTCAAGTCAGAGGACAAATTTAACCTTATGTCTCAAGAGCCAAAAAGTACATACAATTAAAGAGATGGCCTAATTCCCCTAATTCTGATTTGCATTAATTTTGACTTGCTGGTCCCAAACCTGATACAACTTGAGTGTCTTCCTCTCAAATGTAAATTCGTAACTTGTGAGCTCTGCCTTTTCTGGATCCCCACACAGTCTTCTTGCACATGGCTTACGTTGCTTCTGGTATTCTGCCTTAAATTACATTAATTTATGAATGTGTCTTATCCTTCCTGTTGGAGTTTAATGAGGACGTTGCATTCCTTTCACAACCAGAATGTCAATTTTTACAAAATAAGTATATATGAAGTATTTATTGAATTAATTACTTTCCTCATAAATACCAAAGTTTAACTCATATATTTTGGAAGTTTTTAAAAAAATATCCTAAATTAAGGCAAATGGTGGTTCCACAAATTATGCAATTTAAAACAACAGAGAAAGAAAGTAACTTAAGGAACCAAAAACTCAAAAAAAATTTTTTTAATTTTTTAAGGTCCACAATTATTTACACTGGTTCATCTCAAATTCCTAATACATGAATAAGCTCACCACTGAAACATGTTTTCTTTTTCCTGCTAACCTTTTTGTTCTCATCATAAAATAGCTCTTACATAAACAGCAAATACTAAAATATATGGTAAAACTGGCATGTGACATATATCCATGACCATCTTATGATGGTCATACTCAGCATTTAGGGGATGCTTTCATCCAGCAACTAAAATCCCTTTCAGCAGCACTTTCACAGGTTTTTAAAATACTTTTGAGGAAAAGAAAAGCACATCGCCTCAACTTTTAGAATAAGAAAAGTGAGTCATCAAGGCTAAGTTACTGTCTGGTTTATAGAGGAAATCACTGTAGGCACCTACGGATGTGAATTGTCAACTTCTGGATCAATCATACAGTCAGTTAACAAATTTTTATTGAATACATACTATGTGCTAGACCCAGCACTAAGCACTAGGGATAAAAAGATAATACCCTGCTTTACCCTTGAGGAATTTACAATTTAATAAAAGTAAACAAACTTTTAAAGAAAATGCATATAAGTACTATAGGTATTACAATAAAAACATGTACTTATTTTAAAGGGAACCCAAATGTAAGATTAGCCCATTCTACTGAGGTACAGTAGAGAATGTGCCCTATCAACTGAACCTTGAAAAATGATGGAGATATTGACCAGGGGGTCAAGGAAGGGAATGAGTTTTAGGCAGTGGGAGAACCATGTACACAGTATGGAGGTTTGAAATTACACAATCTGCTCACAGAACTGCAAGTGAAGTGGTTTGGAATAACTAGACCTACAGCCACTCTACAACCTCAACTCCTGGAGTTCTGGGTCTCCCTTTTAGCCCTGTTAGCATTGGGAATTCAGGACTCCCACCTCTGCTGCTGTTATCTGTCTACTCCATCTGCTTGCAAATCAGGAGGCTGTCCCTCAGATAAGGAGCACAACTATAGAAGATTGCCATCAATGCAATCAACCCACACCTGCTTCACACATCTCTTCTGTTTTCTTAGGCCCCTGGTCCGGGAAAGGAATACCAGCCATCTTCAATCCCTCCTTCAAAGGAAAGACGGTCATTTAGACCATTTTAGACAGAACCCCTTGGAAGTAGAGCCTGCTGCCGCCAAAGGGGTATATTAACGCATGTATGAGGAATCTAGAAAAATGGTACAGATAAACCTAGTTCCAGGGCAGGAATAGAGATGGAGAGGTAGAGAAGGGACATGTGGACATGGTGGGGGAAGGGGAGGGTGGGATGAATTGGGAGAGTTATGTTTGACATAAATACACTACCATGTGTAAAATAGATAGCTAATGGGAAACCTGCTGTATAGCACAGGGAGCTCAGCTCAGTGCTCTGTGATGACCTAGATGGGGGGGGCAGGGAGAGAGGTTTAAGAGGGAGGGGATATATGTATACATACAGCTGATTCACTTCACTGTACAGCAGAAACTAACACAACACTGTAAAGCAATTATACTCCAATAAAAAAAAATCTAGTGGAAAAAAAAGCAAGGAAACAAATAGCTCTAATATGAATCAAAATACCACTTTGATACAAATATAAGTATTCCAATAGAGGTTTCTGGATGTTCAGATGCAGAAGTCCCACAGGTCAGAATGTAATAATAATGCTTATTAGCACTTAGTATGTTCTAGCTCCTGTTTTAAGTACATTATTTTTTTTAGTTCATTTAATTCTACCATGTCTCCATTATTATGATGATGATTTTAAAGATCTCATTTTAAAGATGGGGAAATAAGTTCTGGAAGACTAAAATAACTTGTCTGAAGATACTCATCCGATAAGAAGCTAAGTTGGGTAAGCCTATAGCAGTATGCTCTCAGAGCCTATACACTTAACTACCCTGCCATTCTTCCTAGTTTGGAAAAGTCTCTGAGTTGGGATACCTATCCAAAGTCTGTCCCAAGGAAGGGAAGGATTTCTATATTTCTAGTAGGTGGCAGAAGTGGGATTCCCTTGTGGTCATCTCTTTTTTCTGCCATAATGATGCTGTACAAATTGGGGTACAGGACTGTTTTCTTGCTTTGCAGAGGAAAAATCTTAGACATTGGGAGATCAAGTGGTTCACCTTAAAGATCATGCAATTAGTTTATGCCAGACAAGGAATTTGGTCTGAGCCTCCCAACTTCCTGCTCAGTGTCCTTTGTAACTGATGGCTCCATATGTCTCCATCCATCCCTACTCAGTCAATAACTCATTAAACACTTCTTGCCCTGAGAGGACTACGCATCCCTTATTTCAAGACAAAATTTGAAGATTAAAGGCTAGGAATTTCCCTCTTATCCAATCCACAATGTAAGGCAGGGGGAGGGGGAATATTACTTTTCATTCCTAAAACATAATTGTTTCACTTGTATAAAGACTGTTGTTTTATCCCTTCTTGGCCTTTTCCTCACTAGATTAAATGACTGCAACTTTTATGCCTTCCTTTTCACCTGTAGTTGAAATCCAATTGATTGGATTCAACAGATCTCATTGCTCCCTAATTGGATTCTGGATTCTTGTCATGCTTTGTGAAATTCTGATGATATCTCACTAGATTCTACATTCATCTAGATATTATCATTATTCCATTAGGCACATTCTCTAGCCATTCTTCTTAAAGAAACTATAGTACTAATTTATTTTAGTTTATGATAGAATTCAAACCCTGGCTCTGTCAATTTCTAGCTCCATGACACAAACAAGTTTTTAGATCTCTCTAAATCTGTTTGCTCTTCAACAAAATGGAAAAGAGATAACATAACTAAACCCACTTCACAGGGTTTCACTGGCACTTTATAAACTGCAAAGAAACTATTGTAATAAGGTAGGAACTATTCGCATTTCCCAAGAAAAAGCAAAAAGAAATAAAACAAAAGTTAAGTTTTTCTCCAATATTATTTGGGGATAGGACACATGGAAAACAAGTCATTGTGTTGTCACCAAAATAAGAGATATACTGAAAAATAATGAGACTTCTTTTTCAAACACATGTCGGATGTATACATCCTAATTAATGTTACAGTCTTCAAAGTACCTTTGTAATATTACCATTTTCCTTAATAGTTTGGCTCACTTATTTCAGAGTCTGTGATACATTCTTGTTAATATCCACAGTGCTAAGAATTCTTATCCTTTGAAGGTGAATTTGGTTTTAAAAGAGTCATAAGTCATTTGAATACAAAGTTATTCACTGCTACCTGTTTATTAACTGGGGATAGGTTTATACACTGAAGTACTCTACAGCTGTGAAAAAAATAAATGTGGAAACTATGTATGGATATGAGATGATCTCCAAGACTTTCCTTAATAAAATAAAGTTGACAAGTTGTTTGTGAGCATATTACTATGTTGCAAAATATGAGAGAAATAAACACATTTATGCAATTGTATTTTCTTTTTGTTGTTTTTTTTGTTTGTTTGTTTGTTTTGTGGTATGTGGGCTTCTCACTGTTGTGGCCTCTCCCGTTGCAGAGCACAGGCTCCGGACGTGCAGGCTCAGCGGCCACGGCTCATGGGCCCAGCCGCTCTGCGGCATGTGGGATCTTCCCAGACCGGGGCACAAACCCGTGTCCCCTGTATCAGCAGGCGGACTCTCAACTACTGTGCCACCAGGGAAGCCCGTATTTTCTTAAAATATGTCTGAAAAGATACCCACAAAAGGGAAACTTTCGTAGCTTCTGAGTCAGAGAATCATGTGAATATATTTACTATTAACAAAACAGATTTTTTTACAAGTCAGGTGAAGTCTGAAGAATAAAGTAAAAAAACAAGCTGAATAATATTTGTGGATGAGACTGAAAATAAGGAAATGAGAGTGATTTTTCTTATGAAACTCAGACTAATTCTTCATGGAACAATTAAAAAATTATTTTTTCAGAACAGATTCCACTTCTTCCTTTGATGACCTGATGGACAACACATATTTTGAAGAATACATTCCATACATTTTAAGCTGTTTGGTTTTTTTTGTTAATGTACAATATTCTCATTACCTTAGAGTCATACTTTATATATATTAACATATAGAAATAAATCTAATGGAAGAAAACAGCATTTCACTTTCTTATAATTTTGCAAATTATTGTTACAAATGCATAGAAACATATATTCTCCAAGTAAACAAGCTCTTTCTAATACCAGAATTAATCTGGTTTTAAAATTGTCATTAACTATGAATATGAATAAAACTCCTGATAAATAGGTAAGAATTCCTTCAAAATTACATATATTTTCTTCAACACTTAGCATTATAGAATACTATTTTCAACTTAGCCTTTTGTTTGTGTGTATATGTATGTGTTTTCCAAAACTCTGTGTAATTATTACTAGAGCTTTCTATTCCTTTTTCTGCTGTGCTTGTCTGTGTGTTTGATACAGAATCTAACATTTGTAGGTATGCATGTTGTACATCGATACATCCCCAAGCATACACCCTCACATTTGAAACATTAGGACTTGCTGTAGGTAGCAAGAAAAATAAAGTGTGTTATTAGACTTTTTTCATAGGAGAACTTATTATCTTTAAAAAATACACACAGCATTAGTAAAGACAAAAGCACAAGAATGGTAAATCACTCTTATTTTCAAGGACTGAACGTTCTTTCAAATAGTTAACTGCAAAATGCATAAAACTGTGAAACACATAAAAATGGTATGTAACAAATAGTAAAACATAATGGAAGTTTAACTGTTAAAAGAATAAAACCTGCTAAATGAATAATAGCAGTAGCCAAGCCGGCTATGATTTCATGCTTTTCCATTGTAAAATGTAGGAATCCATTCACATATAATAATTCCAGAGGGAAAGTTCCACAGTTTTAAGATATTTGTGGAGTAACAAGTCAGCTTCACTAGAATCCTCCTCATTTTAAAGACAAACAAAACCTGCTGATGCTGCACATTCCTGAGAAAAGTAAAGATTAAACCTCCCAAGAATTAGAAATGCTTAGTTATCTGTTTTCCAGAATAATTTGCTGTATGCCCGTACAAAAGACAGCCACATAAGAAAGCACAAAATAAGCACCGTTATCATGAAAGGGCAGGTATTGTAAGGGCCAGTCTGCTTACTTATACAACAGCTGGTGAGCTCCATCCTAGGTTTTTCTAGTTTTTTATACCATACACTCCCCCTCAACAAGACAGACTAGTGTATTTTACAAAAGGTTGTTCTTTTCTTCTCTAAGTGTAACAAAAATGGAATTCAACTTACATTTGACAGGAATAACTAAACTGGGAAAACTCTCTTTACTTCCTCCCTAATTCCTTGTGGTAGATTGACTGCACTATTGACCCTAATTCTTTACTATATTATGTGAGTTTGGAGTTCCTCCCATTAAAATAGAGTGTATTTCCAACACCCAACGTGACTTGCTTTGGCCAGAAGAATGAAGGACAAGTTATGGTGCCCAGTTCCAAACCTAGGCCTCAAGAGGCCTTGCATGCTACGAATTACTATCCTGAATCTCTTCCACCATCATAAGAACATCTTGGGGCTGGCTATCTGCTGGTCATAGGAAGAGGACAACAAGAGATACATTGAGCAGAGCCACTTACAGCCAACTGCAGACACGAAAGTGAACTCAGGCAAAACTGTCCACCTGAGCTTAGCCTAGGTAAGTTGACTTACAGTGTCATGAAAAATAATAAATAATTATTGTTTTAAGCCACTGGGTTTTGGCATAGCTTGTTACTCAGCAACACCTGATATTTCCTCCAAAACTTTTTTCAGTCGTTTCTTCTTTCTCTTTGAATGTTCCTCCTGATCATTTTGCAGGCTCATGAGCCACAGGAATATATTAACAATGTAAACAGTATTTCGTTAGAGTAGGAGTTTCAGTTTCATTTTAGGTTTTAAAATTTTTTCTACTCTCTGAAGAAGTCTTTGAAAATCACATAACACAGAATAATCTGATTTCTACTTACTCAGCTCTATCTTTAGTCAAATTAATTAATTTAATTAAATCTCAATAACATCAGATTACTCAAAAGGAAATGACGACATAATGCAAGGTATTTTAATTATTATATGCTTATAAATTCTTATTTCATGAAGCTACATTCTCAATCTTTCCAAAATCTTCTACATATCAATTTATAGGTGGATGGACTACCTTGGGAGAAGCCAAGTGAACATACTTTACAATGGACTTATAATGGGAACGCACCTAAAAGGACTGATCAATCAATGAAAATGGGACTGCCAAAATGTAAAAATCAAGAAGGACTAGAGGTGGAGAATATCTAGAAGGGTAGGATGAGGACTTGCACAGAATAATCAACCAAACAGCAAAACAACGGTAAGTGGCAAAAAAAAAAAAGGAAAAAAAAATTAATACCATTTAAACTCTAGAAATTGTCTTAAGTGCATACAGCAAATGAAGAAACATTTATTGAAGCAAATCTACTAAATCTCAGTAACACCTTGAGAGTCTATCACATCTGAACACACAATGTGCTCCATTCCTACCTCTAAGCTCGGTGTGATGGAAAATCCACTTTGGGTGGGAACCCAGGGCTCTCTTCCCAGTCAAGCTCCCAGCCAAGCGCTACAGTATCTCTCAGAAGAGGCAGGTCTCTGACACTTCTCATTCCCACACCCTCAACTCCATGTTGCAGAAGCCCCTTATTCCAGACAAGAACAGCTGAGGGGTAGAGGCTCTCTTTCTCCACCTGACACTCATTCATAGGGCAGAAATTCTTCCCCAGGTGCAGTAGACCAATAATATTTTTCCAGCTTACTCACAGCACAAGGTTTCATGCCAGGTGAGGCAGTCTGAGAAGACTCAGAGGCACAGTCCATGCCCAGCATGCTGTTCATAAATCAGGGGTGTCACTTCTAGAGGAGCAGGCCACTAACTCCTCCTCCCAAGATCTGGGGCAGTGGTGCACAGGCTTTGCCAAGGAGAGAGGTGGGATATAAGAACAAAGGGTTCAAAAGTGCTTCCTAAAGGAAGTAACTTCACTAGGAATACACAATGGGAAGTTCAGGCCTAAAGATACTCTCAAAACACAGTGGGGGTTCTGATGGTAAGTGATTATGAGTAGCCGGTAGCTTCATAGAGCAACAACTAAACCACAGATCAGCCAGAAGTTTATCAGAAAGAACCAGGGAAAGATACAGCTAGGAAGAGCCTTCCTAGCATCAAAACAAACCTTAAAGACCGACCTCAAAAACTTCCCTCTCATACTTAATTGAATCAGAGGATGTTAAAATTTATGCCTAGGGCATTGTCAAAAACAAAAAAGCGGGCTTCCCTGGTGGCGCAGTGGTTGAGAGTCTGCCTGCTGACGCAGGGGACACGGGTTCGTACCCCAGTCTGGGAAGATCCCACGTGCCTCGGAGCAGCTGGGCCCATGAGCCATGGCCACTGAGCCTGCGCGTCCGGAGCCTGTGCTCCACAACAGGCGAGGCCACAAAAGTGAGAGGCCCGCGTACCGCAAAAAGAAAAAGAAAAAAGAAAAAAACAAGAAAGATCTCAAATCAACAGTCTAAACTTCCTTTTAAAGACACTGGAAAAAAGGGCAAACTGAACCTAAAGCAAACAGAAATAAGAAATTAATAAAATACAGAAGAAAACAGTAGAGAAAATCAACAAAACCAAAACTTGGTTCTTTGAAAAGAACCAAGGGCATACAGATTTACCAAAAAACCTGGATAATACTGCTAGCTTCCTGGGAGTGAGCAACAGTCTTAACGAGTTTCTCCATTCATTCAATCACATACTCTAGGCTTCCATCCCTTTTGTAGATGAGTCTATTCGAACTAATGCTGTCAATGTTTCACAGCAGTTTTATGTATGCAATTAAATAGTTTGGCACTGAAGAAAAAGTCTTCGTTTTTCTGTGCTGTCTACTAAGGAACACACAAACAATTGGATCCCAGGGTGCTTTCTCCATTACAAATTTCATCTGGTACAACTTAGCCCTCGTCTCTCCTTTCAAGAATAATGCTTATGGAGCATTAGCTTAGATGGTGTGAATAGTTTCTTAGTTTCTCTCATCTCCAGATTAGCATATTCCCAACCCACCCATGAGACAACAACAGTTAAAACATGAACAGACACAACAATATTGAGACCTGGAAAAGATGTGTTTAAGCCCACCCTGGAAGGGCATACGGTACACATTCCAACTCTGGGCAGTGCTACAAAGGACCAGCCCACTCGCACTCCTAATAGATGGTTCAATTTTACCACAGAAATCACTTTACTTTTTCATTCCAGATGTTTTCCTACTATCTGGCCAGGAGCTATAAATTCACAGCTTATATAAAATTAATTCTGGGGCATTCAAGTAAACAGAAGTTGCACCAACCTGGGTGTTGGGGTAGATTACTAATACAGAGAAAAATCAGGATACTGACTAAAACCAAAGATGCTAGTAAGTTAGGTGAGGCAAGCATTCCAGTAAAAAGTCATAGAAGTATAATAAAGCAAGAATTCTATAAAATTTATTATTTTTAATACTTTCTATTAGTAGTCTGAGTTTTTGGGAAAATTGGCCAGCTTTTTCAGAATACACTTGTGGCATATGAAGTCTTTTTTTTGTTCTTTTCATGAATTTAAAAATTTATTTAGTAACCATTTGTAAATGGGAATGAATAGCAGATAATATAGGCAGCATTTAAAAATGAGTCTAACGTTTTAGTATGGACACCAAGGGGGGAAAGCGGGGCGGGGGGGTGGTGGTGGTGGAATGAACTGGGAGATTGGGATTGACATATATACAATAATTTGTATAAAATATGTAACTAATAAGAATCTGCTGTATAAAATAAAATAAAATTCAATAAAAAGTCTAATGTTTTAAAGCAGGCTGATTACCAATTCACAAAATATGGAACATTGTAGTCTTTTTTAGTACACTCACCTCTAACCCACTTTTTTTTTTTTTAAGATTACATAAATTTTAATGGCAAAACCCAAATTTTTAAAGATAAGAATCCTTTCTAAGAATGATGGGGTATATAAACAGGGACTTGAAGGAAAGGGCAAGGAAAGCTATAGCTGGAAGACTGCATGGACAAAAGTCAATTCATATTCCAATGCTCATTTCCTAAGACTAAAAATAAAAAATTCGTAACATAAAAGCATGGACTCTTAAGACTTCCTTATCTGGTTAGTTTTAAAAATAAACCATTTGCAGTTTGTTACCAAAAAAAAAAAGAGGAAAAAAAAGTTTTCCAGATTTAGAAAGTAAATCCTAAAAGTAAATTATCAAAATTTCAAAATTATCAAAACATGATAATATGTGAAATTTTAGAGAATATACTCTCTAAATTCCAGAGTACACATGACACCACTTCAAGAAATTATTTTGTAGGTTATTTTAACACTGATTAAACTTAAGCATTGTTCAACAGAATAAGATTAAAGATCTGTACTGAATATCAGAAGTGCCAGTTTCTAGCAGATTTTTATTGATGAAAGTAAAGACTGGTAAACTTTGTCTGCAAAGTAGACACACAATGGAAAAATGGCACTGGATCTGGGTATCAAGCAGTGGATAAGCTGTAATGAGATATCATTTGCTAATTCCAACTGCATACCTCTGACTTCCCACTGAAACAAAAATAACATTTTCTGAAAAGCTTTGGGGGGTGTACCTTTGAATTTTTTTTTTGAATTTCATTTTATTTATTTTTTTATACAGCAGGTTCTCATTAGTTAACCATTTTGTACGTATTAGGGTATCTATGTCAATCCCAATCTCCCAACTCATCACACCACCACACCACCCCAGCCGCTTTCCCCCCTTGTTGTACACATTTGTTCTCTACATCTGTGTCTCTATTTCTGCAGTGCAAACCAGTCCATCTATACTATTTTTCTAGTTTCCACATATATGCATTAATATACAATAATTGTTTTTCTCCTTCTGACTTTACTTCACTCTGTATGACAGTCTCTAGATCCATCCACTTCTCTACAAATGACTCAATTTCGTTCTTTTTATGCGTAATATTCCATTGTATATATGCACCACGTCTTCTTTATCCATTCGTTTGTTAATGGGCATTTAGGTTGCTTCCATGACCTGGCAATTGTAAATAGTGCTGCAATGAACATTGGGGTGCATGTGTCTTTTTGAATTATGGTTTTCTCTGGGTATATGCCCAGTAGTGGGATTGCTGGGTCATATGGTAATTCTATTTTTAGTTTTTTAAGGAACCTCCATACTGTTCTCCATAGTGGCTGTATCAATTTACATTCCCACCAACAGTGCAAGAGGGTTCCCTTTTCTCCACACCCTCCCCAGCATTTGTTGTTTGTAGATTTTCTGATGATGCCCATTCTAACTGGTGCGAGGTGATACCTCATTGTAGTTTTGATTTGCATTTCTCTAATAATTAGTGAAGTTGAGTAGCTTTTCATGTGCTTCTTGGCCATCTGTATGTCTTCTTTGGAGAAACGTCTTCTTAGGTCTTCTGCCCATTTTTGGATTGGGTTGTTTCTTTTTTTAATACTGAGGTGCATGAGCTGTTTATATATTTTGGAGATTAATCCTTTGTCCGTTGATTCATTTGCAAATATTTTCTCCCATTCTGAGGGCTGTCTTTCTTGTTTGTAGTTTCCTTTACTGTGCAAAAGCTCTGAAGTTTCATTAAGTCCCATTTGTTTATTTTTGTTATTATTTCCATTATTCAAGGAGTTGGATCAAAAAAGATCTTGGTGTGATTTATGTCAAAGAGTGTTCTGCCTATGTTTTCCTCTAAAGAGTTTTAAAGTGTCCAGTCTTACATTTAGGTCTCGAATCCATTTTGAGTTTATTTTTGTGTATGGTATTAGGGAGTGTTCTAATTTCATTCTTTTACACGTAGCTGTCCAGTTTTCCTGACACCACTGTCTTTTTTCCATTGTGTATCCTTGTCTCCTTTGTCATAGATTAGTTGACCATAGATGCGTAGGTTTATCGCTGGGGTTTCTATCCTGTTCCATTTATCTATATTTCTGTTTTTGTGCCAGTACCATATTGTCTTGATTACTGTAGCTTTGTAGTATAGTCTGAGGTCAGGGAGTCTGATTCCTGCAGCTCCACATTTTTCCCTCAGGACTGCTTTGGCTATTTGGGGTCTTTTGTGTCTCCATACAAATTTTAAGATTTTTTTGTTCTAGTTCTGTAAAAAATGCCATTGGTAATTTGATAGGGATTGCATTGAATCTGTAGATTGCTTTGGGTAGTAGAGTCATTTTCACAATGTTGATTCTTCCAATCCAAGAACATGGTATATCTTTCCATCTGTTTGTATCATCTTTAATTTCCTTCATCAGTGTCTTATAGTTTTCTACAAACAGGTCTTTTGTCTCCCTTGGTAGGTTTATTTGTAGGTATTTTATTCTTTTTGTTGCAATGGTAATTGGGAGTGTTTCCTTAATTTCTCATTCAGATTTTTCATCATTAGTGCATAGGAGTGCAAGAGATTTCTGTGCATTAATTTTGTATTCTGCAACTTTACCAAATTCATTGATTAGCTCTAGTAGTTTTCTGGTGGCATCTTTAGGATTCCCTATGTATAGTATCATGTCATCTGCAAACAGTGATAGTTTTACTTCTTCTTTTCCAATTTGTATTCCTTTTATTTCTTTTTCTTCTCTGATTGCCATGGCTAGGACTTCCAAAACCAAGTTGAATAAGAGTGGTGAGAGTGGACATCCTTGTCTTTTTCCTGATCTTAGAGGAAATGCTTTCAGTTTTTCACCATTGAGAATGATGTTTGCAGTGGCTATTTATTATGTTGAGGTATGTTCCCTCTATGCCCACTTTCTGGAGAGCTTTTATCATAAATGAGTTTTGAATTTTGTCAAAAGCTTTTCTGCATATACTGAGATACGGATTTTATTCTTCAATTTGTTAATATGGTGTATCACATTGATTGATTTACGTATGTTGAAGAATCTGCATCCCTGGGATAAATCCCACTTGATCATGGTGTATGATCCTTTTAATGTGTTGTTGGATTCTGTGTGCTAGTATTTTGTTGAGGACTTCTGCATCTATATTCATCAGTGATACTGGTCTGTAATTTTCTTTTTTTGTAGTATCTTTGTCTGGTTTTAGTATCAGGGCGACGGTGGCCTCATAGAATGAATTTGGAGGTGTTCCTTCCTCTGCAATTTTTTGGAAGAGTTTGAGAAGGATGGGTGTTACCTCTTCTCTAAATGTTTGATAGAATTCACCTGTGAAGCCATCTGGTCCTGGACTTTTGTTTGTTGGAAGATTTTTCATTAGAGTTTCAATTTCATTACTTGTGATTGGTCTCTTCATATTTTCTTTTTCTTCCAGGTTCAGTCTTGGAAGGTTATACCTTTCTAAGAATTTGTCCATTTCTTCCAGGTTGTCCATTTTATTGGCATAGAGTTGCTTGTAGTACTCTTAGGATGCTTTGTATTTCTGTGGTGTCTGTTGTAACCTCTTTTTCATTCCTAATTTTATTGATTTGAGTCCTCTCCCTCTTTTCTTGATGAGGCTGGCTAATGGTTTATCAGTTTTGTTTATGTTCTCAAAGAACCAGCTTTCAGTGTTATTGATCTTTGCTATTGTTTTGTTTCTATTTCATTTATTTCTGCTATGATCTTTATGATTTTTTTCCTTCTACTAACTTCGGGTTTTGCTTGTTCTTCTTCCTCTAGTTCCTTTAGGTGTAAAGTTAGATTGTTTATTTGAGATGTTTGTTGTTTCTTGAGGTAGGATTGTATTGCTATAAACTTCCCTGTTAGAACTGCTTTTTCTGCATCCTATAGGTTTTGGATCATTATGTTTTTGTTGTCATTTGTCTCTTGGTATTTTTTGATTTCCTCAGTGATCTCTTGGTATTTAGTAACATAGTTTAGCCTCCATGTGTTTGTGTTTTTTACTTTTTTTTCGCTGTAATTCATTTCTAATTTCAAGGCGTTGTGGTCAAAAAAGATGCTTGATACAATTTCAATTTTCTTAAATTTACTGAGGCTTGATTTGTGACCCAAGATGTGATCTATCCTGGAAAATGTTCTGTGTGCACTTGAGAAAAAAGTGTAATATGCTGTTTTTTGATGGAATGTCCTATAAATATCAATTAAATCTATCTGGTCTATTGTGTCATTTAAAGCTTGTGTTTCCTTATTAATATTCTGTTTAGATTATCTGTCCATTGGTGTAAGTGAGGTGTTGAAGTCCCCTACTATTATTGTGTCACTGTTGATTTCCTCTTTTAGAGCTGTTAGCAGTTGCCTTATGTGTTGAGGTGCTCCTATGTTGGGTGCATATATATTTATAATTGTTATATCTTCTTCTTGGATTGATCCCTTGATCATTATGTAGTGTCCTTCCTTGTCTCTTGTAACATTC
Source organism: Lagenorhynchus albirostris (assembly GCF_949774975.1). Lineage (NCBI taxonomy): Eukaryota > Metazoa > Chordata > Mammalia > Artiodactyla > Delphinidae > Lagenorhynchus > Lagenorhynchus albirostris. The sequence continues at coordinate 49,539,792 of NC_083098.1, read as the reverse complement.
TTTATTTTAAAGTCTATTTTATCTGATGTGAGTTTTGCTACTCCAGCCTTCTTCTGATTTCCATTTGCATGCTATATCTTTTTCTTCATTTTTTTGGGTTTGTTTTTGTAGGCCCTTTTCTTCTCTTGTGTTTCCCACTTAGAGAAGTTCCTTTAGCATTTGTTGTAGAGCTGGTTTGGTGGTGCTGAATTCTCTCAGCTTTTGCTTGTCTGTAAATCTTTTGATTTCTCCATCAAATCTGAATATGATCCTTGCTGGGTAGAGTAAACTTGGTTGTAGGTTCTTCCCTTTCAACACGTTAAGTATGTCATACCACTCCCTTCTGGCTTGTAGAGTTTCTGTTGAGATATCAGCTGTTAACTTTATGGGAGTTCTCTTGTATGTTATTTGTCATTTTTCCCTTGCTGCTTTCAATAATTTTTGTCTTTAATTTTTGCCAGTTTGATTTCTATGTGTCTTGGCGTGTTTCTCCTTGGGTTTATCCTGTACGGGACGCTCTGTACTTCCTGGCCTTGGGTGGCTATTTCCTTTCCCATGTTAGGGAAGTTTTTGACTATAATCTCTTCAAATATTTTCTCGGGTCCTTTCTCTCTCTCTTCTCCTTCTGGGACCCCTATAATGTGAATGCTGTTGCATTTAATGTTGTCCCAGAGGTCTCTTAGGCTGTCTTCATTTCTTTTCATTCTTTTTTCTTCATTCTGTTCCACAGCAGTGAATTCCACCATTCTGTCTTCCAGATCATTTATCCGTTCTTCTGCCTCACTTATTCTGCTATTGATTCCTTCTAGTGTATTTTTCACTTCAGTTATTGTATTGTCCATCTCTGTTTGTTTGTTCTGTCATTCTTCTAGGTCTTCAGTAATCATTTCTTGCACCTTCTCGATCTTTGCCTCCATTCTTTTTCCGAGGTCCTGGATCACCTTCACTATCATTATTCTGTATTCTTTTCCTGGAAGGTTGCCTATCTCCACTTCATTTAGTTGTTTTTCTAGGGTTTTGTCTTGTTCCTTAATTTGGTACATGGCCCTTTTCATCTTGTCTATCTGTAAATGTGGTTTTAGTTCCACAGGCTGTAGGATTGTAGTTCTTCTTGTTTCTGCTGTCTTCCCTCTTGTGGATTACGCTATCTAAGAGGCTTGTGCAAGTTTCCTGATGGGAGGGACTACTGATGGGTAGATCTGGCTGCTGCTCTGCTGGGCAGAGCTCAGTAAAATTTTAATCTGCTTGTCTGCTGATGGGTGGGGCATCCAACAGATGAGTTGTATCCAACAGATGAGTTCCCTCCCTGTTGGTTTTTTCACTGAGGCGACCCAGCACTAGCACCTACAGGCTCTTCGGTGGGGCTAATGACAGACTTCAGGAGGGCTCACGCCAAGGAGTACTTCCCAGAGCTTCTGCTGCCAGTCTCCTTGTCCTCACGGTGAGACACAGCCACCACCACCCCCCGCCTCTGCAGGAGACCCTCCAACACTAGCAGGTAGGTCTAGTTCAGTCTCCTATGGGGTCACTGCTCCTTCGCCTGGGTCCTGATGCTCACACTACTTTGTGTGTCCCCTCTAAGAGTGGAGTCTCTGTTTCCCCCAGTCCTTTTGAAATCCTGCAATCAAATCCTGCTAGCCTTCAAAGTCTGAATCTCTGGGAATTCCTCTTCCCATTGGTGGACCCCTAGGTTGGGAAGCCTGATGTGGGGCTCAGAACTGTCACTCCAGTTGGTGGACTTCTGTGGTATAACTGTTCTCCAGTTTGTGAGTCACCCACCCAGTGGTTATGGGCTTTGATTTTATTGTGATTACCCCCCTCCTACCATCTCATTTTGGCTTCTCCTTTGTCTTTAGATATGGGGTATCTTTTTTGGGGAGTTCCAGTGTCTTCCTGTCGATGACTGTTCAGCAGTTAGTTGTGATTCTGGTGCTCGTGCAAGAGGGAATGAGAGCACGTCCTTCTGCTCTGCCATCCTGAACCAATCTCCTCTCTAATCCACTTTTAATTAAGGGATTTAACTGACAAATAAACCATTATATTTCTCATAGACTGCTAATATATTACCAGCATCAGAACTACTGGAAGTATATTTTAGGGTGACAGTTTAGAGACGATTTAAGTCCTATAATTATCATCATCTAAACCAAAATATCTTTGAGTTCAAAATGCCTGCCTATGCAGTAGAACATAAACTAAAATCATCAAAGCTGGAGGTGACTCTAGAACTAGCCTGGCCCTGGGCTAGAGTTTGACATGAGACAAACTGTATTTTCCCAAAGTCATTTTACTTTGCCATTATGCATATATTGATTCTCAATTTTTTTCTGGCCTTGTCACAGACTCACCCATTCATAGAAGTTTATATTCTTTTAATTGTATCATAAGCCACCCACCATAGTAAGTCACTCTGTAAACAAACCTATACAACATCAACTATCACCTCAGTTTAATAGTTTGGGTATTGATAGCTGGTATAAACAAATGGCTCATTAGTAAGTTCTTATTGGTTGAAGTCACTCATTGGTTGAGGTCCAATTAAGACAAACAGCAATCCATAATACACATTCTCAAGAATGAAGTAATTCCTAATATTGAGGGCTTACTCTGTACCAGGCACTCTGTACATGCTTTTTATATATTGTCTGATTTAATACTCAAAATAACTATATGATATTGGTGCCATTATTATCCTCATTTTACACATGAGGAAACTAAGTCACAGAGAGGTTAAATGACTTTAATATCACATAGCTAGTAAATGTCAGATGATCTTTGAACCTAAGCATCCAATCATAGCATCTTTTATTATGTACTGTTCATTATTCTCTTTTTATGGGAGTTGCAATAGCCACTCTTATCATATTGTTTCGCGTGATTTCTAATTTACATAACATATGAAAGTTTTCGTTTGTTCTAACTACTTAACAATGTCCAATTTAAATAATTTGAAGATGAAATACCTCTCCAAATACCATCTTCCTCTGAAAAGTTTCATGCATATTTGCCTTGTACTTTATGCAAAATCCACACTTGTATGAACGAAGCAGAAGCCTGCTAATGTGCAAAGACTGAATGTTTTGAATCTCTGAGTTCAGCCAGCGGGGCGTGCTTACTGTGGCCCAGTACCAGATGTTGGGTCCAGCCAAGTGTTAGTCATGTGAGTCTCAATACAGCTGCTTAGTGTGCCAGAGTACAGCCACCTGATTTCATATCTTTGAAACTAAGTACAGTAGCTGTAAGTATACTTAAATCAGTCCTCTTCATAAAATCAGAAAAATTAAAATAGATTTTATAAGGTAATTAAACTCAGTCAACTTTACCAATTAAACTCAATCAAGAAAACTGATTTTCTTTTGCACTAAAGACCACCTAGAAGGGGGGGATAGGGAGGGTGGGAGGGAGATGCAAGAGGGAAGAGATATGGGAACACATTTATAACTGATTCACTTTGTTATAAAGCAGAAACTAACACACCATTGTAAAGCAATTATACTCCAATAAAGATGTAAAAAAAAAAAAGCTAAATTAAAAAAAAAAAATCACAAGTTATTTGTAGCATAATGTTTGAGAGCCCACAGTACCTGAATTCAGGCTCCAGCAACTCAACCGTGCCTTGGGGCAAGTTATTTATAACCTCTAGGCTGAAACTGAAAACTGGGAGTTATAAATTGGGGATTAGGGTTGTTATGGGTATTGAATTAATAAATGTAGAGTTCTTCTAACAGTATCATCTGATCCTGCTTCCTAAAAAGTACATATTCACACTGTAGGTCTTTCAAAGTACTTTAGTGCCTTGATTCCTATTTCTCATTCTCTATGTCAGTTTTTCTTAGGGAGGTAGAAATGATGGCTGCCCTAATAAAGAGAAGAGAAAAAAATGTCTAGAAGATATGATTTATTAAATGAAAGCTACCATGGATTATTGAGAGCAATTTTTACCTATGGCTTATGGAAACAAAGGGGGATTATGGAGTACCACTACAATCATGCAGGGTAAACAAAAGTGTGTTTAGAGATACAGAGGATGGAAGGACTAGAAAACACCTTATACAGAAATGTTTGTTTTTGATATTACCAATGCAGTGCACCAGCACATTTTCCAGGGTAAAAGCAACTCATAAATACTCTGACATACTATGTTCCTATCTCAACTAACACATTAAGAGCAAAGAAGATGTTCACACATGGTTAGTCGATCTACTTCATTCACCACCCAAAATATTAACTATAATATATTTTATGATAACAAGCATTAAAAAGTAAGCTCTCCATTCTTTTCCCCTCAGCGGCATCCAAAGACCTACACACTTATGTGGAGGATTTCCTTTTGAATAGGAAAATGAAGGGAAATCTCAGGAATGAAAAAAAAAATTAAACACAAATTTAAACAACAATAACAAATTCAATCTAAAGAAAGCCAAAACAAGACTTAGTTCTAGCTTCCTCTATTCCCTGGGTTGCACAGCCTATCCAAAATAGGGCGGGGGCTAGTGGCCACATAGACCTCCAATGTGGTCAGTTGAGGACAAGAGCACTCATTTACCTGAGTTCCCCTATTCTAAAGAATTCAGCAATTATTCATGGCAATGAGGCCAAAAATGCTGTTTGCTTGACCATGGAGTCATCTAACATCCTTTGCCCCTTCACCCTTGGCTCACCCAGTCCTTGTTCTTGGCTACAGAGGTTTTCGTCTGGCTGCTCACAATCAGTGTATAATCCTGGAAGAAAAGGAGAAAAATCAAATAAAGATATGGTCAAACCAAGATTATTCTAGTCATGCTGTCTCAGTTCAATAATATATGTACAACCAAAGGAACAGTTGGGTTTGAAGTAATTTTAAATTAGAGCTTGATAAACAAACAATGCAAAAAGCAAGTATCCAAATGTATAAATATCAAACTGTCTTTAGCCCACTTGATTTTGCAATGTTTCTCTGGATAAGAACCATCCTCCTCTCTTTTGCTCCAGGAATCTCACTCCACTGGGAAGAAAACCAGCCATTCAATGTTTACCAGTTTCTACATTAAACTTCGTTGTTTATCTATCCCCAAAGAAACAGTGCTCTTACAGGCTAAATAATTACAATTTCTGAGCACATATTTTTCTCTCTAGGTTTCCCTTCTACCTGGGAAACTCCCCATGGGTGATCGAAGATGAAGCCAAAACGTTCCACTTTCCCCTTCTCATCCCAAGGCAACTGACTCCTCCAGCTTTGTACATACTTCTGTTGAAAGCAGCTCTTTTGCCCCTTTCCTGTTTGCACACTTCTGTCCCCCTCTAACTTGAAAAAACCTAATTATAAGAATGAGATCAGGGCTTCCCTGGTGGCACAGTGGTTGAGAGTCCGCCTGCTGATGCAGGGGACACGGTTTCGTGCCCCGGTCTGGGAAGATCCCACATTCCGCGGAGCGGTTGGGCCCGTGAGCCATGGCTGCTGAGCCTGTGCATCCGGAGCCTGTGCTCCGCAATGGAAGAGGCCACAACAGTGAGAGGCCCGCGTACCGAAAAAAAAAAAAAAAAAAAAAAAATGAGATCACTAGGCAATTTAAACTAACTCCTGACTTATGCTCTCCTGAACACACGTCATGCCTTGCCTAACCTGTTGACTCTTTTCCTAGATAAAAGAAGAATAAAGAATTAAGTAGTTAAAGAATGACTAGCTCTCTACCCTCAACACCCCCCCTTAGCAATCCTGCAGGCAGATCACTCGTGCAAGATAGTATCAGCCAGTCTGCTGGCAATGGAAAGTGATGCAGAATACAACCTCCTGCCTCAATGATTCACTGAGATTATTTCTCCCTTTTTCACTTTAAAAACTATCATGGCTGAGCAGAATCTTTGGAGCTGGTCTCGGGACAAAAGTCCACCTTCTCCCCAGATTGCTGACTTTTCTGATTAAAGCATCCTTCCTTCCTACTGACATTTGCCTCTCAATTATTGGCTTTAAGCAGTGAGCAGCCAAAACTGAGCTCGGTAACACTGTTAACTCACACATCATATAGTCCTATCATGCTGGTTTCTATGTCTGTTTTCCTCACTAGATATTTGGTGTCTCAAAGTCAGGAAACCTATATTACTCATCTTTGTAACCCCGGTGCTCAGACACAAAAGGTACTCAATAAGTAGTGTTGAATAAATGAATGAAGAAATCAGTAAATGGTTTGGCATGTATGTCAATATTCTAATGGATTTCTTGGGAAAAGAATGGGAAATGAAACCAAGCAGGACTTTGTGGGGACCCCCTCCTACCCACCTCCATACAAATTCTTTCCATCTCCCCTGTTTCTGGTTTCTTGTCTGTAGGAAAGTCTTCATCCAGCCTCCTAGACCTTCCCTGATTTCCAAAGGGCAGATTCAAACGACTGCTTGTTTAAACAGTGAAGTGAGGGAATACAGAAACAAAGGGGGAGCAGTGAATTAATAGAGCAGGGAAGGAGCAAGGTACTGGTTCCTCTGGAAGGAATACACATAACAATATCTTTGAGTTCTTCTACAGTAACTAAGGCCCCCACCCAGGAGGAGAATGGTAACAGTAGGCTGAGCACAAGATTCCTGGAACACTGCCCTGTTACCTCATCATCAAACAATCAGAAGAAAGTCAAACACCCTGCAGCGTTCACCCCAAATTTTGCATATAAAAATTTCTCCCCAAAAACCATCAGCGAGTTTGAGTTTTTGAGCATGAGCCACCTGTTCTTCTTTCTTGGCCCAGCAGTAAACCTTTCTCTGCACCAAACACTGATGTTTCAGTTTATTTGGCCTCACTGTGCATTGGGCACAAGACCTTGCATTCTGTAACTGAAAGAGGAGTTGTACAACCAGTATAGTATCTAGCAACTGAGTGAAATGCACACTTTGGATTTAGGCAGGCACTGGAAAGTCAAACTCAGTCCTAATGATTGTAGATATTTTTCTGTCTGAAAAAGAGACACTCCTATGGGTTATCTGTTCTTATGGCTCATCTAGAAAGCATCCATAAATCTAGAAGGGGAAATCCTGAGTACTACCAGTTGAGTGGTGTTGTAGATTGGGTAGATGACTTCTATGTTCTGGGAGTTAGAAATATTAACCCAAATCTGAGAACATTATCAAACAGACTAATAGAGTGACCCACAGGAATTTCTTTTTATATGTTAAGCTTTCAATCAGAAAATAGGCATACAACAAGAAGATAACGTGAACTAACAGAACGTTCTTTATTCTCCTTAGAGCTTGAATCATTCTGCGAACACAGAAGGAGCTACTTAAATATTGATTCATGCACTAAGTAATTTCCTGCCTTCCAGGCCTGAACTGCCTGTAAAGTGTTCATTGTCCCTTGCTTTTTGCCCAAGTCAAAGCACGTCTTTACCTTCATGCATGTCAAGAGAAGCATCTCACACTGGGAAGGGCATTTCCAACATGGAGGAAAAAGCTCAAGTCCAATACACACACGGATGAGATCTGGTTTGGAGGTTAAAAAAACAAACAAACAAACAAACAAAATGTCTTATAGTCAAACAGGTTAAAATTTAATGCAGTTTCTCAGTCTTGGAGAAACGGGCCATTTGGAATTCCTTCCCCACTCAGCTGACACTCATTTGGGAATAGTGTACTAAAAAATATCTTAGATATTTTATCACTCTCTTCCTCAGAGTCACAACTCCTTCCAGATTTCAGAATATTTTTCCCAAACCAAGCTTCAGACTCATGTAAAATACAAGGCCCCATCAATGCCAATATTCTGAGGCCTGATGAGATTCTATTTCCATTAGAAATACTAGAACAAGGGTCACTAGGAAAATATGGCAGCATTTTACAAGAAAACATTATCATGATGACACCTCTAAGTATATGTGCAACTTTAAAGAATGCATGCTTCCTAAGTTTAAGAAATATTTTCACAAGATATCTGTTTTCTAAGCCTAAAAAATTTTCTAAGCCTAAAAATTCCTATAGAATGAGTATTTGTAATTATTTTTTCTAAAGTCTGGAATGGGAACTACATAAGCATGAAAGAACTAAAGAGCCCACAACTAGGGGACCTGTCAGCTGCTGGTGGGGGACTTTGATGCCCAAGGAGATGGGAGGGACCAACAAGTGAACCGGCAGCTTGTGGGATCTTGGTTCATGAGCCCGGGGTTGGGTGGAAGCTCCTGTGGTGGGAGCTCTGAGTCCAAACAACTGTACTAACAGAGAACCCCAGGGAATATTCATCAGAGTGAGGTCTCACAGAGTTCCTCATCTCAGCACCAAGACCCAGCTCTACACAATAGCCTACAAACTCCAGTGTTGGAAGCCTCAGGCCAAATAACCAATAAGACAGGAACACAATCCCACTCTTTTAAAAAAATAAAAAAGAGATGGCAAAATAATATGTCACAGATGAAGGAGCAAGGTAAAAACCTACAAGACCAAATAAATGAAGAGGAAATAAGCAGTCTACCTGAAAAAGAATTCAGAATAATGTTAGTAAAGATGATCTAGAATCTCAGAAATAGATTGGAGGCACAGATTGAGAAAAATATAAGAAATGTTTAAAAAAGACCTAGAAGAACTAAAGAACAAACAAACAGAGATAAACAACACAATCACTGAAATGAAAAATACACTAGGAAGAATCAATAACAGAATAACTGAGGCAAAAGAACGAATAAGTGACCTGGAAGACAAAATGGTGGAAATAACTGCCAAGGAGCAGAACAAAGAAAAAAGAATGAAAAGAACTGAAGACAACCTCAGACACCTCTGGGACAACACTAAACACATCAACATTTGAATAGCAGAGGTCCCAGAAGAAGAAGAGAAAAAGAAAGGGTCTGAGAAAATATTTGAAGAGATTATAGTTGAAAACTAGCCTAACATGAGAAAGGAAATAGTCACCCAAGTCCAGGAAGCACAGAGAGTCCCATACAAGATAATCCCTAGGAAAAACACACCAAGACACATATTAATCAAACTAACAAAAATTAAATTAAAAGAAAAGATATTAAAAGCAGCAAGGTAAAAACAAAAAATAACATACAAAGGAATCCCCATAAGGTTATCAGCTGATTTTTCAGCGGACACTCTGCAGGCTAGGAGGGAGTGGCAGGATATACTTAAAGTGATGAAACAGAAGAACGTACAACCAAGATTACTCTACCCAGCAAGGATCTCATTCAGATTTCATGGAGAAGTCAAAAGCTTTTCAGACAAACAAAGGTAAGAGAATTCAGTACCACCAAACCAGATATACAATAAATGCTAAAGGAACTTCTCTAGGCAGGAAACACAAGAGAAGGAAAAGACCTACAAAAACAAATGCAAAACAATTAAGAAAATGGTAATAAGAACATACATATAGATAATAACCTTGAATGCTCCAACCAGAAGACACAGACTGGCTGAATGGATACAAACACGAGACCCATATATATGCTGTCTACAAGAGACCCACTTCAGATCTAGGGACATATACAGACTGCAACTGAAGGGATGGAAAAAGATATTCCATGCAAAGGGAAATCAAAAGAAAGCTGGAGTAGCAATACTTGTATCAGATAAAATAGACCTTAAAATAAACTCTGTTACAAGAGATGAGGAGGGTCACTACATAATGATCAAAGGATCAATCCAAGAAGAAAATATAACAATTATAAATGCTTATGCACCCAATATAGGAGCATCTCAATTCATAAGGCAAATGCTATTGACCATGAAAGGAGAAATTGACAGTAACACAATAGTAGGGAATTTTAACACCCCACTTAAACTAATGGACAGATCATCCAAGCAGAAAATAAATAAGGGAACAAAAGCTTTAAATGACAAATAGACCAGATAAATGTAATTGATATTTATAGAACATTCCACCCAAAAGTGGCAGAATACACTTTCTTCTCAAGTGCACATGGAACATTCTACAGGAGCGATCACATCTTGGGTCACAAATCAAGCCTCGGAAAATTTAAGAAAATTGAAATTGCATCAAGCATCTTTTCTTGACCACAATGCTATGAGATTGGAAATCAATTACAGGAAAAAAACTGTAAAAAAAAAAATACATGGAGGCTAAACAGTGCACAAATAAATAACCAAGAGATCACTGAAGAAACCAAAGAGGAAATAAAAAAATACATAGAAACAAATGACAATGAAAACACAATGACCCAATACTTATGGGATGCAGCAAAAGCAGTTCTAAGAGGGAAATTTATAGCAATACAACCTCACCTCAAGAAACAAGAAAAACCTGAAATAAACAATATAACACTACACTTGAAACAACTAGAGAAAAAAGAACAAAGAAAACCCAAAGTCAGTAGAAGGAAAGAAATCATAAGGAACAGAGCAGAAATAAATGAAATAGAAACGGAGAAAACAATAGCAAAAATCAATAAAACTAAAAGCTGGTTCTTTGAGAAGATAAACAAAACTGATAACCCTTAGCCAGACTCATCAAGAAAAAAAGGGAGAGGACGCAAATCAATAAAATTAGAAATGAAAAAGGAGAAATCACAACTGACACTGTAGAAATACAAAGGATTATAAGAGACTACTACAAACAACTATATGTCAATAAAATGGACAACCACGAAAAAATGGACAAATTCTTGGAAAGGTACAATTTTCCAAGACTGAACCAGGAATAATTAGAAAATATAAACAGACCTATCACAAGTAATGAAATTGAAACTCTAATGAAAAATCTTCCAACAAACAAAAGTCCAGGACCAGATGACTTCACAGGTGAATTCTATCAAACATTTATAGAAGAGCTGACACCCATCCTTCTCAAACTCTTCCAAAATACTGCAGAGGGAGAAACACTCCCAAATTCATTCTACGAAGCCACCATCACCCTGTTACCAAAACCAGAAACGATATCACAAAAAAAGAAAATTACAGGCCAATATCACTGATGAACATAGATGCAAAAATCCTCAACAAAATACAAGCAAACAGAATCCAATGGCACATTAAAAGGATCATGCACCATAATCAAGTGGGATTTATCCCAGGGATGCAAGGATTCTTCAATATATGCAAATCAATCAATGTGATACACCATATTAACAAACTAAGGATAAAAACCATATGATCTTCTCAAAAATGCAGAAAAAGCTTTTGACAAAATTCAGCACCCACTTATGATAAAAACTCTGTAGATAATGGTCATAGAGGGAAACTACCTCAACATAACAAAGGCCATATATGACAAACTCACAGCAAGCATCATACTCAAAGGTGAAAAACTGAAAGCATTTCCACTAAGAGCCGGAATAAGACAAGGATGCCCACTCTCACCACTCTTATTAAACATAGTTCTGGCAGTCCTAGCCACAGCAATCAGGGAAGAAAAAGAAATAAAAGGAATACAAATTGGAAAAGAAGAAGTGAAACTCACTGTTCGCCAGTGACATGATACTATACATAGAAAATCTTGAAGATTCCACCAGAAAACTAGTAGAACTAATCAATGAATTTGGTAAGGTTGCAAGATACAAAATTAATGCACAGAAATCTCTTGCATTCCTATACACCAACAACAAAAAATCAGAAAGAGAAATTAAGGAACCACACCTATTCACCACTGCAACAAAAAGAATAAGATAGCTAGGAATAAACCTTCCTAAGGAGACAAAGACCTGTTTGCAGAACACTATAAGAAACTGATGAAAGAAATTAAAGACGATACAAACAGATGGAGGGATATACCATGTTCTTGGATTGGAAGAATCAACATTGTGAAAATGACAATACTACCCAAAGCAATCTACAGATTCAATGCAATCTCTATCAAACTACCAATGGCATTTTTCACAGAACTAGAACAAAAAATTTCACAATTTGTATGGAAACACAGAAGATCCTGAATAGCCAAAGCAATCTTGAAAAAGAAAAACAGAGCTGGAGGAATCAGGCTCCCTGATGTCAAACTATATCACAAAGCTACAGTAATCAAGACAGTATGGTACTGGCACAAAAACGGAAATATAGATCAATGGTACAGTATAGAATGCCCAGAGACAAACCCACGCACATATGGGCACCTAATTTATGACAAAGGAGGCAAGAATATACAATGGAGAAAAGACAGCCTCTTCAATAAGTGGTGCTGTGAAAACTGGACAGCTACATGTAAAAGAATGAAATTAGAACACTACCTAATTCCATACACAAAAATAAACTCCAAATAGATTAAATAAAGACTTAAATTAAGACCAGACACTATAAAACTCCTACAGGAAAACACAGGAAAAACACTCTTTGACATAAACCACAGCAAGATCTTTTTTGATCCACCTCCTAGAGTAATGGAAACAAAAATAAACAAATTGGACTTAATTAAGCTTAAAAGCTTTTCCACTGCAAAGACAACCATAAACAAGACAAAAAGACAACCCTCAGAATGGGAGAAAATATTTGCCAGTGAAACAACAGACAAGGGATTAATCTCCAAAATATACTAACAGCTTATGGAGCTCAAAACAAACAAACAATCCAGTTAAAAAATGGGCGGAAGACCTAAATAGACATTTCACCAAGGAAGACATACTGATGGCCAAGAGGCACATGAAAAGATGCTCAAAATCACTAATTATTAGAAAAATGCAAATCAAAACTACAATGAGGTATCACCTCACCCCATTCAGAATGGCCATTATACAAAAAATCTAGAAACAATAAATGCTGGAAAGTGGGTGGTGAAAAGGGAACCCTCCTACACTGTTGGTGGGAATGTAAATGATACAACCACTATGGAAAACAGTACGGAGGCTCCAAAAAAACAAAAAATAGAACTACTGTATGACCCAGCAATCCCACTACTGGGCATATATCCTGAGAAAACCGTAATTCAAAAAGAGACATGTACCACAATGTTCAGTGCACCACCATTTACAATAGCCAGGACATGGAAGCAACCTAAATGTCCATCGACAGATGAATGGATAAAGAAGATGTGGCACATATATACAAGGGAATATTACTCTGCCATAAAAAGAAACAAAATTAGTTATTTGTAGTGATGTGGATGGACCTAGAGTCTGTCATACAGAGTCAGTCAGAAAGAGAAAAAGAAATACCATATGCTAACGCATATATAATATGGAATCTTAAAAAAGAGGTACTGATGAACGTAGTTGCAGGGCAGGAATAAAGAGGTAGACATAGAAAATGGACTTGATTACATGGGGTGGGAGGGTGAAGCTGGGGCGAAGTGAGAGTAGCATTGACGTATATACACTACTGAATGTGAAATAGTTGGCTTTTGGGAAGCGGCAGCATAGCACAGGGAGATCGGCTCGGTGCTTTGCAATGACCTAGAGGGGTGGGATAGAGAGGATGGGAGGGAGGCTCAAGAGGGAGGGGATATGGGGACATGTGTAAGCATATGGCTGATTCACTTTGTTGTGCAACAGAAACTAACACAGTATTGTGAAGCAATTATACCCCAATAAAGATCTATTTTAAAAAAACAATCTAAATAGTCATGAAGGCTTAGGTGTAAACATGAGGAGTTAGGGTGGGGGCAGTCACCATCTTTAATAGCATATGAGGAACTGATGACATTCTTTGTGGAACAAGGAGGGGAATTAATCAGATATTGGGAGGATATCTGCATATCAGGCTGGACAGCCTACAAAGTAAAAAAATGTATTTCTCAAACACTCAGAGAGGTCTCTAAGGAAAGAAGAGCGATTTATTAGATTGGTAAAACAACAAAAAAAATGTGTCTGCACAAGTGTGATCCAGGGTCCAATCTTCGTTCACCTTCAGACTAGTTGGCCTACTGCATGGATACATATCTTTACTTCTACTACAGGAAGCTACAGAGACAGGCTTTGCCCTGAGCGGGGAGGCCTAAGGGTTTCCTGCTTCACTGTCTACAACTGGGTAAAAAAGTCCATCCATTTCTCTCAAAAGACTGAGTCATCCAATTGTGGTCTCAGGCTGCATTCTTCAATTCAGCGTTACTGTAATAAAACTGGTATGTTGATCTCCATCTGCATCCTGTGTCTACTTCTCCTTTGGTTCAGAAGCCACATTGGAAAGAGACATGATTATCACTCCCCAAGCCCCAATAACCACCAATGTTTAAGGAAGGAGACATGGAAAAAACAGTCTTACTGGTGAGTGGTGTACCATGAGAATGCAGTGTCGTGGAAACCAGAAGAGTCGAGTTTCAAGAAGGAGGGGGTGGTTAACCATCAAGTTAACAGAGACTTCCATTTCAGCCAGGATGAGGATGTCCAAGTGAGGTGTAGGGAGTCCGGTCAGACTTCATCCTTACTAAAATTGCCAGCTAATCAGCATTCAGCCACCAGATTCCAGAGAAGAAAGAGAATGCAAAGGCAAGTTAAAAAGGGTCTGGTCACCAATTCAAGTGTGTGGAGGTGGGGGTTTTCCCACCAGACCAGCAAGCAAGCAATGCTGACACCAGCTGGGTGTCCTACAGTTTAACTCAATTTTGATGCTATCTGCCTAGAGATAGCATCAGACCTCACAGGTTAAGGGTTTAGTCCCTCCCCTCTTCAGACACCAATCGAAAGCCCAGGTTATCACTGCATCTGACTGACAAGCTATAGATTGTAGATTCCAGTGACCCTCTTCCTTGAATTTCACACAACAGGCACACATCCAGGTTGTCACCTGTACCTCTGACAAACTGGCTATAAATCAAATGTTCCTATGGTCCCCTCCTTGGATTCAATTAGTTTGCTAGAATGGCTCACAGAACTCAGAGAAACATTTTACTTACTAGATCACCAGTTTATTACAAAAGGATATAACTCAGGAATAGTCAGGTTGAAGAGATGCATAGGGCAACATACAAAGAAGAGGCACTGAGCTTCCACACCCCCTCCAAGTGCACTACTCTGCCCATAACTCCTTGTGTTTATCAACTGGGAAGTTCACTGAACTCGTCCTTTTTGGTTTTCATGGAGGCTTCAATACATAGATACGGTTTGATTAAATAACCGTCCATTGGTGATTGATTCAACCTCCAGCCCCTCTCCCCTCCTTCTCAGAGGCTGTGGGGTGGGACTGAAAGTTCCAACCCTCTAATCATCTGGTTGGCTCCACTATCAACCAGCTTCCATCCTTAGGTGTTTTCCCCCAAAGTCACCTCATTAACCTAACAAAAGATACATACATTGCTCTCTTCATTTAAAAAATTCCAAGGGTTTTCGTCATTTCCAATGCCAGAAATGACGAAAACCCTAATATAAATTTCTTATAAATCACAGTATCATGCAGATGCTCTAAAGTAAGATGGTATAAGGATTAAAAGCAAATAAACTTATATAACAAAACAGAAACAGACTCACAGGTATAGAGAACAAACTAGTG
The DNA here is from genome assembly GCF_949774975.1 of Lagenorhynchus albirostris. NCBI lineage: Eukaryota > Metazoa > Chordata > Mammalia > Artiodactyla > Delphinidae > Lagenorhynchus > Lagenorhynchus albirostris. The sequence goes on along the minus strand of NC_083098.1, from coordinate 49,524,492 downwards.
GTTACCAGTGGGGAGAGGGAAGTGGGGAGCGGCAAGACAGGGGTATGAGATTAATACAAACTACACCGTTTGAAGTAAATAAGCAACAAGGATATATTGTACAGTGTAGAGAAATACAGCCATTATTTTGTAACAAACTTAAATGGAATATAATCTACAAAAATATTGAATCACTAGTCATACACCTGAAACTAATATAATACTGTAAACCAACTATACTTCAATTTTAAAAAAGAAGAAAAAATAGGTCCCAATTATAATCATAGTTGGGGGTGAGGGGTGTCAGTCTGGTCCCTGGCCACTTTTCACTTAGTCAGTCCAATTAACTGTTCTTGTAATTGCTAAGTAACACATAAATAATGGAGGATTTGGGCTTAACTTTCTCTGCTGTTGCCAGTGCCACACTGCACACTGACTAGTGTACCAAGACGGGACTAAAGTAGATAAGAACGGAACATTTGAAACAGAAGAGTATGAATGAATCATATGGCCTGTTTAACTTTTGCTGTGTATCTCTTTAACATCTCTTTATGCTGAGAAACAGGCCCATTTCTCTGATTATAAAAGCTCATTCCTCATTATGGAAATTGCTAGGGTGAATGGACCATCCCATAACTCCATAAATGGCTAACATGAAGAACGTGTGTGTGTGTGTGTGTGTGTGTGTGTGTGTGTGTGTGTGTGTGTAGGATATGTGTTGACTGTATCAAAATTATACTAGTGGGATATTCCATGCCGTATTCCTCTTCCTTTCCATGTTCCTTCAGCATCTCTTTTACACACATTCAGAGACTGCATTCCTGGCATTATTGGTCAAAGGTGGAGGAAAATGATGGGTGGTGCCAATCTGCAACTTGTAATCCCCACATGGAAAAATAGATAAAATTAAATTTAAAAATTTAATTTAATAGCCTTGTTCACTACTAAAGAACTAAAGCAAGAAAATAAAAAACTATCCTCTTTCTACCATTCAGGGAAGTGGTTGCACACAGACGAAAATTTCCTACTAAGAAACAATGCTTTCAGAAATAAAGTTGTATAGGAATTAGGGGAATAGCCCCATGGAAAGAAAAAGCATCAGAGCATCAGGTAATATGAAGAGAAGCCAATAGGAGAAAAGAGATAACAGATGAGATTACATTTTGGGCAATGAGCAAGGGAAGCCGGGACCTAAGGCATGGTTGAATTAGCTACTGCCAAGCTTCCAATGGGAGCCAACTCTAAGGTCAAGTCTGGCAAAGTCACTGTGGAGTCAGCCCCATGGCCCTTGAGAAAGGGCAGAAGTTAAGTGCCAGTGAATTGGGAGATTGGGATTGACACATATACATTAATATGTATAAAATAGGTAACTAATAAGAAACTGCTGTATAAAAAAATAAAATTAAATTTAAAAATTTTTTAATTAAAAAAAAGAAGTGTCAGATGGATATGCAGGCTTTGTGTAAGCCCAGAACTAGTAGATTTAAATTCAATTACACTGTAATCCAAGGATGAAATTTTTTAAGAGAAAATGATATAAATCTTTGTCATGAAGATGAAGTGAACCTAGAAGCTCTTAGGAAGAAGTCTCAGTTCAGAAGTAGAGAAAATGTTTTAAACTACTGAAGACATCTCAACAAATGACAAGCCCACAGCAAACATCATCCTCAATGGTGAAAAACTGAAAGCATTTCCACTAAGATCAGGAACAAGACAAGGTTGCCCACTCTCACCACTCTTATTCAACATAGTTTTGGAAGTTTTAGCCACAGCAATCAGAGAAGAAAAGGAAATAAAAGGAATCCAAATCGGAAAAGAAGAAGTAAAGCTGTCACTGTTTGCAGATGACATGATCCTATACATAGAGGACCCTAAAGATGCTACCAGAAAACTACTAGAGCTAATCAATGAATTTGGTAAAGTGGCAGGATACAAAATTAATGCACAGAAATCTCTGGCATTCCTATATACTAATGATGAAAAATCTGAAAGTGAAATCAAGAAAACACTCCCATTTACCATTGCAACAAAAAGAATAAAATATCTAGGAATAAACCTACCTAAGGAGACAAAAGACCTGTATGCAGAAAATTATAAGACACTGATGAAAGAAATTAAAGACGATACAAATAGATGGAGAGATATACCATGTTCTTGGATTGGAAGAATCAACATTGTGAAAATGACTCTACTACCGAAAGCAATCTATAGATTCAATGCAATCCCTATCAAACTACCACTGGCATTTTTCACAGAACTAGAACAAAAAATTTTGCAATTTGTATGGAAACACAAAAGACCCCGAATAGCCAAAGCAATTTTGAGAACGAAAGAAGGAACTGGAGGAATCAGGCTCCCTGACTTCAGACTATACTACAAAGCTACAGTTATCAAGACGGTATGGTACTGGCACAAAAACAGAAAGATAGATCAATGGAACAGGATAGAAAGCCCAGAGATAAACCCACGCACATATGGTCACCTTATCTTTGACAAAGGAGGCAGAAATGTACAGTGGAGAAAGGACAGCCTATTCAATAAGTGGTGCTGGGAAAACTGGACAGCTACATGTAAAGGTATGAAATTAGATCACTCCCTAACACCATACACAAAAATAAGCTCAAAATGGATTAAAGACCTAAATGTAAGGCCAGAAACTATCAAACTCTTAGAGGAAAACATAGGCAGAACACTCTATGACATAAATCACAGCAAGGTCCTTTTTGACCCACCTCCTAGAGAAATGGAAATAAAAACAAGAGTAAACAAATGGGACCTAATGAAACTTAAAAGCTTTTGCGCAGCAAAGGAAACCATAAAGAAGACCAAAAGACAACCCTCAGAATGGGAAAAAATATTTGCAAATGAAGCAACTGACAAAGGATTGATCTCCAAAATTTATAAGCAGCTCATGCAGCTTAATAACAAAAAAACAAACAGCCCAATCCAAAAATGGGCAGAAGACCTAAATAGACATTTCTCCAAAGAAGATATACAGAGTGCCAACAAACACATGAAAGAATGCTCAACATCACTAATCATGAGAGAAATGCAAATCAAAACTACAATGAGATATCATCTCACACCAGTCAAAATGGCCATCATCAAAAAATCTAGAAACAATAAATGCTGGAGAGGGTGTGGAGAAAAGGGAACCCTCTTACACTGTTGGTGGGAATGTAAATTGATACAGCCACTGTGGAGAACAGTATGGAGGTTCCTTAAAAAGCTACAAATAGAACTACCATATGACCCAGCAATCCCACTACTGGGCATATACCCTGAGAAAACCATAATTCAAAAAGAGTCATGTACCAAAATGTTCATTGCAGCTCTATTTACAATAGCCCGGAGATGGAAACAACCTAAGTGTCCATCATCGGATGAATGGATAAAGAAGATGTGGCACATATATACAATGGAATATTACTCAGCCATAAAAAGAGACGAAATTGAGCTATTTGTAATGAGGTGGATAGACCTAGAGTCTGTCATACAGAGTGAAGTAAGTCAGAAAGAGAGAGACAAATACCGTATGCTAACACATATATATGGAATTTAAAAAAAAAATGTCATGAAAAACCTAGGGGTGAAACAGGAATAAAGACACAGACTTACTAGAGAATGGACTTGAGGTTATGGGGAGGGGGAAGGGTAAACGGTGACAAAGCGATAAAGAGGCATGGACATATATACACTACCAAACGTAAGGTAAATAGCTAGTGGGAAGCAGCCGCATAGCACAGGGAGATCAGCTCGGTGCTTTGTGATCGCCTGGAGGGGTGGGATAGGGAGGGTGGGAGGGAGGGAGACGCAAGCGGGAAGAGATATGGGAATATATGTATGTATATAACTGATTCATTTTGTTGTGAAGCTGAAGCTAACATACCATTGTAAAGCAATTATACTCCAATAAAGATGTTAAAAAAAAAAAAAATTGCATTTCATTAACTGCCCCTATTCCAAATTTCCAATAAAATACTTAAGAAAATACAGGGAAGAATACTTACTACATCAATGAAATGTAAGGAAAGAAGACACTAATGCAGAAGTTGGGAAAAATTTCTAACTAGAAGGCTGGTGTATCAAGGTTGAGAAACACAATAAACGGCCTATGCATGCTTTACAAGGTCAAAAAGTGGAGCCTGGCTCTCCTAGAGTAAGGCTGAAGGAAGCTATAACCAGTTCACATCCTCTACCCAAACCCCATCATCACCCTCCCACTACCACCTAATCACAACTCAGCTGCTGGGTCTGTTCCAAACAGGAAAATGAAAAGCCATTACTTTACTGTATCAAAATTATACTAGTGGGACATTCCATGCCATATTCCTCTTCCTTTCCGTGTTCCTTCAGCATCTCTTTTACACACATTCAGAGACTGCATTCCTGGCATTATTGGCCAAAGGTGAAGGAAAATGATGGGTGGTGCCAATCTGCAACTTGTAATCCCCACATGGAAAGCACAGTAGCCTGGGGAATAGACTGGGAGAGTATTTAGAGCAATGCATGCTGCAGGCTAAGGTGTTTAACATACTTCATCTTCTCACAGATTAAGAGAATTATACAGTGGGAATTAGAGAGGTTACCTATCTCAGTCCTGCAGATCTGCAAAGGTTGAAAATTTGACGGGCAAAAGAAATTGGCCTAGAAGTTATGCACATTAACCTAGGCAGCAGGCCATCTTGAAATAGCTATAAGAATTCCCTGGCGGTCCAGTGGTTAGGACTCCACGCTTCCTCTGCTGGGGGCACAGGTTCGATCCATGGTCAGGGAACTAAGATCCCGCATGCCGCACGGCACGGGCAAAATAAATAAATCCTTATAAAAGCACACAAATAATATATATTAAAAAAAATAGCTACAAACCCTGTGTTTTGACAAACACTGAGTCTGTGTAAATCTTTCCTCATTCATAGAAAATTAAGAAGTGTACACAGAGAAAAACAAATACTGCATGTGATCACTTATATGTGGAATCTAAAGAAATAAAACAAATGAATGTATGTAACGAAACAGAAACAGACTTACAGATATAGAGAACAAACTAGTGGTTACCAGTGGAAAGAAGGAAGCAGGGAGTGGCAAGATATGACTATGGGATTAAGAGGTACAAATTACTATGTATAAAAAAGATAAGCAACAAGAATATATTGTAGGGCTTCCCTGGTGGCGCAGTGGTTAAGAGTCGACCTGCCGATGCAGGGGACACGGGTTCGTGCCCTGGTCTGGGAAGATCCCACATGCCACAGAGCGGCTAGGCCCGTGAGCCATGGCTGCTGAGCCTGCGCGTCCGGAGCCTGTGCTCTGCAAGGGGAGAGGTCACAACAGTGAGAGGCCCGTGTACCGCAAAAAAAAAAAAAAAAAAAAAAAAAAGAATATATTGTACAGCACAGGGAAATATAGCCATTGTTTTATAATAACTTTAAATTGCAGAGAATCTATTTAAAAAGAAGAATGAGTGTACAGAAAACAATCTAGCGTGGATTGAAAATAAAGTAAGGGTTCAGACCAAAAAAATTACTTTTAAAAATTTGTTATAAAACCCAGAAAAAATAGTTTTTAGAAACTGCTTCATATCTAATTAAGGAAAAGAAAAGCATACCTTCTAAAACAATAGGAAGTGTTTACACAGAAAAATGAAGATGAGATCACTGGCTCAGATACAAAAATGGAAATAGAGATGAAAAAGAAGATAGATGACATAAAGAATTTCCACAAGGAAAAAAAGTACACTCAATAATTAAAATCTTCATGAGAGGGACCAAAGACTACAAACTATATATGTTAAAAGTCAAATACAATGTGGATATAAAGCTTATACGAGGACAGAGAAGACAAGAGTGAAGGGAGAAAATTACTTGAGAGAGAAGATGAAAAAAGGAGAGCAAAGTACCAACCTGTGAGGTATTACTGAATCTTAAAGAAGACCCCAGAAATTAATGAAATAGAATGATTAAAGTTATTATAGGTAAACAACAACAATAAAACTCCTTAGAAGAAAAAGAGAGGCCAGATTAGAATTTTATCCACTTACCAGCAAAAACTGGTGACGGAAAGTGACCTATTACTAGACAAATTTTAGCAAAATAATTTTTATAAAAGTTTACAAAAATAAAATAAAGTCTCCCCCTCTCTCTCTTTACACACATACACACACACACACACACACGCACGACAGCCAGACAGAAAAGGCAACAAAATTAATTTCACCCTAGACTTTGTAACACTGTCTCCTTTAATAACTTTAGAAGATAATAAAGCTGTTATCTACACAGCTGTAAAAAAGATCTATTCAGTGAGATATCAATTGTGTGGAGTGAATAGAAAAAAATTCCTTTTACCTTTATAAACAGACCAGATATGTATACTTTTTAAATAAATTACTCAAAGATGTACTTCTAGCCAATCAAAGGATAAATTAAAATGAAGGATTTGAAAATGAGTAATTCATGTTACAAAGGGCTGGTGCTGAACAATAATGTCTTAGCCATGAAGTTAGTTTGAAATAGTTGGGTTACTACAGTTAAAATGGTTACACAATAAATGAAAATGTAAAATAATATATTTTTAAAGATAATATGCATAAAATAAAATATTAGTTTATTAATAATAATCTAGATTTATTTTTACAGATTATCTTAACAATGACCAGGAAACAGAGGGAAAAAGAAAGTAGAAAGAGAGGTAGATGGAGTGAATAAATACCTTGTCTTATAGGGATGTCTTCACTTGTAGATTTAGAAAAATGTAAATTTAATTATATTTTTACAAAACTTAATGGTGACCATAGAGAGAATTACAAGTAGACATCTTTCAAATCGCTCAAAAATAAAGAAGCAAACTATTGTTCCTACATAAAAAGCCAGGAAACTTGGCAATCAGAAAGGTAATACAGAAGAGAAAAAGCATTAAATACAAAGAAAAAAAATTTTAAGTGTAAATGTTGATAATAAATATAAATCTATTAACATAAAGAACTTAAAACTCCTAGGTAAATGACATAGACTCGAGAGAAAAGAAGGAACAAAATTCAAATATATGTGTTTAAAAGAAACATGCACAAACTAAATGATACTCACTGGCTGAAATATAGGTATCATTACCATGTGAAAAAGAAGTCAGGTAGAAAGCAAAAGAATGATGTACAAAATAAATTGATAAAACAAAACTAATTTTAATTAGGTATTTGAACCTATCGCTCTTACTGTTTTATAGGTTGCATAGAAAAAAATAAGACCACAAAGGATTGTAATAATATAAGTGATAATGTCAGATTAAAAAATGATCAGGTTCGGGCTTCCCTGGTGGTGCAGTGGTTGAGAGTCCGCCTGCCGATGCAGGGGACACGGGTTCGTGCCCAGGTCCGGGAAGATCCCACATGCTGCGGAGCGGCTGGGCCCGTGAGCCACGGCCGCTGAGCCTGCACGTCCGGAGCCTGTGCTCCGCAGCGGGAGAGGCCACAGCAGTGAGAGGCCCGCGTACCGCAGAAAAAATAAATAAATAAAAATGATCAGGTTCAATCTTATATACTATAAACAGAATTATACCTTCTTTGCAAACCTCCAGAGAATATACATAGCTGTAGGTACTTGACCAGAAAAGTTATCTGACTAAATTCAAAAGAGTAAAAAAAAACTATGGCCTTCTTGGTATGACTACTATGTATATGTAGTGATATTTATATATCACTATATATAAACACATGTATTTTTTAAACCCTGAGTGTATAGCAAAATTTTAAGAAACAAGCTCCTAAACAACTGAAATAAAACTACAAACAATACCATTTACAATCGCTCCAAAGAAAACAAAATACTTTGACATATATGTAACCAAACAAAAGCAGAGTATGAATGCTGGAAATCACAAAATGCTGGAAATTACAAAATTCTGAAGAAAAATATCAGTGACCTTTATCATGGATTGGATATCTTAGTACATAACACATTAATACAAAATAAAGATGTCACTTCTCCCCTAACTGATCTATGGGTTCAATGCAATCCCTACCAACAGTTTATCTTAATGTTTATATGAAAAGCCAAAGGAACTAGAATAGCCCAAACATTCTGAAAATGAATAAAGTGGGAGGGATCACACTATTTGATTTTAGGACTTACTATATAGCTACATTAATTAAAACAATTAGTTGAGACAATTAAAAGGAGAGAAAAGTTTTAGAGGTGAAGTCATAGAGCATTAGCCAGAAAGCCTGAAGCAGAGGCTTTGAGAGGCTTTCAAGGTTGGCTTTGGCCTCTAGTGCTCTTTACTTTACATCTACCATGAAAAGTTCAGGGCCTGGGGAGCCACTAGTCTCCAAATGAAGGATACAGGTCAGAGCCGAATTCACCCCATAGCCTGCAATAGAACTGCCTCAGCAGACCTGCAGCCCTGTGAAGGAGAAAAACTAATACACATCGTTGTGCTACAGAGATTTTGTTGTTTGTTATGCAGTAACACCGAAGTGGAAACTTGACTAAAACAAGTAACCAGGGGCAAGACCATATATGACTCCTTGCCAAGAATGTTGGACTTTATCCTAAAATGCGTCTGAAGCCATTGGAGGGTTTTGAGCAAAGGAATGACATGATATGGTTTATGCTATAACAGTATAATTCTACTGCTGGGTGAAGGGACTAAGGTGTAAAGGTAGAAGAAGGAACACCATTTTAAGAGTTTAATAATTTAAATCAAGCAAGATATGCTGGTGACATAGTTCAAGGTGGTAGTGGGAAAGACAGTCAGAAATGGTCAAATTCTGGATACAGCTTGAAACATGGAGGCAGCAGGATTTGCTAACGAGCTAGATGTAGGTTGTGAGAGAAGACCCAACTGCCATCAGCTAAGATGGGCAAGACCACAGGAGGAGCAAGCATGTGGCAAAATCAACATGGACACTTTATTTCTTCTTGTTTAATGGCCAAACACTGAAAATGTAGTCGCTAAATGAAGGAACCCCTATAGAGAAAATGACAAAATATTGTTTAAAAAAATAGAGTTATACCAAGCTGAATGAAACTCATGAAGGATCATTATCAACCTTGGTATTGCCTAATTTAAGAAATTTAGAAGCAGCAGGAGATATTGAGGCCTCTCTCAATGTAGAAGTAATTTATTTATGAAGATTTATTTAATTTATTAAAATAACCCTAGGATGAATGCATGTCATCATCGTTACAATAAAACAAAAACATTTCCATGGAACATTACTTATTTATAGGGTTCTATTCCAGATTGAGTCAAATCAACTGTGGGAACTATGACAAAAATACAACAAGGCTGTGAAGGTACATTGGCATTTCTTATTAGACAGATAGAGGAAGAGACAGCTGTATGCATTCATGCTTATCAAATAGGCTCAAACACTATCTCACTCTAGGATGGAGACATGTCTGGGTTCTCCCTAGGAATTCTAGGACTGCCTTTTTCTAAATAAATGAAAACATTTGAAAGAGAATCACAGAATGTCAGAAAAGCAATATTACAAAACATGTATTGCAAGCAGTGGGAATGTGTTGGTAATTATGATTTTTGGAAGATCACAGCTATATCTCAAAACAGTGCATGGCTCCAGTACCTCTGCATCAGCTAATTAACAAGAAAGACTATTCCAAAAGAAAAATTCTATAGCATTAAATTTTTAATCTGCCATCTATAGAGATCTCCACAAAAAAGGAAAAATATTTTTCCCCACCTGTTACTTTAAAATTTGTTTTGTTAGAAAAAATCTTCTAAAGTAAATTATACTACCTAAAGCTTGCCTTGAAGAAATCTAAACGTCACTGATCATGCCGACAGGTAATAGCAACACGATATGATTCGAGAGACTGTGTTGACACATATGCCACACAAATTGTTGAGCCTATCTGTGGACAAAAGAATTAAAATCAGAAGTGTGTTGCGGGCTTCCCTGGTGGCACAGTGGTTGAGAGTCCGTCTGCCGATGCAGGGGACACGGGTTCGTGCCCCAGTCCGGGAAGATCCCACATGCCGCGGAGCGGCTAGGCCCGTGAGCCATGGCCGCTGAGCCTGCGCGTCTGGAGCCTGTGCTCTGCAACAGGAGAGGCCACAACAGTGAGAGGCCCGCGTACCGCAAAAAAAAAAGTGTGTTGCTATAAAACTTTATTATCTAGTACAAAATCACTGACATTTCTTCTAATGTTTTGAATCCAGTCATGGTGGAAAAAAATCACTTTCCTTCAGCACTCAACTGGATAAAACTACTCACAAATGTAAGGGCAAATGAGCTCTTATAAGAATTCCTATTTTGTGAGCCCCTTTTAGAAACTCTTAGGGGCTGTGAACATCATTTCTTTGCCAAGAAACACTTCAACTGAAAGAAAATTCTGGTATTTTGTGCAAAATAGAGCACCTTTGATGCTTGGAAATATATCTAGTTTTGTTGCTCTGGTGAAGAGAGAAGCAACCCATGACACTGGAATGCATTGCTGTACAGACTGGTGTGTGTTGTTATCAAAGACTCGGCCAATAACAATGAAAGAAGTCTTTTCTGCTGCTGTGAAAGTTGTCAGAGCCATATCCTTGAGTCACCACTTTAAGAAATTTGGTCAAAAAGTGCAATAAGATTATAATCTTTTTTCTACTGTATGGACACTCACTGGCATTCCAGGGGACAAGTCAATGCACATGATTAAACTTCAGAGAAAAAGAGAAAAAGAAAACCCACTCAGAACAATTTGAAAGGGAGATATTCATTCATTGCTTGGCTTACTTGGCAAGTATTTTTGGCCATGTGCAAAAGGTAAATCTTCTGATCCAAGGCCCTGCTGCTAAAAAACCATAAGCAATTTCTTACCAAGATGCCAAAGGAAGTGCTTCACAGGGTAAGGCTGAGACTGACAAATCACTGTCGATTTCTCAGCTGGCAGAGTTGGAAATCCTACAGACATTTTCTGAGGGTTTCCTCAGCTTTTTGGACCTTAATAATAAAATAGGCATTTGAAATCCATTCCTTGCTGACAGGGGGCATTGGTAGTGAAAATTTTATCAAAGATGATCCCATTGCCTTGAGAACTAAGGAAATGAAGTGACCCAAATTCAACGTGAAGTACCTTATTCAGTTTGCATGCTCCAACGCTAGCTCACTCTAATCAAGCAAAGCAATTCTGAGGAGCTTTGATTCATTTTGCTTTTATATGTATCTGTGAGTCAGGATTTTCAGAAATGTTGGCTTTAACACAAATATTCATAATCAATTCAAGGCCAAAGATGACTTATATGTTGTACGTCAAAGTCCATTCCACTAAACCAAAACAGCATCAGCCTAATTTTGGAAATGTACTACTAAGAATGAAAATTTATTTTGGTTTTATTTGCAAAATTTGAACTTCTTTCCATTTTTTCCCCTCAGAAGTCGTCAATTTTTACATGATGTCCCCCCATCCCCAGAAGAATGCATATGAACATATACTCCCACAAAGCTATTGAATTGCTTTGTAACTTGACTTTATACATATACGAAAATAATCTCTAGGAAAAAAGTTATATCTTTTTAGATTCTGTGTGTCTGGAATGCAAAATAAAATAGAGAACCAAAGTGATGTAAGCTTCATGAAGATTAAATTGATGAAATGCCTTAATCCACTATTTCTGATACATATATAAAAATTACCACTATATAGACTGGTAATTTGAGAACAGTCAACTTGCATCAAAGTTGATGAATCACCGTATTTCCCTAGAATACCATGTTTTCAAAGATACACAGAGAACAAAGAAGCCCTGAATGTTAGGACATGTTGCAGTTTCAGAATCTATTAGCAAATATCCCAGAGCTGAAAAATCCTCAGGATAGCCTGGACATGGAAAATATCATGTGAAGAACACATACGTATTACTATCTTTAACTTAACAAACCTAATTCTGATGATTAATTTTATGTGTCAACCTGACTGGGTCACAGAGCACTCAAATATTTGGTTAAACAATATTTTGGGTTTGAAGGTATTTCTAAATAAGATCAGCATTTGAAATGGTAGACTAAGTAAAGCAGATTGCTATCCCCAATGTGGGTAGGCATCATCCAATCCATTGAGGGCCTGAATAAAACAAAAAAGCAGAGGAAGAAAGAATTCACTCTGAGCCTCACTGCATAAGCTGGGACTTACGATGGGTAAGTCGCCTGACCTTGAACTGGAACTTACATCATCAGCACCTCCTGGTTCTCAAGCCTTCAGACTTGGTCTGGAACTACACTACTGACTTTTCTGGGTTTCTAGCTTGCTGATGGCAGAGCATGGAACTTCTTAGCCTCCATAATCCTGTGAGCCAATTCCCCATAATAAATCTTTTAATAAATGTACCCCATTGGTCTATTTCTCTGGAGAATCCTTACTAATACATTAACTATCCTAAACCAAAGTGAATAGGCATTCACTGAAGTATCAAAAATGGTTTAAAGCTGAGTCTCATCAGTGCCCTGATTGTGTAATAATATTTTTTAAACCTTCTTCATAAGTTTAAAGAAGGTGTTTTAGGGCTTCCCTGGTGGAGCAGTGGTTGAGAGTCCGCCTGCCGATGCAGTGGACACGGGTTCGTGCCCCAGTCCGGGAGGATCCCACATGCCGTGGAGCAGCTAGCCCCATGAGCCATGGCCACTGAGCCTGCGCATCCGGAGCCTGTGCTCCGCAACGGGAGAGGCCACAACAGTAAGAGGCCCGCGTACGCAAAAAAAAAAAAGGTGTTTTAAAAATTCTTCTGGGGGCACATTGACTTTTGAACTCACTGCAGCATACGGAGCTAATCTGTATGCTCCTAGGGTATATATGACTACACCTGACATAATGTATATCTGGATACTATGAAGAAAATTCTATCTTCCAGCTTACATACACAGCTTTTTCAACAACAAAAATTGCAAATTTACCTGCATATGAAAATTCTATATTATGGTCGGATGGCCATACATTGCTGACAGGTCTAGGATGGTTATTTAAGACTATTAATCCACTAATTCCAAAATAACAGTAATAATAATGTTACCACTAGAAGTGGAGCAGAGCAATGGAAAACATCACAGCAAAGAAAGAAATTCACACTCTTTAACAGAGGTTTGTATTACTGTTTTCATCAAAAGTGGCATGCCACAAACCAAACAACTCACCAAAATTAGATTTTGGTTTATTCCCCTGTATTTAGGGTTATTATTTATTAACCCTATAATCCATCTCTCAAAAGCAATGAGATATTAGTATAAAATTAGGTTCAAGTTTATTGGTAATAGAGTTTTCAAATGAACACAGTAAGAGTACTTACAAAACAGTAGTTTGAAGATAGTAATGACTTAGTGTCTAATAAAATAAATGCTGAATTTCTATAAAGATGATGGATTATCAAGCTTTATGATTGATATTATATACAGTTTTGAAGATTATTGTGTTCTAGGTTTTGAAGATAATTAAAATCTTTATTGTTTGTGTTTGTTACACAGTATGGTCTTCATTGAACATAAATTTCCATTAGAATTCTTATGTTTTTTCTCTTTTGGCTGCATACTAATACTCAATGAAATATTCTGATATATCTTGGAAAATCTATCTTTAGTGTATGCATAAGAATGGCATTGTAATTCCTTCAATATTAGTTTTTGCTTTATATTTTGTACCAGTTATTTCATCAAATGATTTATTTTCACATAGTTTTCTTACCTGTGTAGGAATTCATGTAAATTAATTTTACTTTACTATTTTAATTTCTACCAATGTTTACTGAGATATTTTCTCCCCTGCATGTTCTGTGTAAATTTTTCCACATTTATTTTATCTTGTGGATTGCTTTTTAGTCCCCAATATTCGTTGAGATACAGTGCTAGTATGTGTTCTATATGTGGTATGGAATTCAATTTACCAGTAAATTTATTATATTTTATTGGCTGTTATGTGTCACTATGAATATATTTCTTTTCAGCTATATGATTTTATACTTTTGTATAATTTATTGAAAATTACTGTATACTCAGAATTTACAACTTCCTACTGAGTTCTGGTATACTGCACAATGTGGCTTATGACCAAAAGAACATCAAAAGAACACAGAGCCAGTATGAAGAGGCTCCCATCAACTAAAGATGAAACAATCTGAGCACAAAAAAATTTTTGAATGCTAATGACTAAACATATCAACTATATAAAACTCATGTAAAGGAGAGAAAGCTACTCCCTCTCTCCTTCTCCCCTCAAAAAACAGAACAGTCCCCAGATTTGTATGGAACCACAAAAGACCCCAATTAGCCAAAGCAGTTCTTGAGGAAAAGGACACAGCTGGAGGCATCACACTTCCTAAGGTCAAACTATATTACAAAGCTATAGTAATCAGAACAGTAGGACATTGGCATTAAAAACAGACACACAGATGAATGGAACAGAATAGAGAGCTCAGAAATAAGCCCACACATACATGGTCTAAACATATATGGTCAATTAATTTACAACGAAAGAGCCAAAAATATACAATGGAGAAAGGACAATCTCTTCAATAAATGGTGCTGGGAAAAGTGGACAGCCAGATGCAAAAAAGAATGAAACTGGACCACTATCTTAGACCATACATAAAAATCAACTCAAAATGGATTAAAGACTTGAACATAAGAAGAGCTGAAACCATAAAACTACTACCTAGAAGAAAATATATGAGGTAAGCTCCTTGATATTGGTCTTGATGATGATTTTTTGGATTTGACAACAAAAGCAAAGGCAATAAAAGCAAAAATAAACAAGTGGGACTATATCAAACTAAAAAGCTTCTGCATAGCAAAGGAAACCATCCACCAAATAAAAAGGCAACCTATAGAATGGGAGAAAATATTTGCAAATCATATATCTGATAAAGGGTTATTATCCAAAATATATAAAGAACTCATATAACTCAACAGGAAAAAAAAACACAATCTGATTTTAAAATGTGCAGAGGATCTGAACAGTCATTTTTTCAAAGAGGACATACAGATGGCCAACAGGTACATAAAAAGGTGCTCAACATCACTAATCATGAAGGAAATGCAAATTACTGTTAGAATGGCTATTACCAAAAAGAACACAAATAACAAGTGTTGGCAAGGATGTGGAAATAAAGGAACCCTCGTGCACTGTTGGTGGAAATGTAAATTGATGTAGCCACTATGGAAAACAGTATGAAGATTCCTCAAAAAATTGAAAATAGAACTACCATATGATCCAACAATTTTACTTCTGGGTATTTATCCAAAGGAAATCAAAACACTAATTTGAAAAAATATCTGCTCCCCCTTGTTCATTGTGGCATTATGTACAACAGCCAAGACATGGAAACAACCTAAGTGACTACAGATGGATGAATGGATAGAGAAAATGTGGTGTGTGTGTATATATATATATATATATACATATATATATATGTATATATATATATACACACATACATACAATGGAATATTATTCAGCCATAAAAAGAAGAAAATCCTGCCAGTTTCAACAACATGGAAGGACCTTGAGGCTATTATGCTTAGTGAAATAAGTCAGACAAAGACAAATACCATATGATCTCACTTATATGTGGAATTAAAAAAAAACAACAACCAAACTCACAGATACAGAGAACAGATTGGTGGTTGCTGGGGGTGGGAGTGGGGTGAAAGTTCGTGTGTGGAGGGTTGGCAAAATGGGTGAAGGTAGTCAAAATGTACGAACTTCGATTTATAAAATAAGTCCTGAGGATGTAATGTACACCATGGTAACTATAGTTAATGATACTGTATTTTATGTTTGAAAGTTGCTAAAAGAGTAGATTTTTTAAAGTTCTTATCACAAGGGAAAAGAATTTGCAAATACGTGTGATGATGGATGTTAACTAGATTTACTATGGTGATCATTTCACAATATACACATATATTGAATCATTAAGTTGTACACCTGAAACTAATATGTTAATTGTGTCTCAATAAAAAAGATTTATAGTATGTATATGAATATGTATGTATATAAGTATATGAATAAACATAAGATTGGAAGTAACACAAAAACCAGGAAAAGGAAAAATAAAATAATTTGTTCAGTGTTTTTATTATTTTTTATATATTTATTGGAGTATAATTGCTTTACAATGTTGTGTTAGTTTCTGTTGTACAGCAAAGTGAATCAGCTATACGTATACATATATCCCCATATCCCCTCCCTCTTGGGCCTCCCTCCTACCTTCCCTATCCCACCCCTCTAGGTGGTCACAAAGCATTGAGCTGATCTCCCTGTGCTATGCAGCAGCTTGCCACTAGCCATCCACATTACATTTCGTAGTGTATCAGTGTTTTTATTTGGTTTGCAAATAGATTCCTTTTTGTATTCTACTAAAATTAAAAAAAAAAAAAACATACCAGACACCACTGAAAGTAATCAGGGGACTTCCCTGGTGGCGCAGCAGTTAAGAATCCACCTGCCAGTACAGGGGACACGGGTTCAAGCCCTGATCCAGGAAGATCCCACATGCCACGGAGCAACTAAGCCCATGTGCCACAACTGCTGAGCCTGCCCTCTAGAGTCCGCAAGCCACAACTACTGAGCCAGCGTGCTGCAACTACTGAAGCCTGCACAACTAGAGCCGGTGCTCCGCCACAAAAGAAGCCACTGCAATGAGAAGCCCGCGCACCACAATGAAGACGCAACACAGTCAAAGATAAATAAATAATAAAGATCCCAGCTCAAAGAAAAAAAAGTAACAAGGATGCCAACCCAACTCCTTATTCTGAATATTAGCTATTAAAATAAAATATTGAGCATTTATTTTGCCTTATTCCTGGCTTTCCTTTACATCAGAGCAGACAAATAGCCGTAAAAGATAAGAAAATTCTGACTATTAAATGTGCAAGAAGGGCTTCCCTGGTGGCGCAGTGGTTGAGAGTCCACCTGCCGATGCAGGGGACATGGGTTCATGCCCTGGTCTGGGAAGATCCCACATGCCGCGGAGCAGCTAGGCCCGTGAGCCATGGCCGCTGAGCCTGCGCGTCCGGAGCCTGTGCTCCACAACGGGAGAGGCCACAACAGTGACAGGCCCGTGTACCGGAAAAAAAAAAAAAAAATGTGCAAGAAATCATAGCATTAGAAAAATCATCATTTTGTAACTCCTAATGTAATATTTGGGCCAGGAAAAGATCATTAGTGGATGAAAGCATTAGATGAAAGGGTTTATGAGGAATTTTATAATGGAGGCATCAGCTTGTCGCCACCGGAACTCAATGATCAATCCTAGCATCATAAAAGTGGGACAACCAGATGTTGTATGCTTCCTGCTGTGATATAATATGAAGCATCCAATTCTACCTTTGAAATACTTTTACCAATAAAGTTAAACAGTCATCTATTAAAACTCCCAGAGCTAACTTCCAATCAAATGTAATACGTTAACTTAACTTGGATGAAGCAAATGTAGCAAAATCATGATAATTACTGAATCTGGGTGTAAAGTACAGAGGGAGTCAATGATCTATTTTTCCTAATTTTGTGTATATTTAAAACCTTTATAATTGAAAATAACCATTTAACAGAATTAGGATGTTACATTCTTATATATCTTAAACCCCCAAAATATTGCCCCTTAGTGGTATACAGAGGCTAACCAGACCCTAAAACATTATGAGAGGGATGATTTTTTAATCTGATATTTATTGGAGTTGGCACCAGCCAACAATAAGAATTGCATTTTTCACTGAAATTTAAGGGGCCAAATGACCAGAGACAACAGCCCAGCTACAGCAGAAATAAATTGAACCCATAATGACTGTTACCAATAATGATAACATTTATTAAGTGCATATTCTGTGCTGGGCACTGTGCTATGTACTTTACCTCATTTCAATTATGATCATCACAACATAGTGAATATTGATATCTTCAGTTTAAAGATCAACTAAGGCTAAGAAAGATGTTAATTATTTTGATTAAGATCACAGAGCTAGAATATGGAATTCAAACCCAGCACTTACACCACAAAGATCATATTTTTAATTCTACACCAGGGGCAGTCTGTACTCATATCCATGACCCCATTCCCCACAACCCAGTATTTCCCACAAAACCACAAAGAGTTTATTGCAAGCATCGTTAATGTAAATACATAATGATGTACTCCTCTATAGTTTCAAGAAAGAAAAGTATACAATCTCAGCATCTGAATCTCTCTACTTTATGAGTTTTGGAGGGAGAAAAAAACTGCTTTCCACTATCGTGATTAAAAATGCAAGTGTTTACTTCCTCAATTTCCCTTGAGCTAGGGCTTGAGCTATGCCCTACACTCTAGCATATAACACATTTGCCCCAGATATGGAATTGAGGACCAGTAGACCAAAGAAGCAAGAAACGTGAACAATTCTCCCTGGTGGCAGTGGTTTTTGCAGCAAGGTTGAGTGTCCTGGGCTGCATGTGCCTTATCCAATGTCTAAAGCCATTGGTTTCAAATGTGTAAACTGCAGGCTTCAGTGCTCAGTCAGAGTAGCAGTGGGTCCTCAAGAGCAAATATGAAGCATGATATTAGATTATGCTGTCTGCATAGCCTCCACACTGTTTCCCTAAACCTCTTGGTGATTCTGTGACTTACACAATACACATTTAATAAGTGTCTTTTCTGCTCATACAGCCACAGTGAATTTCTTGCTAACTAAAAACATTAGCTGATTTACCAAAAGAGAATCAATTTAGATCCTAATGTCAAAGTATACACCAAAATAAATGCCAAATGAATGAACGGATTAACTGTTTAAAAAATAATATATCTAAAATGAAGAAAATGTAGGTGAATATATCTGAATGGGAAAGTTCTTTGTGGCATTTCAAGTAAAAAAATTTTGCATGAATAAAAGAGTTTTATAATTTAAAGAATAATTATATAAATAAGCTAAAAGAAACATATGCAACCTTTATGGTACAGTTGTACTATCATATAATATATATATATAATGTTTTACAAGTTAAGAATATAAACATCAATCAGTAAAATGACAAAGGATATGAATAGAAAACTAACAAAAGAAAAAATATGAGCCAATATACATAGGAGAAACTATTCAAGCTCACTCAATAATGATAAAAACCCACAAGTAACCCAGAATTCCCATTCATTTGTGCAACAAATACCATGTGCCTTCTGTGTGCTATTTTAAGTGACAATAACACATCAGTGACCAAAGATAAGTCAGTGATACTGTTCTGCTATCACCTCAAACCTCCTCTAGGGTTGTCATTAATCATCACAATAGCCAGTTGTATTTTTCACTCTTACTTTTTTTCTTGCCTAAAATCTGGTGAGAAAATTTAATGATCAGGAAAGTACTCAAAAGGCAGAGAATGAGAAATGAGCAATTATACATAATAATCTACAAAGCGGATAAACATATGGGAATAGTTACATGAAATTTATCAACCTAATGAGTAAGCGAACAATGGTCAGGAGGTGAAAAAATTAGTTACTCCCAAATATAAGTCAAAAAGTAAGTCATTTTCTAGGAAAAAAATGAGGCAGACATGCTATTTTAATTTATGTCTATGACTTGCTTACTCAGACTCCAAAATTATTCAGAGGAAATTGCAGTATGTGACAAACACTCAAATATTCCCCACAGTCCTACAAACTCTGTACTTGACCTCATTTATCTTCTCTGCAGTGGTGATATATGCTGGAAATAAAAGTATGCCTTGATTGTTGATTTTCATTTCTAAAACTACAAATTTATCTTTAACTTGGTGTGGTCGGTCAATCACTTAGGAGGGACCAATTTAGCCCTCATGGCTGTGATACATTACGGAAGGAAATTCTCAGAAAGCTACAGGTCACTGGTGATACATTTCATTGTATGACTTTACTGAACTATTCCTAGGGTTCATGGGCCCTGGGAAACATGTTCACTCCAGGGTATCAATTACATGTTTTAAATTTATCCAGCAGTTTGTGATTTTCTGAGTTCCATTTTTAAAAAGTAATAATTAGATGATAAGAGTAATTAAAATATGTTGAATTATGGAGTGTTAAATATTAGTTTAGCAATCATGTAGTACAAATCTCTACCAACCATAGCCATTGACTCTTTCTCCCTCAAATCCTGACTTATTTCAATTCAACCTGGATTCAGGTTCATCACCACCTTCCATAAGAAGCCTGAACAAGCTTGGTTTATAGCAACAAAGGTTGCATGATATATCCCCTTTGTTCTCACCAAAGAGAAAAATGTCAACATAACTTTGAATTTGATAAAGTCCATTAATCTAAAACCAGCTAAGTTTCCACTTGAAGTAAATACTTTTATTGACATTTTCAAGACTTAAAAAAATTAAAATATTTAAATGACATATTCATGAATAATTTAGGATATTACATTAGTTTTCTATTGCTGTGTAACAGTTTACCACAAATTCAGTGGTTTAAAATATCCATGTATTATCTCACAGTTCCATAAGTCAGAAGTTCAGATGGGCTCCCCTAGGATCTCTGCTTATAGTATCCCAAAACCAAAATCATGGTGTCAGCCTGGCTAGGGAAAAAAATCCATTTCCAAGTTTATTAGGGCTGCAATAATAAAGACTAAGTGTCTTTAAACAATGGAAATTTATTTTCTCACAGTTCTGGAAGCCAGAAGTCAAGATTTGCTGCCAGGAGCCGTGATTTCTTCTGAGGCTTCTCTCTTCGACTTGCAGATAGCCATCTTTGTCTTCAATTTGTCTTCCTTCTGTGCATGTTTGTGTCCAATTTCCTTTTCTTACTGTATCAGATTAGGGCCCACCCTAATGACCTCTCATTCTAATTAAATTACTTCTTTATTCACCCTATCTCTAAATACAGTCACATTCTGAGGTACTGGCTGTTAGGGCTTCAGCATATAATTTTATGGGACACTATTTAGTCTATAACAAAGCTAAATCAGGTTGCTGATAGAATTCAGTTCTTTGCAGTTGTAGGTCTGAGGCCCCCTTTTTTTTAAATGGCTGTCAACAGGGGACAACTCATGGCTCTCGAGGCCACCCATGTTCCTTTTCACCTGATTCCCTTAGTCCTCAAACCAGCCTCCGGTCCTTGAATATTTATACCTCAAATCTCCCTGACGTTCCCTTCTGCTATCAGCTGGAGAAAACTCTCTGCTTTTAAGGGCTCATGTGATTAGATTAGGTCCAGAAAGAAAACCTCCCTATTTTAAGGTCAACTGTGCCGAATAATATAATTGTGGCAGAGACAACTCAAATTCACAGGTTCCAGGGATTAGCGCAGGACATCTTTGGAAGGCCATATTAGAAATTCTGCTTACCACAAATATTGAAGTTACATTTTCAACAAATGGGTCATTTTGGCATGGCAAGAATTAAATATATAATGAAAGACATGAACTGGCCTAAAAGAATGTGGGTATGAGGAAGTTCTCCTGTGTGATTCTCATCACCTTCATTGGATATTCCTTGAAGTTAGCAGACGGAAAAACAAGCTCTGTGTTCTGTACTCTACATAGAATTTTACCAATGCTCTAAGCTAGTCCATAATATCTGAAGACGGTTTAAATTTGGAACAGCAATAGAGCCACTGGCTAAACTTAGAGCCAAGAACGTAACAAGAAATAACAATTTAAAGATGGTTTTTCAGATATTCAAAAAATACCCAATTTCATTTTCCCAATTGTCTAAATTACTCCCTGTTACTTGCTGAGGTGGTTACACAAGAATATACTTTCATGCATACTTGACTGAGCCCATGTGTATACCACATTTGATAAAAAACTAATCACGGAGGCTCTAAACAATTAACACGCTAATGGGAGAGGGTGACTGGTGGTGGGCTTATGGAGGGGAAAATGCACAAATTTATGTTTAAATGTCACATGATTCATAACTGAAATAAAACTTTGCTGGATTTTTCATCATCTCTTAACCAGATTATCCCAATAGCCTTCTTACTGGTCTCTTTTACTCCAATCTTGTTCTGTCTCCCTCCAATCCATTCCCTACACTGTTGCCAGAGTGATCTTCCCCCTAATACTCCCTACTACCGAGAGGGTGAAATCCAAACTCCTTAGCATGGCACATGTTATCCATGAATCCCTAATGGCCTTCAACTATTTTTCCAGGCCCATTTCCTTTCATGGCACTCTGGTATTCATGCTCTAGCCAAATGATATACCAATGAGTGTTTCGGTAAGCACACTATTTTTTACCGTTTTATTCTCAGGATGTAATGGATATTACTAGAATGTGTTAAATGAATGAATAACTTATGTTCTGACCTACCTCTGTACATTTCTATTATGTTGGTACTTAACAGAAATTCTCACTCTAGTGCCTATTGTTTCTCTTTGAATTCTCATTCATGCTACCAAATCCTGCTCAAGTGTCATCCTTTGCTGAAGCTTTTCCTGATCACTACCTCCATCCTACAATGGGTTTAATTATTCTCTAATTAATCCCACTTTGTGTATCCTTCCGAATTCTTTAGCACATAAATCACACTTTAATCATACATTTTTATGTTCTTTTTGTGACCCATAGACCAACAGTATCAGCATCACTTGAGAACTGTTTAAATTTTGGGTTCCCACCTCAGAGCTGCTGAATCAGAAAATTTGCGGGTGGGGGAGGTTAAGCAAGCTCTTCAGATGATTCCGATAAAATTTGAGAACCTACTGTCCTAAGGACTTGCCTTATTCATATCCTTACTCATAGCACAAAGTAGATAATAAGCAAATGTTTATTGAGCTGAACTTTAGCTTCTAAGCCTTTAATTTAGTACAAACATCACTAGTCTTCTGGATGACTTCCTCAGATAAGATTCTCAAATGTTTTTAAAAAAAAAAGAGATTTGAAAGATAATTATTGACCCTGAACTAATTTATTTTGGCAATGAAACTAGTAAAAAATATATACACATATCAAGTTGTGATGACCTTTTCCAAATAATCTTTATAAGAATGTTTACAGAATATGTCCAAAAAACATGGGACCAATGACAGAATTTAGTGCCAATTTATTTTTTCCTTTAAAAAAATTGTCTCTAACCATAAATTTAAGTTATGTGAGGGTCATGAAGTTGTTGGCAAGAATAGTCTCTCATTGAAACATAGAATTTGGTTGTTGTAGTAGTTGTTGTGAGTTTCTCTTTACCACAAGAAATTATGTGCTGAGCTATGAATCTTAGGCATCTAGGGAATTAAGAAATGCTGTGTCTCTCGCCATTTACCTCCAAATAGCATCCTATTCTAACAAGAATGATACTATTAAATGAAAGAAATTAATTCTCTTCTGGTTGAAATCACCATTGCCTAGTTATCTGACATTGTGTTTTTCCAAAGGAGCCTAAAGGAATTAGAAGCAATCAAAAGTAAGAGCCTGGAATGAACCAACATAACAAAACAGAAACAGCCATAGACACAGAGAACAACAGGTAGTTGCCAAAGGGGGTGGGGGATAAGTGAAATAGGTGAGGGAGATTAAGAGGTACAAACTTCCAGTTACAAAACAAACGAGTCACAGAGATGAAATGTACAGCATGGGGAACATAGTCAATAAGAATGTACTATCTTTATATGGGGACAGATGGTAACTAGACTTATGGTGATCATTTTGAAATGCACAGAAATATCGAATCACTACATTGTGCACCAGGAACTAACATAGTCTTATACTTCAAAAAGAAACAAACAAACTCCTAGAAAAAGACATAGATTTGTGATTACCAGAGGTGGGTGCAGGGCAGGGAGGGCAGGCAGGGAGTGGATTGTATGAAGGTGGTCAAAAGGTACAAACTCCCAGTTATAAGACAAATAAGTACTACGGATGTAAGGCACAAGATGATTAACATAATTAACACTGCTGTATGTGACATATGAAAGTTATTAAGAGAGTAATCCTGAGTTCTCATCACAAGGAAAAAATATTTTTTCTTTTTCTTTTATTTTGTATTTATATGAGATAATGGATGTTCACTAAACTTATTGCGGTAATCATTTCATGATGTATGTAAGTCAAATTATTATTCTGTACACCTTAAACAGTGCTGAAGATCAATTATATCTCAATAAAACTGGAAGGAAAAAAATAAATTTCGACAACAAAAAATGTTTAATAAAAGACTTTTTTTAAAATTTTTTTAACATCTTTATTGGAGTATAATTGCTTTACAATGGTGTGTTAGTTTCTGCTTTATAACAAAGTGAATCATCTATACATATACATATATCCCCATATCTCCTCCCTCTTGCGAGCCTGAAAGCAGCAAATGCTCTCAATTCAATCCCTGGTATTACATTAACCAAGTAATAGTAAATAAGGAAATTATTTGACCAAGTAATAACCTAGCATTCTTGAACACTGCTTCTGGCACTTTCTTTGCTTAAGACTAGTACATATATCCAGAATACTATGAGCAGTTCATTACTGATAACATTCCCCTGGTATAAATCAACACTTTTAATATTCCGCCCTGAAAGAGAAGATCAGAGCAGGAGGAGAAAGGTCTTTCATACCTATGATGAGCCTCCTCTCTAGAATGTATTATACCCACCAGCACCAACCAATCCATCAACACTTCCTATCCCTTTATGAAAAGAGCTACTCTTTGTTCCATGAAAGTTAAATATCAACACAGAAGCACCTGAGGTTGAGGTAAACTTTCTGAGCTGGCAAGAGGGATGTACAGAGCCTCCACGTTCTCCTTCCTCTGTCTTTCTGCTTATCAACTAAAAAAAAAAATGGTCATGCAAATTTCAGCTACAGAGAAATAATACAGGAATTTTGATAAGAGAAGAGCTACAGACTAATAAATCTTTGTCTAAAGCATTCAAGTCCTTAGAAGGGATTAAGAAACAAAGTTTTACTCCCTGCAATCAAACGAACAAGATTCCAGAAACCTCTGCATTGCCTACCGCTATGGTATAAATGTTTGTGTACCCCCAAAATTCATATGTTGAAATCCTAATGCTCAATGGTATTAGGATGTGGGACCTTTGGGAAGTGCTGGGGTCATGAAGGTGGAACCCTCATGAATGGGATTAGTATTCCTATAAAAGAGACGCCACAGAGCTCCCTAGCCCCTTCCACCACATGAGGACACAGTGAGAAGCTGTTACCTAGAAACAAGAAAAATGCCCTGACCAGAACATGACTATGCAGGCATCCTGATCTCAGACTTCCCAGATTCCAAAACTGTGAGAAATAAATTTCTGCTGTTTATAAACCACCCAAGCTGTGGTATTTTGTTAGAGTAGCTCAAATGGACTATGACATCTACTATGTATGTTAATAGATCTGCTACATATAGATAAAAACTCAAAGGTCTCTGTTTATCTATCCAAATTGCTAAAATCCCTAAATAGCCTACTGTAAGCACCAAGGTCCATGTCAGATAATGCAACAGAAAGACTTGAAAGGTGTCTGGAAGAGCTGAGAAACTGAAGGTGGGTCCTTGAGGCAACCCAGAAATTAGTAACAAAATCTTTAACCATATTTAGGTCTGAACTGACTAAATGAGGAGGAGGGCTTTCCTGGTGGCCCAGTGGTTGACAATCCGCCTGCCGATGCAGGGGACACGGGTTCGTGCCCCGGTCCGGGAAGATCCCACATGCCACGGAGCGGCTGGGCCCATGAGCCATGGCCGCTGAGCCTGCGCGTCCGGAGCCTGTGCTCTGCAACGGAAGAGGCCACAACGGTGAGAGGCCCGTGCACCGCAAAAAAAAAAGAAAAAAAAGATTCAGAACAAGAGGAGGAGACGAGGGGGCCAATCCCAAAAACCAAGCTGTGCAGCAAGAGCTGGACTATCAGGGTTAGTAGGAACAATGATAGAGGGCCAGTCCCGCAAAAGCTATAACCCTGATGAGACACACAGCCAGTGCCAAAGAGGACTCTTCCCAACCCAAGCAAATGAAGGGCGTCTTGTCCCCTGATCTCCCACCAAGATCGTTCATTAGCCAAACCTAGCCAGAAAGCATTTTTAAGAGGATACAAAAGGGCTTCCCTGGTGGCACAGTGGTTGAGAATCCACCTGCCAATGCAGGGGACATGGGTTCGATCACTGGTCTGGAAGGATCCCACATGCCACGGAGCAACTAAGCCCGTGTGCCACAACTACTGAGCCTGTGCTCTACAGCCCGTGAGCCACAACTACTGAGCCAGTGTGCCACAACTACTGAAGCCTGCACGCCTAGAGCATGTGCTCCACAACAAGAGAAGCCACTGCAGTGAGAAGCCTGCACACAGCAACAAAGACCCAACACCGCCAAAAATAAATAAATTTATTTTTTAAAAAAACAGAGTGGGTGGAGGGGAGTTAGGAAACAGATCTGAGAGCAAATAGGCCACTCTGAGTAGCTCATTATTGATAACATTCCCATGGTATAAATCATCTCACCTACCATCCTAGTTTTTGTTTTTAATGCTTATTGGGACAATAAAATGCAATGAGACATATAGAGCTGTCACTGTTTAACTTTTGAAGATTAATGAATGAATAGTAGCAGTTCTTCTACGTGAACTATTTCTAACTTAGAAACAAAAACTGTTTTAAAGCTGTTCCCAGAGTGCAGCCATGAGAACATATACACTAGCACTTTTTATTTATATAGCATCATAAATGTATCCCACATGTTACAGCAATTATGCTTCTCTGAAATGAAATCCCTGCATCCCATGACAGCCTTTGAGAATGGGTTCCCTATGAAAGCATATGGTACTAACTTCATAAAACTCACATGGAAACACATGGCATTAAAGTAAGGTTGCACATAACTTGCAGCATGTAGAGAGGATTGATGAGGATTTAGGTAAGAGCATCTTTTAAAAAAATAATAACTATGATGATAATAATTAAAATATATTTAATTAAAATATATTGACTAAGTCAAACGTTAACTTACTAATCATCTCTTACAATCTCCACCCACTACAGCCTTTGACCATTTCTCCCCCAAATCCTGACTTACTTCAACTCAACCTGGATTGCATGTCTCTCACCCACAGAGAATTAGATGCTTATGAGTCTACACAGTAAGGTAAAATTAGGTATCATTTGTTGATACCATCTGCAGGTATTGTGCTAAACACATTACATACTGCATCGCATTTAGTCCTCCACAAAATCCTATGATTCAGTTACAGAATAAATGAGTCACAGGTGTGAAGTGTACCATGTGGGAATATAGTCAATAATAATGTAATATCCTTGTAGTGTGACAGATGACAACTAGACTTATCATGAGGATCATTTTGAAACGTATAGAAATATTGAATCACTACATTGTATACCAGGAACTAACAGTGTTATAGGTCAGTTATACTACAAAAACAAACAAGCAAGCAAAAACTCACAGAAAAAAGAGATCAGGTTGGTGGTTACCAGAGGTGAGGATTAAGGGGAGGGGGCACTGGATGAAGGCAGTCAAAAGATACAAACTTCCAGTTACAAGGTAAGTAAGTACTATGGATGTAATGTACAACATGATAACTATAATTAACACTGCTCTATGTTATATACAAAAATTGTTAAGAGAGTAAATCCTAAGAGTTCTCATTACTAGGAAAACAAATTTTTTCGATTTCTTTAATGTTATATCTATATGATATGATTGATGCTTACTGAACTTATTGTAGGAATCATTTCATGACATACGTAAGTCAAATTATTATAATGTACACCATAATCTTATACAGTGCTCTATGTAAATTATATCACAATAAAACTGGAAGAAGAAAAAGAAACCCTATGAAATGGATATTGTCAATACACTCGTTTTACAGACGAAGACACTGAGGCATAGAGAGATTAAGGCATTTGCATATGGTTACACAGCAGGTTACCTGAACAGATTTTTAGTCTGGCAGAGTATGCGACTTTGCCACTAAAATACACTGTTTCTCTAAAACAAAGAAAAGCAAAAGAGCAAAACTTAATGTTGAAGGTAAAGTAAATAGAAATGACAATGCCCCAACATGAGTGAAATAAATGCTACAAGGAAAGGTACAGTGTGTTACAGGGGCAGAATCAGGGTAGTTTGGTCCATCAAAAGTTCATTTAGCCCCTGCTAAGTTTCAGCACTGTGCCAGGTTCTAGGCATATGAAGATCAAGAAGATATGGTGGTACCTGCCTAGAAGAGCACACAAGCTAGTAGAGAAAAGGGATCTGTGTATATACTACTTACAAAAGCATGCATTACACAAATCATATACAAATACAGAATGTGCAACGTGTAAAAGTAGGCACCATCATTTTATTTTATTTTTATTGGAGTATAGTTGCTTTACAATATTGTGTTAGTTTATACTGTACAGCAAAGTGAATCATCTATGCATATACATATATCCCCTCTTTTTTTGGATTTCCTTCTAATTTAGGTCACCACAGAGCATTGAGTAGAGTTCCCTGTTATACAGTAGGTTCTCATTAGGCACCATCATTTTAAAATTAAGATTACAAAAAAATATGTTACTGATCAGTTCTTGAGAAAATTCCCAAGAATTACAAATTCTAATTCGTAACATGCCTTCTAGATAGACGGTTTTATTTCCCTATTACCCGACACTATGCATTCCTTTGCAAAAATTAGTCACTTTTAGGACTGGATGGACCTTGAGAGGTCATCTCCATTCTCCTGCAACCATATCCCATCTTTGTCTTAACACACCAGACAGATGAGAAAACACTACTTCTGTAGGCAGCCAGAGGATGGGATTTCACAGTCTCGCTTAGTAGCCCATTCCAAAGTTAAGCAGTCCCTTATAGCAGTCAGCCAGCTTTCCCTTCCATGTTGTCTTTTTTTTTTAAGATTTATTTATTTTTATTTATTTATTTTACTTATTTTTGGCTGCATCGGGTCTTAGTTGCGGCACGCAGGATCTTCGTTGAAGCATGCAGGATCTTTTTGTTGCAGCACGCAGGCTTCTCTCTAGTTGTGGCATGTGGGTTTTCTCTCTCTTGTTGTGGCACGCAGGCTCCAGGGCACGTGGGCTTTGTAGTTTTGGCACGCAAGCTCTCTAGTTGAGGTGCACAAGCTCAGTAGTTGTGGCACGCAGGCTTATTTGCCTCATGCCACGTGGGATCTTAGTTCACTGACCAGAGATGGAACCTGCGTCCCCTGCATTATGAGGCAGATTCTTCACCAATGGACCACCAGGGAAGTCCCCCACGTTGCCTTAAGGGCTGATATTTTGTTCTTTCTAGAAAAGGAAATTCTAGGCTCCTGACATCATATAGACCGATAGATAGATAGATGGATAGATAGATAATGTTTATATATATTTATACATATATTTTTATGTTTATATATAAACATAAACATAAACATATAAATATATATTATGAAAGTTGAAATATCCTCAGCAACTTCAAAGCTGTGCTCAAAACCCTTGATCTCTAGATATCCTAACCACTTGCTGTCATCACCTTCACCTGCAGAACACAGACTAATGGCCTTTAAATCAACACATTAAAAACAAAACAAAACTGGTACCTACAAAGTGTTAAGACTTACATGACGCATCTTCACCTTGAGCATCCCACCTAATTCCAACCTAAGGTGAAAAAAATGTTATTATATGTGTTCTTTGGAGAACGTCTTTCTATTCTATGGAGGATATTTTTCTCCATAGAATAGCGCTAATAAATTATTTTATTAATAAGATTAGTAACATTATTTTTCACACAACAACTTTATTTTCCCCAAAGACAGAAATGAGACTTGAGCTTCACTATGAAAGTCATATATTGTGACACTGGTGATAAGGAAGGAAGCTTAATATTCTCTATTACCCGACTGAGAAATTCTTCCCAAGACTCATTTTCCCAGGTAAACACCTGGCAAACACACACTTTCTTCTCCTTCTTCCATCAGAGGCTGTCTGCTGTTGAAGGCAAAAATAAACCCAACACTCTCTAGTTGGTTCTTCAATTGAATATTACAAGATGTGTACCACAATTTATTTCTCAGTGGTTTATATAATATTCTTAAAATGTGTGTTATCATGTTTAAAATTTTAAAATAAAGTCAGGCTTTTTCCAACAGAACGTAAATCCTATTTGCTTAATTAATTTGAACACAAAGATAACTTTGGAAATTAGGTTTTTGGCCAATATGTTCTATAAGTTGAATGAGCTAAATTTGCAACTTCAAAATTTTTGAGAAAAATATATTTAAGGCAATATTAAAAGATTAAAATATATCAAAAATGTTAGGTTGGCAAAGATTAAAAAATCACCATTCCAAATTTCCCACTTTTTTAGTATATTGAATTAAACAAGGAGCATCTAAGTTTAAAAGAAGCACATATTACCTGTAATTATCTGTTAAGTCTTGGTAAAGCCATTTTGGATATGATTCCCAGAAACTGAGAAAGTAAGTTATTCTAATGATTGAGTAACAAATGCTTTTACAAGTCAGATGATTTCCTTTTCTTTGCTTTTAACTACAATTGAAGATGTAAGTTACTAAATTATTAAATATAATCTTTCATGATAGATTTAGAATGTGTATGTTATCTATTGCTGAGTGATAGATTTCCTCAAAACTTAGTAGCTTAAGACAGCACACATTTCTTAGCTCATAGTTTCTATGGTTCAGGAGTCCAAGCATGGCTTATTTAGGTCCTCCAGGTAGGGGTATGTCAAGAAGCTGCAATGAAGGTATCAGCAGTGCTAATGTCGTTTCAAAATTCAACTGGGGTAGAATCCACTTCCATGCGCAATTAGTGGTTATTGGCAAGATTTAGTTTCTTGCAGGCTCTTGGACTGAAGGCCTCTGTTCCTCATTGGCTGTCAGCCAGAGGCTGCTTCAGTTCCTTGTTATGTGAGCCTCTCCACAGAACAGCTCTTAGCATGGCAACTGGCTTCATCAGAGTGAGCAGGCGAGAGTAGGAAAGTGTCAGATGGAAGTCACAGTCTTTTATAACCTAATCTCAGAAGTGATTCCCATTACTTTTGTCATTCTACTCATTACGAGCAAGTCACTCGGTCTAGCCTGCTCTTAAGAGGAAGAGACCAGAGAAGGGTGTAAGTGCCAGGAGGTGGGGGTCAGCGGGACCATCTATCTCAATGGCTGCCTACCTCAAATTGGTTTCTGTTGCTTTTAACAGAAACAGTTCTAATTGAGTTTGCTGTGAAGTTTTAATGATATTAAGTTGGTATTATGACCATTGAAATGCAGGAGTACCGGAATTCTAACAAAGCCACCCCTTTCCTGAGGTTCCAAATGGAATTTTAATACATGAGGGACAATAACAACAATAAAAAGGCAATGCAAACCTTTTTACTTAACCGAACTTGAACTGAAACCCATACACACACATACACAAAATTAAGTTTAAGCCTGTGGTTTGCCTCATAATCATTCCTAATTCAAAACCCTAACATTACTAAGGGCTGGCCACATAGGAATAAAGGAAACTAAAGAGATGAAAGTGCCTGAGAATAAACATGAGAGTGCCCAAATTTATACATGCCTAAATCCAGAAAACAAAGGAAGAAATGAGTCCTATGAATAAAG
Organism: Lagenorhynchus albirostris; assembly: GCF_949774975.1. Classification (NCBI taxonomy): domain Eukaryota; kingdom Metazoa; phylum Chordata; class Mammalia; order Artiodactyla; family Delphinidae; genus Lagenorhynchus; species Lagenorhynchus albirostris. The sequence continues at coordinate 49,493,032 of NC_083098.1, read as the reverse complement.
AGGGTTTTAAGAGGACATTTGAAAGACAAAACTCAACACGAACTGAAGCCAAATATGTAAATGTGATAATATGACTGCTTGTTGGCCTTGATGGAAGCAAAACAGAATCTCCTTCTTGTCAACTTCAAAACGTATATGCACTATTCTCAATTTCATAATAATAAAATGTAACTACTCACTTATCCAGGTATCATGTATCCAGCAAATTGAAGTTACTGAAACAGCTAAACACCAGAAAGAGAAATACTACAGAACAGCCTCAATTCATATACAAGGTCCATGTACTTTACTAAAGAAAGACTCTTAGGCTATTATTTTAAAATTATTTGCCCTAACTACATAGAAGTTTAGAAAGTAAGAAGATGGTAGAGAGCAAGCAAAAGAATGTATCTTTATAGTACTCCTAAGAAAGAGCAGAGACAGGAAATCAATAATCCACAAAATACATGGAGAAATTTAATTCAGAAAAACCCCGATCATCCCTGAGGTCATCACCCTAGTTCATTATGGCATAATAATCAATGTCCTCATCAATAAATATTTATTGAGCACGTACCTCGTGTTAACCCTGGGCACTGTGGATATGGCAGATACTTAAAACACGTTCCTACCCTGGAACTTGTATTCCAGGGTAGAGGGACATTAAAGAAAGAAAGAAAGAATATATCAGAGAGTGGTAAGTAGGTATTTACAAGGGAGTTCAACAATAACATCTCTCTGCTCTGGTTCCAAGCAAACTGAAAAATAAGACAAAAGTGAAAGAGACTGACAATAGATCAAATATCAACTTTACTACTGACAAAGGCTAAGTTGGGGGATGTGCCTAACAAGTAAGTTAGCCAGTAATTCTGAACCCCCAAATTGGACAAGTTTTCCCACCCAGTCATAGGCAAGCCTAGAAAAGATAGGACATTCTCTTATGGGAACAGCCTGGGCTAAGACTTATGGCATATAGAACCAGGATGTCACTGACTGCTCAGGAGAGAAATGAAGGAGCTGAACACCAAGTGTGCACAATTTATTCTTCCCAAATGTTTAAATAAGTTAGTTTCTCCTCCTTAGATGTGCTCTGAGCAAAGGATTGAAGAGATACCATTAGTATTACACTTACTTAACTCCTTCGACCTGGAAGGAGACATCAGCATTTAAGAAGCACTTCTACCCGCTTCTTCAAACATTTACCAGCTTTTTGATCTTTTAATCCACTGGGCTTAACCATTAAGTCTATGATTAACTATGGGTTTTGCTATCCCTCACAGAGTAGAAGAAAGCAATTTATTAGAATAATCCTGCTGTTGTCTTCTTGAGGCAACTCCTCCAATACCAGTCACTTCTTTGGGGAGTATATTCTTGGGAGGTTTAGACTTTGCTGCCAGAAAACCCTAAAATATTTAAAGCAACTCCAAGGTCACTGTGCCAAGGTTGGCAACCTATTTCTCCTGCCCAATTGTGATAAGCCACGTTGTCCAAAAGAGCACATCAGAGATTCTTCAGTAAAAGTAAATAATTTAAAGGACTTCCCTGGCCATCCAGTGGTTAAGACTCTGCACTTCTACTGCAAGGGGCGTGGGTTCAATCCCTAGTCAAGGAAGTAAGATCCCACATCCCACATGCCACTCGGCGAGGCCAAAAAAAAAAAAAAAAAGTAAACAATTTAAGACACTCTATAATAACAGGCCTACATAAAGATGATCCACAATTAATCAGCTCAGTGCTTTGTGACCACTTAAAGAGGTGGGATAGGGAGGGTGGGAGGGAGGCTCAAGAGGGAGGGGAAATGGGGATATATGTATACATATAGCTGATTCACTTTGTTATACAGCAGAAATTAACACAACATTGTAAAGCAATTATACTCCAATAAAGACATTAAAAAAAAAAGATGATCCACAATTAGATATAAACTCTCTTCTATTTGGTAATTTCAGAGAAAAATTAGAAGTTCAAAGATTAAATCTCTGCAATTTTATGTCCAAAAGGATTAAAATTCAATGGAACCAAATACGCTTGCCTATGTATGTTAAAAGTTCAATAAAATTCAGATCCAAAATTTTTCCACCAAAGTCTCTTACTCTGCTCCAAAAGGGTTCATGTTGCCAGGGTGAAGTTGGGGGTCTTTTAATCAGCGGCAGTGTGCGCTGTCTCTTACAAGAAGGGAGTGGTTGCCTAGGGGCTACATAAGTGCAATGCCAAGACTTTGATGCACTTCCCTTATTATAGAGTCCAAAAAGTTAATTGGACACATAAGTATGTCACAGCACCAGCCAGTACCCACTAAGTTAGAAAATAAACATATCCCTCCAATACTATTACCTCAGGAAAAACTATGTTTCTTAAACCAAATATTTAAGTGTTGCAGAGACTCAATGTTGTCTTTTTTAAAAAATGAGGATAGATAGTTTTGCCAGAATGTCAGTCAGCTTAACCTGATGCCTGAAGCCCAAGACCTGGGGATTTACCTTAGATTGAGAGAATTACTCCAGTAAGAAGTTAATTTTGGCATTAAACATTTAACATGCGGAGGAGGGAAGAATCCACTTCCCTCCTGTATTCTGTCTCTCTTTTCAGTATGTTGCTGTCTTCTCACAAAACTGAAATTTTACACTGGTGAGAGCACCAATCACCAGTTCTTTGTCAAGGATCCTTACATTTCCAGTGTGCTTATCCGATTTCTGTTTCCTTTTTTTTTATGATTGATATATATTTTATTTTTTTTAACATCTTTATTGGGGTATAATTGCTTTACAATGGTGTGTTAGTTTCTGCTTTATAACGAAGTGAATCAGTTATACATATACATATGTTCCCGTATCTCTTCCCTCTTGCGTCTCCCTCCCTCACACCCTCCCTATCCCACCCCTCCAGGTGGTCACAAAGCACTGAGCTGATCTCCCTGTGCTATGCAGCTGCTTCCCACTAGCTATCTACCTTACGTTTGGTAGTGTATATATGTCCATGCCTCTCTCTCGCCCTGTCACAGCTCACTCTTCCCCCTCCCCATATCCTCAAGTCCGTTCTCTCGTAGGTCTGTGTCTTTATTCCTGTCTTACCCCTAGGTTCTTCATGACATTTTTTTTTTCTTAAATTCCATATATATGTGTTAGCATACGGTATTTGTCTTTCTCTTTCTGACTTACTTCATTCTGTATCCCTTTTGAGCTACAAATTACAGCACCCCATTCGAAAAGGAGTGTGGTCTCTATTCAGGATCATCATGTTCACACTCCTTTGAAATCAGGTATCTCTTGGTTCTAGGCTACAATGGCTGTTTCTTCTACTCATCAAGAGAGTATTTAGACCTAAAAACCCTGCCTCCTGTCAATTTCTCCCTCTTACAAAACTAACCAGGTCAAGAACCAACTTGAGACCATGTGGTGAGAAGGAACTCTTGAGCCTACGGAAAGAGCACATAAATCCAAATTGAACTCTCCACAGTCCCTTCCTCAGGAATTCTGAATGGAGTATGGGGCCATGAATTTGCTTCTGCCTACCAGGCCTGGCACTAACAATTAAAACAAGATCCCAGTAATGCTCTGTAGTATACATAAGACTTAGTTGCCTTGATGTTGAATGGTAATGAATATCTTGCCTTCCCCTAGTGTCAAAGGGCTGTATATGGAAAGTCCCTTCAGCCTACTGTCAAATCTTTGCCTCAGCAATATCCCAGGCAAAGCTGCATCCACCAATCTGAAGGTCCTTACACTTGCCAAGGCCTGCTCACCCTGCACCTGTGTGTTCCTGCTTTTGTGAGGGCTGCCCACACAAGTCAGCATTTGCCAAGGCCCAAGAGACCCCCGTGCCCTTGCTAAGGCCCAAGTAGCCCTGGTTCTCTGAGGCCCAGAATCCACAGTCTTGACCCTGTAGAAATAAAGTGGACTATGGAGACATCTGTCCACAATGTAGTCATCACCAAGGGTAAGGCCTAAAGCCTCTTGTCCAGGCCACAGTAATTAAAAACTGCCCAAGTATAACCCTCTACAAATAGCTAAAGTCAGTACCCCCTACCCTCACAATAAAATCCCAAACCAAAAAGCTGCATGCTCTCACCATACCAGAATCCTCAATTGTTCACAAATTATTATACTTCCCCAACATCCAGTCCTTTCTTCATTTCTCAGTGCATCAATCATTAGGGTCTCAAGGTGTCTGGTAAATATCACTCCTTTTCCCTAAGTTCTGAACAAACTGAGATATAAGATGACATAACATAAAGAGCACAAAATAGCACCTTTGTTACTGATAAAGACTAAATAGGAGAGTCTGGCTAAAAAGGCCAAAACGTCATTGTACCTCAGATTGAGGAAAACTTACCCATGCAGTCACAGATAGCATGAAATGGAACAGATCCCCTCACTTGCCCTTGGAGGGAAACATACCTCCAGGAGGAAAAAAAAAAAAAAAAAAAATACAATGAGCACTGACTGAGCCAAAAACACCCAGTTTTTTTCTTACCAAATATGCCAATCAGATAAGTCAATCCACTTTCCAGGGGTGGAGTGAAAAAAGAGACCAAGAGTTTTACCCTAACTGTGCTCCCTCCACATTGAAGGACACACCTGGATATAGTAAGTGACTAAAACCAGCCAACAGTAAATGGAACAGAGAAAAATAAAACCGTGTAAGGTTGAGAGGGTATAAGACTGGGACAGCTAGTTTATCTTAAGATGGTATTTGAAACAGACCTGACCAAGTGAGGGAGCAAGCTATGTGGTATCTGGGAAAAGGCAGAGAGAACAAAAGAAGAAAAGTTCCTGAGGAAGAAGCATGCTTGATACATTACAGCAGTGGTTTTTGACCAGGGTCTGTTTTGCTCCCCCATGCCCAGAGGACATTTGGCAAGGTCTGGGGATATTCTTTATTGTCACAACGCAGGAAAGATACTGTCATCTACTGAGTAGAGGCCAGGGATGCTACCAAACATCTTACAATATACAGGACAACCCCCCCATAACAAAACATACGCCAGTAGCCTCGAGACTGAGAAACTCTGTATTAGGAGCACACAGAGGAAACCAGTGATAAAACAGTGAGTCAGTAGAAGAGAAAGAGAAGATGAAGTCAGAGAGGAGGTAGAGGCCAAGGCCGTGGGGGACCTTATAGATCAAGGTAAGGACTTTGGATCTTACTCTGAAGGAGTTGCAAAGCCATTGGAGGGTTTTGACCAGAGAAGTGACATAGTCTGATCACATTTTTAAAGGCTCAATCACCAATAACCACTAGGTAGAGAATGGGTGCTAGGTAGGCAAGGGTAGAAGCAGGGAGAGGCTGTTGAACTTGGAGTGAGAGGCAATGGTAGTCACGGTAGAGGTGGAGAGACATGGTGGGTTTCTGAATATATTCTGAAGGTAGAGTGAAAAGAGCTTACTGAGGGCTTGGATATGTGGGATGAGAGAAAGAGAGAAGTAAAAGATGACACCAAATTTTTTGGCCTAAGCAAATGGAAAAATGGAAATGTCACTTGCTGAAATAAAATGACTGCAGGAGGAAGAACTTTTAGAAGGAAAATGAGGGGTTCATTTGGAGATGTCAGGTTTGAGATGCTCTATAGGCATCCAAGTGAAAGAGACAAGTGTATAATTGGATACAAGCAAGAAGTCCAGAGGGAGGTTATGATGGTGATAATTAAAGTATTTAAAACCAGGAAGTTAGGGAGCTCACCTGAGGACCACGTATGGAAAGAGAAGACTGGATATGCAAGGATTGAGCCCAGGGCACCTGAAAAGTTAGGGATTAGGGAAAACAAGAGGGAACCAACAAAGGAGACAAGAGGAGCCACTAGAGTAGGAGTAAAACAAAGAGAGTGGTATCTTGGACACAAATGGCATTTATAATCATGACTTCACATCATTTATAAAAGGTAGAATATTATTCAGTATGTTCTTTTTAAGATATGGCAGTTAAGTTAGCTAAAATGCGTAATATTTTTTAAAGATATTCACTAAAATATAATTTAAATAGGCTTTATAAGTTACACTAGTTATTTTTAAAATTCAGGTATGGTAATACTGGAGTTTCCAAAGAGCATTCTGATGCACTACGGGCACTCAGGAAAAAAGCTCAAAAGTGCAAAAGAATAACTCATTTGGTTTTCAGCTTACATTGCTATTTTGCTGTATTTCACTGATTTTTAAGACACATATTTTTAACATGCTGACAGCTCTAAACTCAGGATGTGTCTCACAACTGAGGTGAGAAGAAGCATGGTGTTTCAATTGGCAGTGATTTTTTTTTCTATTACAGTGTATGACAAAATAAAACTATAAAAATAAAGGTGTTATATAAAATAAACATAAAAACGAAGGTACATTATATAATCAGATGATTATAAACTTGATAATATAACTTCTTACGACTATAACTAAGGTTCAGATTCTCACATACTAAATTGTGAAATAAAGACAAGAAGCCAAGTCAACATTAGCCTACTGCCATTGCATTAGGCATGCAAGCATCTCCCCCTAGAGGCTAAGAGGATTCTCGCCACTCAGGCACAGAGCTGGGAGAGATGTTATCAGCAACCCCTCACATTTTCTCTTAAGTTTCTTAAGTTGCAGCCCAGAAGAAACACACTGACATGAAATGAGGCAGAGCAATAGTTTTCCCACATGAAAAGAGTATTAGGGAATAACTCCCTGCCCCAGCCACACCCCTTCACTACTACACAAAGCCAGCTTTTTACATAAAATCAATAAGCCACTGCCTTAGTTCCCACCAGCATCACCCCTTGTCTGGACTACTGAACTGCTTTCTAACCAGCCATCCCACTGCCTAACTTTTACTACTCCTAACCCACATGCAATCCATCAGCAAACCCTGTAATATTTATCTTCAAAATATCTCCAGAATGCCATAACTTCTCATTTTCATGCCATCATTCTCTGTTGCAATAATCCCTCTACCTTTTCTCCTCCTTCTATATTTGTTTCCCTGTAGTTAATTCTCAACACAGACCAGGGTGATCCTTTTCTTGTTTTTAACATTAGAAGGATATCTTTTAATTTTAAATTCTTATACAGTTTTTAAAGGTTACTTTCCATTTACAGTTATTACACCAACTTCCTCCCTATATGCTCCTCCCCCACTTAAGCCTCCAAACCCTGAGCTGGCAGAATACACTACCAGGCAGTGTTCATCCAGAGCGCTGACAACACATCGAAGCAAGGAAGAAAACTCAAGAAGGAAGAAAATATAGAAGTCACACCGAACCGCAGTTTGAAGAAAGATTGTGCTGACGAGGAGTTCTAGAAAAAGAAAATCCTCACTGGTGATCACAAATCAAAGGGTATGAGGATAAAGTTGAAGGAACATTCAATTTTCATAATGTAAGGCAGCCTTGGATAAAGCTGACAGAATTATATACATTAGTGGGACTTATAAATATACTCACTATGGGAAAAAAGTAAAGGTCATACTTTATTAAACTTAGTTGTAACCCAATTCGTCATCCCTGTAAATAACATAAGTAAATATACAAATTAAATGCATGGCATTTGCTTTTTTATAAAAAAATCTATACTAGAACGATCCAGAGTGATCCTTTTCAAAGGTAAGACTATGCCAACCTTCTGCCCTGAACCCTCTAACAGCATCATTTGTCCTCAGAGTAAAAGCCAAAGTCCTTACAATGGTTGACAAACCTCTACATCCGGTATCAGCAAATTATAACCCACCTGGTTTTGTTTTTAAAAAAAGTGTTGTTTTCTACTTGGTACACAGCCACATCCCATCCATTTCCATATTGTCTGTGGCTCTTTTCATGCTACAACAGCAGTCATGAGTTGGTTATTCATTTACTGATAATGTTATTAGTACTATGCAACAAGATATAGCTTTTGATTCATCACAATTTCAGGATAACTAATGCTTATGAGAAAATAAATCCAAATGAGAGAAAACCTAGGCTTCTCAGGGGCTGCACATAGTGGGGCCGGTCATACTTCAGGGGTGGGGAAGTACATGGGAAGTGTGAGCATGAACTTCAACAGGGAGTTGGCTATTCAGGGAAGAGGGGAGGGGGGAATTAATGGGAAGACAAATTTACCCAAGAATGTAACTGAGGTTTTAGCAGGTGTCATGAATGCCATGGAATTTGTGGAGACAGTGGAACAAATAACTAGAAATTACTCTAGAGTGTTTCTCGGAAGCTTCTTATGTGTTAGACTCTATAAAATCTCTGGGCCATCTTCTTTAAGAAAATGACACCAAAGCTCTCTACATTATTCATCAAGGCTTCTGGAATTGGATTTCTGTTCCCTTTAATTCCATATAAAGATTGGGCCATGTGGTACATCCATTTTTATTTATATTTGCCAACATTTTTTGAAGGCTTACTATGTGCTGGGAACTGTACTATGTGCTTTGCATGAATTATCCAATTAAATCCTCCCCACCAAGGGACTTCCCTGGTGGCGCAGTGGTTAAGAATCCGCCTGCCAATGCAGGGGACATGGGTTTGAGCCCTGGTCTGGGAAGATCCCACATGCCGTGGAGCAACTAAGCCTGTGCACCACAACTACTGAGCCTGCACTCTACAGCCCACGAGCCACAACTACTGAGCTCACGTGCCACAATTACTGAAGCCCGTGTGCCTAGAGCCTGTGCTCCGCAACGAGAGAAGCCACCGCAAGGAGAAGCCCGCGCACCTCAACGAAGAGTAGCCGCCACTTGCCACAACTAGAGAAAAGCCCGCGCGCAGCAACAAAGACCCAACGCAGCCAAAAATAAATAAAATTAAATTTTAAAAAAAGAAATCCTCCCCCAAATAAGCAATTTAGGGATTATTCTTCCCTCATTTTCACAGATGAGGAAATTGGGGCTCAAGGGGGTAAATAAATGTGCTCGAGGTCACAGTTGGTAGGTTGTAGAGCCAAAAGCTGAACTGTCAGAATGGCTCCCTGACTGCAAGTACCGATAGACTTGTTTCCTGAGCGAGGACCTCACAGTAGAATGGGGAAGACAAGACATGGGGGGTACAACGGGAAACAGAGGAGTGATTAGCATATAACTTGGAATCTCACAACTCTTCCCTCTAACTTAGGTGCTTCACACTCACAGTGAATGACCTCCTCCCCCTCTAACATTCTCCTTTCACTAACATCTTCAGTGGGTCACTGAGAATACAGTTTGTATTTTATGATCTTTGTTTCCATATGTCCAGAACAGCCCCTGACAAATAGTAGGTTTTATTAAATATGTGTTGAATTAGTTTTAAGACATAGAATAATATTTTAATCTATATGCCTTTTGGGGTCAAAGGGTGATATTTAGAATAACAGCAAGAAGGAGCCTAAACTGCCTTATCATGGGTTGCTCCTTTGGATAGAGGTGCAGAAAACTATGATTTAAATTACAAATATTACCTAAGAGGGATAACACATTGAACAAAAATTGGCCACTGAAATTATTGCTAAAATAGAATTTTTAGTTTTATCATCAGAGTCTGAAAGAGCCTCAGGTGAAATGACACAGGAGGAGTTATGATGATGAACGATAATAAAGACTCTGGGTAACAGGAAAGGAGAGAAGAGCTTGGCAAAAGAGAAACAAGCTTAGGAAAATTATTTTACCCATGACTTTATTGTTTCTGGTTTCATATAATTATTATGTGTCTCAAGACAGGGCTGAAATTCTGTAACATATGAAATTGAAAGCCCTTCCCCATAAGGTTCACTCTCTGTTAAACTTCCGTCTTTGACATACAATATATTATCTAACCTTCTTCTCTTAGCCACCACCAAGAAACCAAAGCAGTTCTCAGACCTGTGCGTTCCCATTAGCACCGAAAATTGCTTATCTGGGGAAACAGCAACATCTCCCCCGTACTCCACCTTCCTGGATTTATTTTCCTTAGTATTCAAGAGCTGGACCCCTCCAATCTGTAAGTAAAAGCTACATACTACCCAGAACTCATTTGCCAAGACGTCTGATTTTATTGTTAGAAATTGGCAGGCTATCCCACACTTGCAGGTCTAATTCTACCTCAAAAGACTACTGTTCTCATACAGACACTGTCTCACAAGTAGCACCTAGTGCATTGCTTTTGCCTTTTGGTTAAATCAAAAATCATGTTATGCAATCCCAAGACAGTCACATAAATAACACCTTATGAGAAATAAAGTCTGTAAGGAATATATTCTGGATTCAGGTACTGGGATATTTGGCAAAAGCTTGGACTTGTGGTGAAACTGGGAATGAAATATGAATAGTATTTGATTTTTGGCTAATTGAAGCCTAGGGAAATCAATCCCAGAATCTCCAACTATTATAAGCATACCTGAAATGGGTGGAAAAGCCTAGGCAAGTACAGACTGGTAAAGCCAGAGTTAGGTTTAGTGTCACTTGATCAATTTCACTAATACCATTGTCTTCCTGTTTATCAAGGCACCTACCCATTTTATTTCAAAGGCCAAGATAACAGAATTCATCAAAAACATGCATTAGAGAACTTATCATACATATACATTTTTTCACTCAGATTATTAAAATGCACCTTTCTCCTCTTTCCAACTCTAATTTTTCTTAAAGTTCAATCCAAGTAAACATGTTCTAAGGTTTTAGGGGAACATTTTCTCACTAAACTCGGACCATTTTGCACACAGAAAAAGAAGTGTAATTCAAAACACTGGGTCTCTTCTTTATTTGGTTTCATGGCTGCCTAGGGAATAAAAAAAAGCCATGCTACAAATGTTTATTTCCTGCACTGACGAATCACAATGCCATATTGTTAAGTGAATGGTGAAATCCATATTAATTAATGGTTAAAAGACAAACTAAAAATCCTCAATAATATTATTGTTAATGTTCAACTCCATAAAATACATCAGAAATATAAGGGATGATTCTGAAGAGTAGACTGTCTTAATTAAGATTCAGTTGTTCAGTTTTTATAAACATGTGAATTCTTTTTAAGGCTGACTTACATTTCTTTCCTTTACTTGTCAATATACTGTACTACATAATGATTTAAGCAGCCATATACTGCTTTTAATCCCAAAGAAGATGTACTATTAGCATAAAATGTAGTATTTTTGAGTGCTTTAATTCAGAACTATTTTTGTTTAGTTTTTTTTTTTTCAGATCTCCACATTGAATTCAATTTCTTAAGGCTGTACTGCCTGAGCCACCATGTGGGTCATTTTTCTTCATTCTAATACTATTAGAATGTATTAGAATGAGAAAAATCATTCCTAATACTATTGAAACTTGTACTAGTCAATGTTTTCCAGAGAAACAAAACCAACAGGAGACATTTTTTAAATTTATATTTGTATTTTTATTGCATAAAGAGATTTATTATAAGGAATTGATTCACATGATTACAAAGGTTAAGAAGTCCCAAGATCTGCAGTCAGCCGGAAACTCAAAAGAGCTGATGGTGTTAGTTCCAGTCTGAAATCTGGTAGACTTGAGACGAAGAGGAGCCGATCTTTCAATTCAAGTACAAAGACTAAGAAAGGAAAAAAACACCAATGTCCCAGCTCAGCACTCAGGCAGGAAAAGTTCCCTGTTATTCTTGGAAAGGTCAGTCTTTTTATTCTATTCAGGCCTTTAGACTGAATGAGGGCCACCCACATTAGGGAGGGCAACATGCTTTATTCAGTCTACTGACTTCAATTGTTAATCTCATCAAAAAAAAACACCCTCACAGATACAAAGAGAATATGTTTGACCAAATATCTGGTACCCTTGTGGCCCAGTCAAGTTGACACACAAAATTAACCATAACATAATTTGAGCATATCCTTTAGTTTGGCTATTTTTCTTCTCCAAATTCTGACTCTCCGGGCATAGGGAAGGAAAATGGAAGGGGGCCACACAGGAACCACAACTCAGGATGGTCTTCCTGGTCCTTAATCTTAGGAAACCATGTGAAAACAGTTTCCACCATTTTTAAACATTCTCAATATCATTTCTGCTGAGTTTTTGCCTTTTCTACAGAACATAAAATGCTTCCTCACCTACCCATTTACGCCACCAATGGCATAGGCACCCAGAGGGTTTGACCTGCATAAGTTTCATTACACGATTGGTTCCTTGAGCTGATCTTACCAGCCTCTATGAAGACTCTCTCAATTATCTCCTCTTGTTCCCAACCAAGCAGAACAATCTGAACAATCCAACCCATTCAGGGCCTCCAAATAATTATAACGATTATGTGCACACATTCTACCTTTGGGGTCTGTTTTTATTTTTATAGTCAAAGATATATCTATTCTTTAATTTGCCCCCAAATTAAAGATTCCACCATAGTGCTGATGCCTAATACAATTAATCTAATAGTGCTTTTCTGACCAATTTTCTTGCATTAAGTGAAATGCCTTTAAATGTCTCAAATAAATAGGATATGAATAACAAACAATAGCCTAGAAATTATCATTTTGAGAAAGAAAAGAACTTAGAGTCACCAAGAACCAAAATCAAGAGTTCTTATTCTACATTTACATGAAAAAAAAAGTTTGTTGCTTATTTCTATATATTAATGATACCAAGAAGCCTTTCTGCTCTCACTAAATGTAAATGATGCAATCTGTATGATTCCATTGGATAAAATTCATCTGAATGGTAATACATTACATAAGGCTGAAATTGAACAAAAGAGGGAAGGCACCACTGTCAGCTCCTCCATGGTTTAGAACCCCATTCTTCTCTCAGATTCATAGTTGTTCCTAACACTCACATCATGCTTCTGTATATCAACAACTCTTCCAAACACTTTACATCTATCAGCTCATTTATCTTCAGAACAATTCTATGAGATAAATTATTTTCATTCCTATTTCACATGTGAGGCAAAAGAGGCACAGAGAGGTTAAGTAATTCATGTAAGTCACACAGATAGTTTGTATAAGAGATGAGACTCAACCCAGGGAGTATGGTTGCAAAGTATATGATATTAGCCATACTGCATATTCCCTTTCTATCATGTACCACACATGGTAGCTCTAGTCTAACATATAATCCAAGTTAGGCTACCAGCTTTGATCTGTATATGAAATATCAGCAAAGTTTCATTTCCTTCTTAATTTTTAGATAAAGAATAAGTATAAGCAGAAATTAAATATTTTCTTTCTGTACTCCATCATTTTATCCTTGGGAGCATGCACCCCTTCTGGAGTCCTCTGGCTAAGATATCTGGCCCATCTTCATCTCCACAACACTCTTGCCACCTGTGAAATTCCTTGAATTCCGGTTTTGGAAACTCTGAAACATTTTAGTTTTTTAATTCTCTCCTTGATTTTTACTATTCATATAACCAAAACCCTTCCAGCATTTATGCATTTCCTTTAAAAAAAACCCAACTTGGAGAAGTGTGAGAGGGGAGATGGAACTAACCAATGCTTCCTGAATGCTGTCCATTTTGTGTATTATAACTCATTAATTTCATAGGCATTTGGCCAATCAAAACAAGCCTTTATAAATTAAGCAAAATCTGTCATTTTTCTCATCCTCTGTTCGTATCTTTAATAAATAATTCTCTTGATTCTTAGATAAACTTCCTGGTTTTAAGATTTTTAAAATTTTTTTGAGATAAAACTTGGTGAATTTCACCTACCAACTCCTTGATTTGCTCTTGACACTGCTTCCCAGATTTCAAATAAATGGAAATAACTTCAGGGTCTCTGCTCACTTCACAATGATCCCATTTCTTTAAGAACTGCTCACCATACACACACCCCACCCCTCCCATGCACACACAAGTGACCTTGACTAGGCTAAATATATTTTTCTTAGCAATTTGGAATAAAGGTTCAGAGACAGCTAATTAGCTTCTACCATATGACCAGAACCAAGATAATTCCAGCTTGAGAACTGGGGGTAGCCATCTACCCCCATGCACACAAAGAAGCAGATAATTCCAGTTGATAGAAAAGAATAAAGCAGTATGGTGAGCAAATCAGAGACTAGAGACTGAAGAGAAAAAACTGTTGCCTGGGACAGAGATTTATTTTTTAATTCCTATCCCAGCAGGCTATAAATTCAGATATTTTGGGGTTCCATGAGATACCTAAATATCTTTCCAACAAATACTTTTTCTTGATGTTGTTGACTTTTTAAATTACCTCAAATTAGTTTCTTTTTTCATTAAAAATGAATGTAATACTGTGTTTCCAATTTACCCCTAAAGACTATTTATGTCAATTCATGGCCTAACAAGGCCACTTCTGTATCAGCTACAAAAAATGCACTTTAGTAGAAATTCCACCCAATACGTGCTGACATGCTATAATTAACCCAATCCATTAGCACGATCAGTGACTGGCAGTATACAAAAGATGACACTCAGTTACCCTCAAAGTTGCCAGGATACGCAGTGGTTTAAGGAGGAAAGAACATTTAACAAAAAGAGAAAAACCAATATGACCAAACTGTGATGAAGATGGAGAGTGGCAGGTGTGTTAAGAATCATTCAAAGCTTCATTAGTAATTCAGGACTGTATCCTACAACCAATGAGAATGCAGTATAGGCTGAATTATACTGTAGTAACCCCCAAATCCCAGTGGCTTAAGGAAAAAAACTTTATTTTTCATTCATGCTATATGTCTATTGCGGGTTGACAGGGACTCTTCTCCCCAAAGCCACTCAAAAATCCAGGCTGAAGGAAACTTGACTGACTTGTAACTTCACCATGGGGAATGTGCTCACAGCACCGACCTCACAGCAGAGTAAAGGCATTTGGTGAGTTAGACTCTAGTTTCTCTCTTCTTTTGCCTAAAACTGACATGTCACTTCTGCCCACAGTCAATTGGCCAGAACTAGTCCCATAGCCTTCCTAACTCCAGGAGGCTGATAGATGTTAGAGAAAAGATGGAGGGTTTGGTGAGCATCCTTGTCTCTCCCACAAGTCACATGAACAGATTTGAATTTTTTAAAGATCCCTTGTCTGCTGAGTAAAGACTAGGAACCAACATAGATGTGAGGAAACCAGACAATCGTTGAGGTCCAAAAAGAGTGAGAAATGATAGTGGTTTGTAATGAAGGTGAAGAAAAATACAAAGATTTGATATACATTTTGGATGTAAAGTTGATAAAACTTGGAGACTTGATTGTAGAAGTTGAGGGACAGGGAAGAACCAAGTATAACTTGTAAGTTCCTGAAATGAGCAACTGAATAAGATAAGTGTTAGAAAAGAGATTTTTGAGGGGTAAAATGAATTAGTTTCAGAAAATGTAAATCTTAATTGCCTGGAGACATCCAAGTAAAAGTGTCAAGTTCTTTATAAGATAAAGTCATCTCTTTAGGTAACTTCTCATTAATTTATTAAATAGAATATATGTTTAGTAAATTATTTTCTTTAAGATTAATGGTCTTGAATTTGGTATTTTTCAAATGCAATCAATTCAATAAATATTATCTGAATATGTTTAAGTATTCTATGAAATCTTGGGACTCTTTTTTTTTTTTTTTTTTTTTTTTTTTTTGCTGTACGCAGGCCTCTCACTGTTGTGGCCTCTCCCGTTGTGGAGCACACGCTCTGGACGCGCAGGCTCAGCGGCCATGGCTCACGGGCCCAGCCGCTCCACAGCATGTGGGATCTTCCCGGACCGGGGCACGAACCCGTGTCCCCAGCATCGGCAGGCGGACTCTCGACCACTGCGCCACCAGGGAAGCCCCAGGGCTCTTATTTTAATTGCTTCATTGAGCATACTTTCTACTTTCTAGAAGCTAAAAACTAACATGCTCTCAGTATAAACAGTATAAAGTGCTACACAAATAGTAAATAGCATTTTTATAATAATAATAATTGTACTTAACTCAGAATAAAGAATAGTAAAAAAGGGCCAAGATAACTTTATGAAATGTTATACCTCAGTGGGAAGATAATGTCTAAAGTGTTCAGTAGCTCAATTTTACTATCTTCACACACACAGAAAACTTCATTGTGATGGAGGAAAAGAAGGAAACTAGGAGTCAGGAAATCTGAGTCTTAGACTTGGCTATATTGCTAAACATTTATCACTTTAGCATTAATTTACCTGAATCTCAGTACTTTTTTCTATAGTATGGGCGTAAGAAAGGGATGACATGGCCTGGATCAGTCTTTTCTGAACACTAATCAACAGATTACAAGTGCCTGATAAGTAAACTCTACTCATGTGACAAAATGAGGGGAAAATTAATAATGTAATTTTTCATGAACAAAACTTATTTAATAGAAAGGATTATCCTACATAGTGATAATATATATTTCTTAATTTTTTACCATGAACCTTCTTTTATGAAATGGCTATAGTAAGTATAAATTTTCCTTTTGTTTTCTTAATTAGAAAATTAAAAGTTCTTAATCCTATTACAGTCCTCAATTTTATAAATGATATTCATACATGAACCTCTGCTTCTAGCTGAAGAAATAGCAGTGACTGAATTTACCCTCCCACATTAAACAACTAGAAAACTAGACAAAATATATCAACAAATGCCTTCAGACACTGGACAACAGACAGTGCAGGACTGTGGCCTCTGATAGAATAGAAATGAATTAAATAAGTCCTAGTTTCCTGCCTCAGCATAGGGAGAGGAAAGCACAAACAGAGTCCCACCATCTCACTAAGTTGAGGAAATAGAGATCAGAATATGAGAAGGTAAAAGTATTTAGAATGTGTGGGGCACAGCACATAAGAGGAGGGAGTTCCTTTTGAATCTTTTGTTGAGTATAGGTCTGTGCCCACAAGGAGTCACACTCCACAATGTGAGGTAAAGGACCACCAAAAAGGGGACTTCTCTGGTGGTGCAGTGGTTGAGTCTGCCTGCCAGTGCAAAGGACACATGTTCGAGCCCTGATCTGGAAGGATCCCACATGCCGCGGAGCAACTAAGCCCCTGCACCACAACTACTGAGCCTGCACTCTAGAGCCTGCAAGCCACAACTACTGAGCCCCCATGCCACAACTACTGAAGCCCACATGCCTAGAGCCTGTGCTCTGCAACAAGAGAAGCCACCACAATGAGAAGCTCGCACACCGCAAAGAGTAGACCCTGCTCGCCACAACTAGAGAAGCCCATGCACAGCAATGAAGACCCAACGCAGCCAAAAATTAATTAATTAATTTTTAAAAAAGATTTAAAAAAAAAGAGAAGAACCACCAAAAAGCAGTGCGCCAAACAATCAAACAATTCCCAGATCTCACCCGGCACTAGGAATGATTTTTGGCTCACAAGACAAACTGGAAAGATTTCATAATAATGGGGGCCATTGGTAGAGTCCTCAGAAGCATATCTTTATAGCTTTAGTCTATAGACTACTCTATTTGTTTAAAGATTACTCTTAGACATGTCCAAACAAAGCTTAAAAGCAAGACTTAACTGGGTCAAACAGATTCCAAGTACTTACCTGCCTTCCAGAACAAAGCCCCAAAATATTTAAAAGAATACAACAAAATCCAGCAGCCAACAACAAAAAATGCACAATGTCTGACATTAGAACAAAAATTACCAGGCATGAAAAGAAGCAGAAAAATACAGCCCATAAGCAGGAAAAATACAAATCAGTAGAAACAAATCCAAAAATAAGAGAGTTAATGGAATTAGCAGACAGATACATTATAACAGTTACATAACAGTTATTTTAAATTTGTTCCATATGCTCAGGAATATAGAGGAAAAACATAAACATGAGGAGGAGAGAAACAGAAGATATAAAAAGGACCCAATTGGTATTTACAGAGATTCTGTAGCCACTTCACAACAGAATATGCATGAATCACCAATAACTACATAAAAAAATCCTCCGCATCTTTGGTTGTCAGGATAATGCAAATTAAAACCACTAAATGAGATACCACTACACACCCACTGGAATATTTAAAATTTTAAAACCTAACAATGTCAACGATCGGTGGTAGAGGTAGAGCAACCAGTACTCTCATAAATTGCTAGTGAGGATTTAAAATGGTATCACCATTGTGGAAAACAGTCTGCCAGTTTCTCATAGACTTACCATATAGCTCGGTCATTCTACTCCTAGATATTTAACAAAGAGAAATAAAAACATACCACTATGTAAAGACTTGTATTTGTTTATGTTCATAGCAGCTTTGTTCATAATAGTCCAAAACTGGCAACTCAAATGTCCATCAGCGAGTGATTGAATAGATCAAATTTAGTAAATCCATATGGTGTAATGCCATGCAGTAATAAAAAGGAATGCTCTCCTGATACATACAACACTGTGGATTAATTTCAAAAATAATATGATGAGAGAAAGAAGCCAGAAAAATCCATTCACATAAATGTCTAGCAAAGGGAAATCTAATCTATAATGACAGAAAGCAGATTAGTGGTTGTCTGGAGTTGGGGGCTGGTGGAGGAGGGCTGTCTGCAAAGGGGCACAAGGGAATCTTTAGGAGTGCAGAACTATTCTATAGCTTAATTGTGATGGTGATTACACACAGGTACATAGCCATCAAAACTCATCAACTATGAGCTTAAGACGTGTAAATTGTACTGAATGTAAATTACACCTCAATAAAGTATTTTTGTAAACAGACATCTAGAGCTCACAGAATACCTAGGAAGACTGAATAAACAGTATGTGAGACTACACATTGAAGAACAATAATTTGCATTTGAAAGGTCATGCAAAGGCAGAGGTAAATTCCAAGTCTGAGGTCATTAAAAGATTACAAGTCATCCTTTCCTTCCTTCACCCCACAACACCAACACACACATACACAGACACACACACAACCTAACTGTGGATTCTGCAACTTGGTGAAAGATCGGGGCCTAAGGAGAGGCATGAAGAGTCTATCAGATATTCCCTAGGGTGGACTAAAGTGATGAAAGTCTAGGAAGTGAGGACTGATATTGAATTTGCTGTTTCCTTTTCTGCATGGAAATTAACACCCCAGCCGCCTTACCCCAGAATCACCAACAAAACCACTGAAAATCTGTTATTCACAATACTGACATATGAATGGTGCTTTGGAGAAAAAGGGAGATGTTCACATGGGTGGAGAGAGGGCAGCAACATTGAGAAAAAGGATAGACAGGGAACATTAACTGAAGTTAAGATGGAGAAAAAGCTTGGAGCAGAGCAAGTGTCAGGAGGAGAATGGAAGCGCCCCCCAAACCTTCCTTGAGAATCCACAAAAATGTTAGGAAGGCATTGGGTTTCCTACTTTATCTGACAGGAGTCTAAGGACTTTTTTTTGATAGAAGGCATGACTTCACATATCTGGAATACTAGGTGACATAAAGTAGCTTATTCGCACAATCTCATTAAATCTTCACAATCGTCCTATGAGGCAAAGTATTATTTTCTCTACTTTATAGACAAGGAAACTGACATTCTCAGAGGCTGAGTAATGAATCAAAGGACATAGAGCCACAATGTAGCTGTGCCACAATCTCAGGCTGCCACACACTGGCCCCTTGAAGGGTCCACAGTGAGTGAAATCAACAGGTAAATAAATAACTATAGCAGTCCCCCCTTATCCACTGGTTTCACTTTCCGAGGTTTCAGTTACTTGTAGTCAACTACTGCAGTCCAAAAATATTAAATGGAAAATTCCAGAAATAATCAATTTATAAATTTTAAACTGCATGCCATTCTGAGTAGAGTGATTAAGTCTCTCTCTTTTTTTTTTATAAATGTATTTATTTATTTTTGGCTGTGGAGGGTCTTTGTTGCTGCATGCGGGCTTTCTCTAGTTGCAGCTAGCAGGGGCTACTCTTTGTTGTGGTTCGCGGGCTTCTCATTGCGGTGGTTTCTCTTTGCTTTGGAGCACGGGCTCTAGGCACACGGGCTTTAGTAGTTGTGGCACGTGGGCTCAGTAGTTGTGGCTCGCAGGCTCTAGAGTGCAGGCTCAGTAGTTGTGGCTCAAGGGCTTAGCTGTTCTGAAGCATGTGGGATCTTCCCCGACCAGAGCTCAAACCCATGTCCCCTGCATTGGCAGGTGGATTCTTAACCACTGCACCACCAGCAAAGTGCAAGTGATGAAGTCTCTTGCTCTCCCACTTTTTTTCCCCAGGGTCCCCCACCATCAACATTGTCTACTCCTGACATCCAGCCAACTACACTGTCATGGTTCAATGATCCAGGATTACTCAAAGCAGATGATCCTCTTTCTGACACATTTTCAGAAGGTCAGTAGTAGCCTAACACTAGTCACCATGCCTATACCATTCACCTCACTTCATCTTAGCACATAGGTATTTTATCACCTCATCATCACAAGGAGAAGGGTAAGTACAGTATAATATTTTGAGGAAGACCACATTCACAAAACTTTTATTATATTGTTCTAATTTCTATTTTATTATTAGCTGTTAATCTGTTACTGTGCCTAATTTATAAATTAAACTTTAAGTATGGATGTATAGGAAAAAACATAAGTATATATATAGGGTTTGGTATTACCCAAGGTTTCAGGCATCCAGCGGAGGTCTTGGAATATATCTCCCATGGATAAGGGGGGGGGACTACTGTATAAGCAATATCAGCCATAAAAATAAGAACTACAACAGATACAGACTAAGGAATGACAGTAGGGAAAATGCCCAATTTTGCTAGACCAGTCACAGAGAAGAGCAGTGTGGCCACTTGATTTTGTTATTTTGCCAAATATTTGTTTAGTACTTAATAACTGCTCTGCTCATAAGGAAATATTAACTCCTAAGCATATGCTTCATTTATAATCAGCATTAGCTTTCCTTATTATTAGATAAGTATTAAACATTAAAACAAATGCTACTTCTACTAGAACATGTAATACAAATCTATGACAAATGTAGACTCATTTATTTCATGAGCATTTTTTTAGCACCGGCCTTAAGGTATTATCTAGGTGGACTAGACAGATATGATAAAACATGGTTCTTACTCAAAATAAAGTTCATCATATGCCAACTCTACTAAATTTGCTGGAACCTATCATCATTCTGAAACTTACACACTGTCCTCTAAACTAATTTTACATCAAGGTCTGGAAGTTTATTTTCAATTCAGTTAACTTAGTAAATTATTTCTGTAACTGTCTTTTTTCTCAGTCTGCTGCTAAAGTTATTCCACACAGACTTCAACTCCACTCAGTTGTTTTAGCTCTAAATTGAGTTATATAAAGAAAAGTTAAGAATCTAGCATCAAGAGAAAAAAATAGCACCTATTATAGTCCAGGAACTGGGCCAGTAGTTGGCATTATAAAGATGAAGAGAGAGAGTTTCTGCTCAAGGAGATCATAGACAATATAAGGCAATAAAAATGGAAGCAAATAGCTGTAATATAGTGTGATGTATGCTATACAGGACATGAGTATGATGTTCTATGGGAGAAGGATAAATGTGTAATTAATTTGGTCAGAGAACTACAAACTACAAAAAAGATCAACTTTTCCCCAAATCACATCATTTTATTGCTTATGCTATTTAAAAATACAGCTCTTTACACAATGCCTAGCATATAGCTGGTGTTCAAAAAATGTTTGCTGATGAAAATGTAACCAGGTTGATTTCTATGTGTTCCTATACTCTTTAGTTTGATCTGAAAACAGCTTTTACAGTTTATCAGTTCATGAATAACCTTTAGACTTCTTTCTATGTTTAGATACATGAATGTGTGCACATATGATATGTGCATATATATGCATAAATAAAAGCTCAAGAAGCTGCCATTTAAAAGTTGTGAGCTGCTTCTAAGTCTCTCAGTGATGATGATCTATAACTTTAGACAGATCTTCATTCTTAGCTGAATCTTATCAGTGGACTATTTTAATCATTTTTTTAACATCTTTATTGGAGTAAATTGCTTTAATCATGTTTTATAAGTAGAAGGTAAAACTAGAGTTTCTAGGCTTGACTAAATAATACTCCAGGTATGCAAAATTCAAGGGTATCAGAGAAAAGGTGCTTGAATTCACATTAGGAGATTGAGAGCTTCCATATATGAAAGAGACTGAAATTTATTCCCCATCTTTTAGGATTCAGTGCAAATAGAGTATCTCAGCAGCACCGTTAAGGTCCCAGCTGAGGCCATCTATCTGTAATGTAAACTAAGGGTTCTGAAGAAGTCATTCAAGTTGACAAAAGAGACAGTCAAAGATTGATGAACTTGGCTCAATGATGGGACTTCAGTTGTCATGAGAGAGGCTAGATTTGGGCATATTAAGTGGCTGAAATTAGAAACCCTTCTCTCTCTCCAATCACCCAACCACTCTAGGTTGGGTGGACTTTAAGGAGGGTGGTCATATAATTTATCATTCAAATCTAGACATTTTTAGAGTGAAAGGGAATAGTATTAACAATTTTTGCTTTGTTAAAAGTGGTTGTGTGGGGCTTCCCTGGTGGTGCAGTGGTTGAGAGTCCGCCTGCCGATGCAGGGGACACGGGTTTGTGCCCCGGTCCGGGAAGATCCCACATGCTGCGGAGCGGTTGGGCACGTGAGCCATGGCCGCTAAGCCTACACGTCCGGAGCCTGTGCTCTGCAACGGGAGAGGCCACAACAGTGAGAGGCCCGCGTACCGCAAAAAAAAAAAAAAAGTGGTTGTGTGAATGACTGTCAATTAAAGAGATTTAAGAGTGGAAGCCCAGAACCATATGGATGTGTCCCACCATAACAGTTTATAGCACTAAGCATGGGTGAGATGCAATTTTCCTCTCAACATCTTGAAGAATTACTGCAATTTAGTGAATGACCTGCATGAATGGCAATAGAAGATGTAGCCAGAGTCAAGCCCAGCGACATTGCTTCAGCAAAGCGGAGAGGATGAGAATTTAATGCAAGAAGAAACAGCAGCAGTAAGTGGGGGATTTATCTGGAATGCCCTGCTTCAGATACCTTCAGGCCCTTTTCCAGGGCTACTCATTCCCTATAGTGGTTGTACAGCCCTCTGGCCTAGAGAGGTCAGGCCCATACTCATCCTGTAGGTCTCAGCACTTAATGTAACTCCTCAGAGATCTTTTCTCTGGTCTTTCAATATAAATTGAGCGCCTCGCCGTAATGTCAGCACAGTGGGGACAGATAAAACCACAGAGTAGATTATATTGCTTAGAAAGGATATGTAAAGTATGACATAAGAGAGAGAGAAAAACCTTGGAAAACACCAATATTTAAAGGGGTAGAGAGGAAAACAGAAGTTAAAGACTGGGGGCCAAAACTGTAATAGCTAACATTTTTGAGTAATAGCTATATGCCAGGAAACAATAAATTTCTTTTCACATATTACTTTATCTCTTTATTAAATGTTTACTTATGTAAGGTAAAGTGCTACATGCTGTTTACTTAGTTAACAAGCAGACACATTAGCTGTCGTGGAGCTTGTACTATCTGGGAAAGGAGGTATCAAGTAACTATTTATTCAATTATAACTGTGATAACATTATGATAGAGAAATAGAGGATGATATGAACACTGAAATAGGGAGCTTGACCTAATCTAATAAGTATGGGAAACATTTCTGGAAAGAAGTGATATTAGAAAACTCTGGATAAATCAGGGTTTGGTGAAGGAAGAGAACAACTTCAGTTTTTAAGGCACAGAGAGTCTGTGGATTCCCTGTGATATACAGGAGTAGATGGATGAATATATAACTGTGCAGCCCAGAGGACAGTTCCAGCTACAAAAATAAATTTTAAAATCATCAGTAGATAGATGAGGACTAAATTCATGACTATGGTAAAGAATAGAGGATGAGAAGACAAGATGGTTTCAAGACACTCTAACCCCTTCAATATTTAATAAATAAGGATGAGTCAGAAAAGGTGATTGAAAGGGGGGGCGGCAGAGAGATAGGAGAAAAACCAAGAGGGTATGGTATCCAGGAAACGAAGAGAATGTTTTAAAGATAGGCAAGAGTATTGAATGCTGTGAGTTCAAAAAGATGAGAATGAAAAATGTGTGGGATTTAATGACACAGAGCTTCACATTGTACTAGGAGAGCCACTTCAGTGGGGCAGTAGGACTGAAGATTTTTAATGCCATGGACTAGAGTGAGAGCTTAGCAGGTACTGTTTTCTATTTTATTCTCACATCTACCCTATTAGGAGGATACTATTATTACCACTATTTCACAAATGGCAAAACTGAGGTTTTGAAAGGTTAAGCCTCACAGTAAGTGGTAGAAGTAGAATGCAAACCCCAGTCTAGTAGATTCCAGAGACTGCACGATGGAGTAATGCCATGAAACCCAAGAAGGGATTTCAAGAAAGAGTCGGTAAATGAGTTAAGTGATGCAGCAAGGAAAGTTGAATGATAAATGAAAAAGAGTCACTGGACTTAGTAATTAAGAATTCAATAGAGGACTTCCCTGGTGGCACAGTGGTTAAGAACCCACATGCCAATGCAGGGGACATGGGTTCGAGCCCTGGTCCGGGAAGATCCCACATGCCGTGGACCAACTAAGCCCGTGCGCCACAACTACTGAGCATGCACTCTAGAGCCTGCGAGCCACAACTACTGAGCCCACATGCCACAACTACTTAAGCCTGCGCACCACAACTACTGAGCCCACGTGCCGCAACTACTGAAGTCCGCATGCCTAAAGCCCGTGCTCTGCAACAAGAGAAGCCACTGCAATGAAAAGTCCACACACCACAACTAGAGAAAGAATAGCCCCCACTCGCCACAACTAGAGAAAGCGGGTGTGCAGCAACAATGACCCAACACAGCCACAAAATAAATACTAAATTAAAAAAAAAAAGAATTCAATGGAGACCTTTATCAGAATAAATTCATTAGACTGGTGGTGTTGAAGCCTGACTTTAATGAGTTAAGGAAAAAAATGGACATAATGAAGAAATCAGTGAGGATAGACTACTCTTTATCTTGTTTGTGAAGGGAAGAAAGTGGGATAACGTCATGAGGAGACAGGGTAATGGGAAGGAATTCTAAGATGAAGGACACCTAAGTATATTTACAGGCAGAAAAAGGAGACAGCAGGAGAGAAACTAGAGGTTCAACAGAGAAGGTGCTAACAGATGGAGTAATGTCCTATATGTGGCTTGACGGCATGAGATTAAAAGCAATGTAAAGTGGTTACCCCAAGAGTGGAACACCTCCTTTTTTGAAGGCTAGAGGAAAGAGGGGAAGGATCTTCATGATTTAAGGCAAAGGAAGAGACAGCTGGCTTGATTTTCCCTTTGAAATAGGAGATTAGATTGTCTTCTGAGACTGAAGGGTGAGAGGAGCAGGCATTAGGGATTTAGGATACTGGTAATAATGGAACATGACATCGGTGGTGTGGGGGGGTGTGCTACTTAAATCAGATGGGGTTTGGAGCTCGGGGATTTAGAGCATGAGCCACCTGTACTCCTTGTATTAGTGCCTTTACAATAAAGATGTACTCTCCTTCACCACAAAATAAAATAAAATAAAGTAGTTGGGGTTTGAGGAAACCAGCAAAGAGCCCCTCCTATCTACATATAAGTTTGAAAATAACTGAGAAATTGACACGTAAAAGTCAAATAAATGGAGATCAAAATGTTTGCTTTATTACTTTGGGAGCTATGAAAGAATATGCCTTAGATCAGTAGAATGGGGAAAAAAAGCTTCATAATACCTAGAATCTCAGAATTAGGTCTACCCATCCAGTCACAGGCAGCCTGGAGAGAAGGACCTGCCCCTTAAGACTGACATCACAGAATAGCAATGCAGACTGTACACTCCTTCTAGGCAGGCAGACACCAAGACTCAGGCGGAGGGAAGATGTGAACCATACATGCCCAGTCTCTTGTCCCAAATTCACCAAAGAACAGAACAAAGGGACAAGGAGAGGTCACATGTGTTACCGCAATGAAGGGGATCAGAACAAGTCTCCCCAAAATGTGCCACTTTAGCATGTAGACTATTTTGAGCTGAAGGCAATCAAGACCCAGCAGATTCAAGAAAAACTTTAATCTCTCCCTTAACTGCCAAGAAGAATTTAGATAGAAGGCCTGGTCTAGGAAAAGCACTATCACCAGAGATAACTACAAATAATACGGGCCAGGTGTGGTTAGCTGGAGGGGAGCTCGGCTGGGTCTGGAAACCAAATTCCTGTGTTCCACTGTCTCTGCATGGCATGGCCAATATTTGTTTACCAAACATTTGCTCTTCCCATCTTCCTGTGAACTGTCTTCTTCCCCTTTGAAGTCCCACACCCTTACCCGCTTCTCCTTAGCTCAGGATGGCATATAAGCCTCAGCTGTCTGACTGCCTGTGGGGCTCATATTCTTATGAGGCCCCTGTACGTATGTAATTAACTTTGTTTTTGTCCTATGATAATATGATTATTAGATCAGGCAAAGAAGGGTAGAGGAAAAGATATTCCTCCCCTGCAGTAATGAATGTTTCTCTTCCTGGAAACAAGAAACCTGGGAAATAAGTATTCTCTATTAACAAAACAAACAATACTGACTGTAGCCTTTTGCTTTAGTAAGGAGGAGAAAGTCCTACCCAAGAAATTGAGCTGGCCCAAGATAAAAGAAAAACTGTCATTTCAAAGCTTCTGATGGTGCTTCATGCTGCTAACAGTACAGAAGTTATGTTTAGCAAGCTTTTTTTTTTTTTTTAGGGGTACAGGGGCCTCTCACTGTTGTGGCCTCTCCCATTGCGGAGCACAGGCTCTGGACGCGCAGGCTCAGCGGCCATGGCTCACGGACCCAGCCGCTCCACGGCATGTAGGATCTTCCGAGACCGGGGCACGAACCCGCGTCCCCTGCATCGGCAGGCGGACTCTTAACCACTGTGCCACCAGGGAAGCCCATGTTTAGCAAGCTTTTTGTTGATCTGTTTTGAATATGTAAAAGTAGATCTGCAGATAAGTTTGCAGTCATGGCTGCAGAAAACTGAATTGCTGTGAATGACACAATAGGATGAATTTTTTGATCTGGGGAGAGTCAGCAAAGAATAGAAAGGAGAGAAGTAAAATGCAGAGCAGAGAGAGAGAGTTGAGAGAGGCAGAGGCAGGAATTCAGAGCCAGAGACGTTCAGGGAAATCATAATCTCTACCACCCTGCCCAGCACCAAAAAAAATTTCTTTGCCCAAAATATTAGAAATTGTTTTGCGTTCTCATCAAATATAATGTGAGGTTAGTGGAAGGGGGTTGTGTCAATTTCAGTGAAATCTAACAGGTAAAATAATCCTGGAGAGCTGGAGTACTTGGAGAATATTCAAGCATGGACACTCTCACTGCTTCCCCACTCTCATTGGTGAAATCACACTTGTACAGTAGGGTGCAGAAAGAGAGAGGGATCAGGAATGGTGCGAGCCTCCAAGATCACTGGGAGTCAGACATGGTACTCAAATTTTGATAATTGAAAAATTGTTTTTAAATTTTGACAATAAACATCCATGGGGACCTTGGAAAACTTGTTTCCCGGGGTGCAGGGGTGGGGTGCTGTTGGAAAAGGAATAAAACATGGGGGCCATTCTAGCTGATATCTCTGAAACTGCCCCTTCCCACCTGTTCCTCTAGGCACACAGCCTGTTTCACTTAATTTATACATCATGACTTTCTAATTATTAACTAAAAAATTAGGTAAATAATTAACTAAAGTGCCTCACATGGGAGGTTTCCTTAAAAGCTGCTTTAGAAACAGTTTAATATTACAAAAATCTAAACTGAGTCTGAAAATTGAGTAGAAAATTAAAACACAGTAAGTTGATGTCCTTATCAGAATAAATGCTTCAACTGGATCTAGCAACAGTCACTGGCATCTGCATACAAGCCACCACCTCATATTGCTGGGATTTTTCCCCCATGTATGTGAAAGAATAAAGATTTCTAAGACTTTTTTTTTCTGCCTTTCCCATTTGGAAATGTTTGCATTAAAAAAAAAAAAAAATCTCCTGCCCAAAGCAGAAACTCAGAGCACTCATAACATCCATTTAAAATCTTTATGCACCGGCCTTCCCTGGTGGCACAGTGGTTGAGAGTCCGCCTGCCGATGCAGGGGACACAGGTTCGTGCCCCAGTCCGGGAAGATCCCACATGCCGCGGAGCGGCTGGGCCCATGAGCCATGGCCACTGAGCCTGCGCGTCCGGAGCCTGTGCTCCGCAACGGGAGAGGCCACAAGAGTGAGAGGCCCGCGTAACGCAAAAAAAAAATAATAAAATGAAATAAAATAAAATCTTTATGCACCAGTCACTGTGCAAAACCACTAGGTCTCAAAAGCACTCTCACTGAAAACTTTGAACTTCTCCTTTCCTTCTAAAAAAGTTTAAATATTCAGAACGCTGTGGCAAAAGCAAGTTAGTGTAACGGGCAGTTAAAGAACTTGCCTTCAAATTTCAGATCCACCATTTATTATGTTATATGACCCTGGGCAAGATACAAAAACTCACCAGTCAACATTTCCTCATTAATAAAACAGAGATAAAAAATGGTATCTATTATACTTGAGGGGTTTGCGAATTAATGGAGAAAATGCACTGTGTCAATCACAGTTTATGCACTCCTCTTTTCCAGTTACTCAAGGTAAAACATTTATTGAATTCCTATTATATAAATCCCAGGCACCATACCAGGGTACCTTCATCATACAGAGATGAAGATGCAGATCTCTGAGCTCACAGCATTGCTCTCTTCTCCACAACCTCTATGATACTGATAGGTAGCTTAATAACCACCAGACTCTATAGTGGATCACCTATAAAAATAAATTGCAGATAATAATCATCATCATCCTACAAATGGCTGCCAGTTATATGTATGTGCCAGAAGTTTTCAGGAAATGTATTTAGTTACATAAAGGAACATACTTGAGAGAGTAATAAAGTTTAATATAAAAACAGTGGGGCTTCCCTGGCGGCACAGTGGTTGAGAGTCCGCCTGCCGATGCAGGGGACGCAGGTTCGTGCCCCGGTCCGGGAGGATCCCACATGCCGCGGAGCGGCTGGGCCTGTGGGCCATGGCAGCTGAGTTGCGCGCCTGGAGCATGTGCTCCACAGCGGGAGAGGCCGCGGTAGTGAGTGGCCCGCGTACGGGGGGGGGGGGGGGGGGGAGACAAAACAAAACAGTGGATACACACTGATTGGGCTTAATCTAAATATGAACTTAAGAGTCTTTTTCTAAATGCTGGGACTGGGCTTCCCTGGTGGTGCAGTGGTTAAGAATCCGCCTTCCAATGTAGGGGACACGGGTTAGATTCTTGGCCCGGGAAGATCCCACATACTGCAGAGCACCTAGGCCCGCGCACCACAACTACCGAGCCTGTGCTCTGGAGCCCGCGAGCCACAACTACTGAAGCCTGCATGCCTACAGCCCGTGCTCTGCAACAAGATAAGCCATCACAATGAGAAGCCTGCACACCGCAAAGAAGATCCAGTGCAGTCAAAAGTAAAAAAATTAAAAAATTTAAAAAATTTTAAATGCTGGGACTTTGCTGCTTTACATTAAAAAAAAAAACTGGCATTCTGTGATTTTTTTTTCCTATTCAGCTAACGAATATTTTTTAAAAATACATATCACAGTTCCTCTGATTTTTGTGTCTAAAGGGAGAACTCAAAGAACTTTCTAGCTCGCGCTAGAAAGAGAATTTTGGGACCTATTCTATTTTGTCCCTTTCACCCCTCAGCTCACACTCCTCATGCTTATTAAACATTTAACTAGAAACCTTTCAAAACTGATAAAATATGCTATTAACATCCCTGAAATAAAAACAGTAAAGTGGTTCTCAAAAGAAGGTAATGTGCCCAACCAACAAGGGTTTCACTATAATTAAAAATAGTAACTCTTTCCCCCATTGTGGACAGGAAATCACTAGCAGAACAAGCACCAGCTTCAGATTTACTTCAAGATAACACATGAATGAGGTATCTGAAAAGGTTTGGCTCCCTTAATGATTAACACATTTCACGATATTCCTTCAAATGTTGGAGAAATACTACCCAACATCTTATTGCCTTCTATAGTTCCTGCACATAAAACATCCCTTTTCCTGACACAGAATTTCTTTCCATCTTTTTCTCCCTGCTCCTTTACCAACTGTATTTTATACATGTTCCCAATCACTTTTGTCTTTCAGTGTGAGTGCTGCTGAGTGAGCAGGCAAAGAGAAGAAACTCTAAGATGGGTATAGTTTGAACATGTGAAGGAAAAACTCTTTGGAGAAGAAAATTAGATTCATAACTGGTATATGCAAGGGTATAACTATATGTGTATTATACACAATTGAGTATACAAATATACAAAATGTAATATTTAATTTTGTGTTGATAGCAAAGAGTAAGCTCAGGTATCCATTGTTTGACATAAATTTTAAAGAAAGAAAAATCATTATTCTGCTCTTAAACATCAAAAGAATGAACCATTAATAAGCTAAAAGTCTGCTTGTAAGACAAAATCACAAGGTTTAAAGGAAATGACTCAAATATTCACAAATCCTCTTACCTGTCTCTTTCTAGTCCCATACATACTATTAGTGTTGTATTAAATACCATCTATTCTGCTATAATATGATCCTTATGTTCCTAAGAAACTTTAGTTATCCAAATCCATGCTGTGAAAACAACTGTTTTAGTGGAGGGAAAAAGAGATTGGGAGCTAGAAAATTCCAGAGCCTTAATAACAAATTTAGCTTTCCTGCAGGACTCTCAGTAATAAAGCTGACTTTTTAATGGCTCTAAGGACATAGCTACAAATGGAACTTGCGATTCTTGGTAATTACCAACTTGCTTTAACATTATTGTACTAAGATGAACACAATATTTCTTAGACTTTTATAATTGATTGCCCACTGTTATAAAGAACAAATCTCAAAGCCAGTCAGATAAGCTGCTGCACACCAAGAGGTTTTTTTACCCATACATTCTGGGTGCTAGTTTTTATTATGATTTATTGCTTTATAAACTTATGCTCTATATAAATCTTATTCCTTTATTCATCATTACCTTTTAAGTTTAAAAAAAACTGGCATTTTTTCTCAAAATAAGTATCAGCAAAAGAGTTAAAGTATAAAAACCATCAACTCACAAACAAAGTCTCTCCTTTCTCACAATGACCACAGAATTTAAGAATGTGACAGATATCTATATATGTGGATATTTTTAAGTGCATCTCCTGCTTTGGAGTAGGGAACAGATCATATGATATCTACTCTCTCAAGGAGTAATGTGGAAATCATTACCACTAGAAATCTGGAAAGGTGTTAAGATATTTGTAATTTATTTTTAAATAATTCAGCAGAGACAATTTGGTATTATGAATGTGCCAGCTAGTTTAAGCTTCAACTCTAAGGTAAGCAATCACTCTATAAAATTCAGACTACAAGAGAGTTAGCTGGTATTATTTCAGAAAGGCCACACTCCAAGGTGGCCACTGCAGGCAATTTGGTTAGCCACATCTCAGTCAACAGCTGAGACTTCGTTAACTAGTGAAGTAAGCATCAGAAATGGGTTTTATTGGAGAAATTACTGGTTTGTTAATTAGTGATACAAATGTTAGAAATATGTTCAAGGTATTCAAGATGTGGATTAGCTAAAATATTTTCATGACCCTTCAAACATACTTGAACAGAGACTGAGAATCTTGGAAGCTTCTGGCCTGTGCCTTTATGGGTAATACTCAGGCTTGGTTCCTAAAGGACATGCTTTGATCCCTTGGATCAGAAGGAATTCATCTGCCTTATTCCTGTCTCTGTACTAATGGATGTGTGCTTTGAGCAAAACATTCTTGTGATAAGGCAGCCAAGAGAAGACAAGCTTACCAAAGATTATCAATTGTTTTGTGCCTATTTTCTAAAGAATGTCTATTTAACAAATACTTGAATGTGTGGCAATTTTTTTTTCTGCGAATTGCTTTCATTATAACCTAGTAGCCAGGTTGTAGGGGAGTAACTTAGAACAGGTCCCAGTAAAAAGTGCAAGTGGTCATATGCGATCAAAACGTTTATGTCCTGGTTCCCAAACTAAACCTTCTATGTGATACTGACTAAAATAAGGAACAATATTGATTCCTTTATTTCTGGTGAAAGTAGTTTAGGAAGAAAAAGGGATGAATGAGTTTAGAAAAAGTAGACAATATATAGTTACTTTACTGCAAAAAAATTCTTTTTAGACCCCAGATTTTTTAAAAATTTAAACTATTACTCTAGAGTAAACTTCTGATTCTTTTATTTGGATAATTATGATATTCTCAGAATAACAATTTATCCCATGAGTTAAGCAAAGAAATGGTGAACAGAGTAACATAGAAAAACAACGTGAGGAGTCACATGACAAATCCAGTAGGTAAAAGGCTGATTTTTTTTATTTTATTCTCAATCTTCAACATATCTCTTAGTTTCCAAACCATCTATAATCTAACACTTATAAGAATCAAGTAAGTCATGTAATTGTGTGAAACAAACTAGGTGTAATATTGAAGGACTTTGGTGAGCTAGAAAGCACATGCCTTATTCAAAGTAAAAAAGTTGCTCAGCTCCCATCAGTGGCAGCCAGGGTAACATGTAGGACACATTTTCAAGAGAATCCAAAAAATCCATATTTAATGTGAAATCTCTTAAACCTCATAGGTTTTACAATTAATACTGTGCAGTAGAGTATTCACTCAACAGGTCTAGATTGGCTCTTTACATTCCTAAGAAAGATTGGCCTTTGCTTGGTTCCAAGAAGGCAACCTCTAAGCCCTTGGAATATCCCGCCTGATAAGACTGCTTTGTTTACCTAAGGGCCTTGGACCACATCAGATAGTCTATGCTAACAACGTGATTTATGATACGGACCTAGTGTCATGTGATATCAGCTTGACCTCTGGAGAGAATGGAGAATAAGGCCAGCCACATAGGCAGTCAGTCACACCTATGTGACCAACCAAGAAAAACACTAGACACCAAGGTTCAGGTAATTTTGCTGGTTGGCAATATTCCAAGCAGGCTGTCATACATTGTTGCTGGAAGAATGAGCACTGTCCCCAGGACTACTGGGATAGGACAACTGGAAGCTTCTGCCTGATGTCTCCTGAACTTTGCCCTATGCACCTTTTTTCATTGCTGATTTTAGTCTTTATCCTTTTGATGTAATAAACTGTAACCATGAGTAAAACAGTTTTTCTTTGTCCTATAAGTCCTTCTAGCAAATCACACATTGAACCTGAGGGTGGCTTTAGGGACCCACAAATACAAATACTAATTTTAAAAATACCAAACAAAACCAACTATGTGAGCCATATTTGGGTGCAGACCATCAGTTTGCAACTTCTGATTCTAGTTCTAACCCCTCACAAGGCCAGTGTTAGAAACAACCAAATGCAGGTGATAAAAGAAGACACTAATGTATGAGTAGGTACAGAGAGTCATAGCTATTCATTGTTTGGCTTTAAGAGAAAGTTTAGGAAAGAAATTCTGAAGAATAATTGGACTGAACTCACTGGAAATTAACATTTTATCTTCTTTGGGTAGACACTGGAAAAATGACAAGTTTTCTGTAGACTTAATATAGAAATGGACATTCTATATTTAAGCCTGAAATTTGCCTCTAAGTCTTCTTCTGCATGTTGATTCATAAAAACAGATGATGTTACTATTTATGCCACTGCTGCTTAGTTGCTTCTAAGTCTTAAAAGAATAACAATCATAGTAACTCTATGATCCCTCAATACAGTTGAATAAGCAAATCTAGAATAAATAGCATATAAAAAGAAATCAGTTTAGTTTGCTCAATTTAACAAATATTTCTTTAGCATCCAATCTTATTACAAGACAGATGTGAGGTTCCAGATATACAACAATAAATAAAACACAGTCCTTGTCTTAATAAATCTGGGGAAGCAGGGGTGAAGAAAATGTTCCTGTGGAGAGACAAATACTAACTCAACTATAGAACACTATATATTCAAGTTTTTTAAATCTGCCCTTTCTCTTTTAGCCTCTGTCAGTAAGTGAATGTTTTTTCTAGAACAATCTCAAAATCTAAAAAAAAAAATGGTTCTGATGAACCTACGGGCAGGACAGGAAAAGACACAGACATAGAGAATGGACTTGAGGACACCAACAGGGGGAAGGGTAAGCTAGGATGAAGTGAGAGAGTGGTTAGTTGTGGTCATGGTAACTCCTGGCATGAAAAGTATAATTGGTCACATAGTTGAGACAGTCCCCATATGCAAAATAAACCACTCCAACACCAAACCCCCTAGAAGCCCCCAGATAAGGTCCATTCAGACCAGGGGGACATATCCTGGGGAAGGTTTGCAGACTGATTTCACTGTGATACTGAGAGT
Source organism: Lagenorhynchus albirostris (assembly GCF_949774975.1). Classification (NCBI taxonomy): domain Eukaryota; kingdom Metazoa; phylum Chordata; class Mammalia; order Artiodactyla; family Delphinidae; genus Lagenorhynchus; species Lagenorhynchus albirostris. The sequence continues at coordinate 49,458,902 of NC_083098.1, read as the reverse complement.
ATCAGGCAATTTCAGATATCTCCTGGTGCTAGTAGACACATTTTCTGGGTGGACAGAAGCATTCCCTGCTAGAACTGAAATGGCAGCTGAAGTTGCTAAAAGAAATAATCCCCAGGTCTGGGCTCTTAGGATCCCTACAAAGCGATAATGGTCCAGCATTTGTGTCTCAAGTGATGAAGGGGATAACAAGTGCCCTAGGCATAAAATGAACCTTGCACTCATCCTGGTGACCCCAATCATCGGGGAAAGTAGGGAGATTCAATCAGACCTTGAAACTGGCCTTAGACAAACTGTATCAGGAGACTCAAGAAAATTGGATTAAGTTGCTTTTGATTGCCCTAAGGGAAAAATTAAAGTGTGTTTGAATTCAGGTATGGCAGACCCATTCCCCAAGCCCAAGAGAAGGGACACCTTAACCCCCTCAAAATGGAACAACTCAAGTGTGCCCTCCAGGTAGGAGAAACCATGAAAGCCCTTATGGAATATGGTAACCACGTGCTGCCCACACCCACTGACCTGGCTTTCCACTCTTTCTGGTCAGGAGACTGGGTGAACCTAAAAACCTGGAAAACCGGCAGCCTGCAAGACCAGCTCACTCCTAAGGGGAACTGACCCCACTTGGTGATCCCAACCACCCATTCTGCCCTGAAGCTGCAGGGGATCACTTTGTGGGTACATCACACTCCAGTAAAGAGAGACCCTAAATCCCAACCAGCAGAGAGACAACCTGGGGCAAAAGACCCCCTGGACTACTCCTTTTGTGTGTGTGTGTGGAATCATTATTCATTTTATTTGCCACTCTTTATGGACATTGGTCCACTTCCACATGAAAAATAGGGAGCATCTACTTCCACTTAACATTCTATAGAATGTTGTACTGCAAACCAGAGTAACTTACTTACACAAGGGGAAAAATTACTGAAACCATGCCCCAAGATGTCCCCCAAGTATGTTTTTGTGTGTATAATTACAAGCGTCTATAACTCCACAAAGCTAGTTCCTTCTTAGATCAATGTAGTATCTTTAATATACATTGATGTAGTGTGGACCTGACCATTCGGACCACCAAACTTTCAGAAGAGGTTAAAAAACAGCAACAGAGGGCTTCCCTAGTGGCGCAGTGGTTGAGAGTCCGCCTGCCGATGCAGGGGATGCGGGTTCGTGCCCCGGTCTGGGAGGATCCCACATGCCGCGGAGCGGCTAGGCCCATGAGCCATGGCCGCTGAGTCTGCGCGTCCGGAGCCAGTGCTCCGCAACGGGAGAGGCCACAGCAGTGAGAGACCCATGTACTGCAAAAAAAAAAAACAAACAAACAGCAACAGACCCCCCCAGACTACTCCCTATGAACCTTTCTCTGCTTCCGAAAAACAACAAAAGTGTGACTAGGGATATTCAGGCCATGACAGTGAGCCTTCACATCAGGCCACACAGGTCTTGTGCCTGCAGGCAAAAGACCTAGATACCTTTATTTTTAGAATAATTTGTCACTTGACCATTATTGGCTTGCTAATATTTGGGCCATGTATTTTTTAATTTAATTTAATTTATTTTTGGCTGCGTTGGGTCTTTGTTGCTGCACACAGGCTTTCTCTAGTTGTGGCGAGCATGGGGCTACTATTTGTGGCAGTGCACGGGATTTCTCACTGCAGTGGCATCTCTTGCTGCAGAGCACAGACTATAGGTGTGTGGGTTTCAGTAGTTGTGGCACGCGGGCTCTAGAGCACAGGCTCAGTAGTTATGGCTCAGGGGCTTAGTTGCTCTGCGGCATGTGAGATCTTCCCGGACCAGGGCTTGAACCTGTAAGGCCAACTGGCCCGAGGCAGGGGAACGCAATCAGATTCACAGGTTGCATCAGACCGAAACTCGCCGGACCACCCAGTTCCAGGAACTGACCTGGGGACTTTCCATACGGCCCAGCCTTCCCGCCTTTCGAGGGGCGGGACTAACGGTCCCAAGACTGATGCAACCGGCACCAGATATTGCCACGATACCCGAAGAGACCACCAAATAAGGAATACCTTGCGCCCTCCCAGATTCACCACACCCCTTTCCCTTCTTCCCCTATAAAATCTTGCCCAACCCTCGCCCGGGTGCGACTTCTCTGGCCCCTTTCTCTCGGATCAGTGAACCTCGCTCGGGAGCGCTCCCTAATAAAGCTCACTTGAAGCTTTCCTCTGTTTCGCGGTGCCGTTTATCAAGATCCGACCTTACAGAACCCGTTTCTCCTGCATTGGCAGGATTCTTAACCACTGCGCCACCAGGGAAGACCTTGGCCATGAATTTTAAATAGTCCGGTGTTCTCTGTCTCCAAAAGGTTAAACAAATGGTGGTCGCTCAGGGATGCAGGCAGTCTGGGCTGAGGCCTGGGGACAAACGTCTAAAGGCGGCTGGGGAGAAGTTCTGTTCCTCTCCCCGCGGTTATGACGATGTCCCAAACCTGCAGGAAATACTTACGGACCTGCACCACTCAAGAATGAGGAGCAGGACAAAAGACAGAGGGGGGATTTGTCACCGGCAAAGCCCATTAACAATTCCCGGGAAATAACAACAGAATCTGAGTAATAAAATCTTACCTTTTTTTTCCTTTTCTTTTGTATTTCGTCTAGTTTCACTTGCTCGTAGTGGGCCGTGGGCAGAGACCTTGCCCCGACCCCTCAAACCAGAGTTCCTAGCGCAAAACCTTTGTGCCCGACACTGCAGCTCAGCGGGCCATACGCAAAAGTGCTGCGTCACACCACAATCCAAGATGGCTGCGGCGGGCCGTGCGCACAGACGCTGCACCCGGCACTGCAATATGGAACCTGAGCGGCACAGCTGTGCCTGCCTCGTTCGCGCGAGAACTCCTCGCTCGCGCGAGAACTCCACTCTCGCCCCTCCCCGCTGATGAGATCCACATAAAGCAGCCCTGCCCATGGCTTGTCGGCTAGAGCAGCGGGAGGGCAATGTGCAGCACAAGCTCACACCTCTCCAGTCTCTTACCAAAGAATAAAGCTTTCCTTTGCTTCTGACCAAACTCAGTCTCATTCTATTGCCTCAAACGACACTGGGCAGAGGGACCCTTATTGCGGACTTATTCAGGAGGGTCAGGACATAAGGACATAAAAGTAGAAGAAAAGGCTCTAGCTTTACACGAAGTTATCTGCATATTTTGAAAACAATTTCACTATTTGGTGGGAATTCAAATGAAGGCGTACGCAAATTTAATACTCAAAAGAGGGAAAAACTGGCATCAGGGCATTCACGGCTTGCCAAGCTGAAAGAATGCTATTGAAGATTCCTTATATAAATGTTCCTTGACCTTTGAGTGAACCAACAGATCTTAAAAGTTGCATTAGCCAAAGCAATTCCCATAGCAAATAAAGTTTTTAGATGAATGCATCAGATTTTTTCCTCTTCAGCCTAGAGAGGAATCACCCATCATCACAAGCAGCAAGTTAACTTCCAGGTTGTTTCTCAAAGACCACTGGGAGTCTGTGATATAGAGTGAACACTGTCCTAGTTCTAAAGGGTTTCAAGTGGCTGATGGGAAAATGACTTAAAGCTGACTATAAGATTGCTACCTGAAACAATTACTGCTCAAAACGTCCAGCCCCCACATTCCATGATGTTCTTATAACTCTGGAGTGTAGATTTTAGGGCCCCTGATGATGTGGGTATTTTAAAATACATTATAGAAATGGAATGTTCAAAAAAAATTTTTTTAATGTTAAAAAAAATTTTTTAAGTTGCACTGACTATAGTAGATTGTTGTTATAAGACTATTTACTAGTCTAGAAGAAGATTGAGAATCAATTATTGTAGAATTTGCAGAGCTTTTTCATTAATGCTTTGATCACATGCTTAAATGGGAGCATCCCATTTCCTAGATTGTCTCTGTACTCCTTCCCTGTTCTACTATAGTGTAGCATGAGAATGCATGGTGCTTAGCATTTTCAAAAGCATTTAAATGTCTGTTTTTTCATTATTTATGAAAAGATATGGTCCATTTTATCTTTTTGTCTATCTCGATTTAAGAATGGTGCTAATAGAAAAAAACTTAAAAGTCATGCCAATTAGGTCAACTTTCTCCTGAGCTGTTGTTAACTGACAATTTAATGGCAAACATTTTCATTCAAGTAACTAGATTCTGAAGACAACCATTAAACTTCAAAAGAAATCAAATAGTTCAAAAGTGCTGGGAACATAGCAGAAAAGCTATGATTTTGTTTATTTAAGGCTTTTACAAAAGAAAAGATAAACTTTGAAGTGCTGTAGAATTAACGGTGGTACTGTATGAGGGCTCTTAGAGGAAGTGATTAACCACAGGCCAAAACTCACTTGCTCTATAGCACTGGCATTGCCATTGTTGTGACTTAAGTTAATTTTTTATTCTTTCTTCCTCTGTTGGATGATTTTAGCAATTGCTAAGACTGAATTTATTGAACAAACAAATACTCCAAATCCAAAATACTTCTTGGAGACTTCACCAAAGTAAATAATAAAAACAAATGACTTTCAACATGATGGCTACTCCTTCTGGTTTCTTTGTTGCCCCAGATAAGCAGAAGTCAGCAACTGGGGCTCTCCTTTCAGTGGCCTCCACCTAGCTGTTGCACCAATCCAGACAATAACAATCACAGCAACTTCTGTCCACCCCACATTTGCTTCTTCGAAAAGAGAAGTAGTATAATGCAGTGGTTAATGGCTTTGGAATCAGGCAATCATGAACTCTGAACTTTAAAATTCTCTAGACCTCTTCTGATCCTCAATGTCCTCACCAGTGAAAGGTCTTAATAGTCTTATCTCAAAGGCTTCTCAAGAGGATAAAATGGGATAAGGTTTGGGAAGGGCCTGGCAACTGATCATCATTCATGAATGGTAGCTGAAAATACACAGCCTCTCTTGTGAATTTTCTTCTTCTCTCCCTTTTCTCCTTGCCCTGGAGACATACAGAAAAGGCAGTGTTGGAACAAGGCATGATGGCACTTGCTTTTTCTGATGCATCAAGTCCTTCCCCATGCTATCATCTGTTCTACAACTTACATGTTCAGGCTCTTCCACTCTCTCAGCCTTATCTCCTGCCACTTTTCTACCCCACAATAAACTTTTCTCCAACTGTCCAAACACTTCACGCATCTTCAAGCTCTACGCAAGATGTTTTCCCTGCTTAGAAGGCTCTTCTCAACCTTATTCTACCAAAGTCCTACTCATCCTTTAGTAGAAATATCACAGAATTTGAAGTACACCTCCACCAGCCTTCTGGACTTCTTTCCCATCTGTACTCCCATAAGTACTTTGCACTCAGTTTGCTTAAATAAGTCATGGGTCACCTTGGATTTTAATGAAGGATTGCTATGTCTGTGTTTCCTAATAGAATGTGAGTCTCTCCAGGGCAGGACCCATGTCTTATGCCACCAGTGTTTAGCCCAGTGTCTGGCACCTAGTAAAGGTATGCCTCATTTTATTGCCCTTTGCTTTATTGTTTCACAGATGCCGTGTTTTAACAAATTGAATGTTTGTGGCAACTATGCATCAAGCAAGTCTATCAGTGCCATTTTTTTTTAAACAGCATTTGCTCACTTTGTGTCTCTGTATCACATTTTGGTAATTCTCTAAATATTTCAAACTTTTTCATTATTATTATATTTGTTATGATGATCTGTGATCAGTGACTTTGATGTTACTACTGTAATTGTTTTGGGGTGCCATGAACATTTCTTTAAGCCAAAGCCTGATCCAGAGCAAAGCCCTAACTCTCTTCAATTCTGTGAAGGCTGAGAGAGGTGAGGAAGCTGCAGAGGAAAGGTTTGAAGCTAGCAGAGGTTGGTTCATGAGGTTTAAGGGAAGAAGCTGTCTCCGTAAGATAGAAGTGCAAAGTGAAACAGCAGGTGCTGATGTAGAAGCTGCAGCAAGTTATCAAGGAGATCTAGCTAAGATCATAAATGAGGGTGGCTACACTAAACAACAGATTTTCGATGTAGATAAAACAGCCTTCTATCGGAATAAGATGCCATCTAGGACTTTCATAGCTAAAGAGGAGAAGTCAATGCCTGGCTTCAAAGGACAGGCTGACTCTCTTATTAGGGGCTAATGCAGCTGGTGTCTTTAAGTAGAAGCCCATGTTCATTTACCATTCTGAAAACTTTACTGCCCTTAAGAATTATGCTAAAGAAAAAAAAAGATTTATGCTAAATCTACTCTGCCTGTACTCTATAAATGGAATAACAAAGCCTGGATGACAGCACATCTGTTGACAACATGATTTACTGAATATTTTAAGCCCACTGTTGAGATCTACTGCTCAGAACAAATTCCTTTCAAAATACTACTGCTCAATGACAATGCACCTGATCACCCAACAGCTCTGATGGAGGTGTTACAACAGATTAATGCTGTTTCCATGTCTATTAACAAATAAAAATCCACTCTGCATCCCATGGATCAACAAGTAATTTCAACTTCAAGTCTTATTATTTAAGTAGTAAATTTCATAAGGCTATAGCTGCCATAGTGATTCCTCTGATGGATCTGGACAAAGTCAACTGAAAACCTTCTGATAAGGATTCATCATTCTGGATGCCATTAACAACATTTGTGATTCCTGGGAAGAGGTCAATATACCAACATTAACAAGAGTTTAGAAGTTGATTCCAACCCTCATTGATGACTTTAAGGGGTTCAAGACTTCAGTGGAGGAAGTAACTGCAGACGTGGCAGAAATAGCAAGAGAACTAGAATTAGAAGTGGAGCCTGAAGATGTGGCTGAATTGCTGCAATCTCACGATAAAATTTTAATGAATGAGGATGAGCAAAGAAAGTAGTTTCTTGAGCTAAAATCTACTCCTGGTGAAGATGCTGTGAAAATTATTGACATGCCAACAAAGGATTTACAGTATTACATAAACTTAGTTGATAAAGCAGCAGCAGGGTTTGAAAGGATTGACTCTAATTTTTAAAGAAGTTCTACTGTGGGTAAAATGCTGTCAAACAGCATTACATGCTGCAGAGAAATTGTCTGTGGAAGGAAGTGTCAATCAGTGCAGCAAACTTCACTGGTGTCTTATTTTATGAAGCTGTCATGGCCACCCCAAGCTTCAGCAGCCACCACCCTCATCAGTGAGCAGCCGTCAGCATCGAGGCAAGAGCCTCCACCAGCAAAAAGATTAGGACTCACTGAGGGCTCAGAATATGGTTGGCATTTTTTAGCAATAAAGTATTTTCTAATTAAGGTCTGTATATTATTTTTTTAGACATAATGCTGTTGCACACTTAATACACTACAGTACAATGTAACATAACTTTTATATATGTACTGGGAATACAAAAAATTCGTGTGACTTGCTTTACTGCTGTATTCACTTTATTGCGGTGGTCTGGAACCAAACCTGCCATATCTCCAAGGTATGCCTGTATTAAATAACATGTTTGTAATTAAAATGAATGGACATTCTTCTTTCCAGTTCCCCCATAAATCCCATCCTTTCCCATTTGCATCAAATCTCTTATGATCTGTATTGTGATGAAAACATGAAAGATGCAATATATATGTGTTATCAAATCAATACATTTTTCACCTTAAACTTACACAATTGTGTGTCAATTATATGTCAATTAAGCTGGAAAATAAATAAATTACAAAAGAAAGCCACTGACACCCTGCCTCAGTTTGGCTCCCCCCAAAGCAGACTCTGAAACAAGAATTTTTAATGCAAGCCATTTACTTGAGAGGTGACCCCAAACACTGGAGGGGGAGTAGGGGAAAGGAGCCAAGGAAGAGAAGTCAGCCAATAAAGGTGAATTATCAAGCCAGTCCCATGTGAGTGACTGGGATGGTTCCCATGGGAAAAGAGTGTAAATGAATATTTTCTCACCCAAGGAGAAAAGAAGTTCAAGAACTCATCCACCAACTCCAACAGTCATTGGTGAGGGTTACTCCTGGAGTGTCAATCCCCTGGCCCTTCCACCTGCCATATGCCCAGGCAAAGTAGACATCCTTGTCTTTGGAGAAAATACTGGCAGATATGGCTGGTCTCACTGAAATAGTGAGGCTTGCCCGAGAGATAAGAGCAGGGCATGAAGAGCAGCATATGCCTCAGACACTGACTCCCAACTGGAAACGTCGGTATAGTCCCATCAGCAGCCAGGCTGATTCCAACCCACTTTCAGAGTGACAAACATGAAATTTCAGTAGCAAAATTTTCCTTCCCAGAGATAACAAGCCAACACTGAAAGAGTATAAAAAGTATTTTTACAACAGTTGCTCCTTATTTATAGTTTACTTCTAGGATTGTGGACTAGAAAAATACATAAATGGATCACCTGGAGAAGAATGTTGCTTGCAGACAGAGATGACCCTCTCGTATCCTCAACTGCTCTCAAGGGAAGGACTTACTCCTTTGATGATCCTCTCCAATATTTAACTTGTCCTTGACTTTGAACAATAAAAGTAGCTTACGTTTATTGGATGTTTGCTGTGCATCAGGGGGCAGATTTGAGCCCATTCAATCCTCCCCACAATGTGATAAGGTAATTATTGTTATTATCTGTATTTTCATATGGGAAAACTGAAGGTCAGATAATTAAGGAATCTGCCAAAGTTATAATCTGCTAGCAAGTGTTTGGAGATGGGACTCTTACCCAAGTCTATTTGAATCCAGTAATCATATCCTTAACTTATATTTTTTAAGTTCATTATCCTGTGCCCTTAGTAAAGAGAAAGATCTAGTCAGCATACTAATTCCATATTAATTGGTCTTCAAACACCCCTTATTTAAGTTAAATTACATCCATTTCTTTAGCCATTTCCCATATATGATTTACATGTTTTTTACTCACGTATGTTTCTTTCTCCCAACCTCTTAATTTTCTCTCTCTCAATAAAATATGTCAAACTGCTCTGTATATAGACTACATCTATTTCCTGGCAAGTCCATAAATCACAAAAGTATTGTCAAAAAATTATTTATAAGCATTTATGTTTAAATCTTAAGCTAGCTAAATAAAAGCATCATGAAATTACTCCCAGCTTAAAAAATTATAGCATATGGGACATAAGGCAATTCTAAAGCAGAGCAAATTCATTACAATCTGCAGAATAACGAAACAGTGCTTTGGGTGGTGAAAGTGTTCTGATTATGTCCATAAAATAGGTTAACAAGGACATTCATTCTTTAACCATTCGAGGAAAATTATGTCTTAAAGTTGATTTATGTTTGCAAAAGTGTAGTGAGTTCTTTCAGCACAAGACCTTTTCCCAGAGTCCTTAAACTGGCAAAATTTCTATTAATTTCATTTTGCTTCTTTGCAATCAGATCTAGGGCATATGATGTACATTGTGTGGTAAGTTTCAATTTTTCTAAAGTTTCACATTACTGTCACTCTGTGGGTCTTAAATTTCCCCAGTTTCCAAAAATGTAACTGTATATTAATCAAAATAATTAGTTTTTTTTTTTTTTTTTTTTTTGGCGGTACGCGGGCCTCTCACTGCTGTGGCCTCTCCCATTGCCGAGCACAGGCTCCAGACGCGCAGGCTCAGCGGCCATGGCTCACGGGCCCAGCCGCTCCGCGGCATGTGGGATCTTCCCGGACCGGGGCACGAACCCATGTCCCCTGCATCGGCAGGCGGACTCTCAACCACTGCGCCACCAGGGAAGCCCTAATTAGTTTTTATATGCTATTTTTAACTCCTTACATTAATAGCCAGAATATAAGAGGTTTAATGAGGGGAAGCACACTCATGCTTACACAGCCCTGAATAAGAGATGCAGCCACTTGCCCACTTACGACTTGAGTGACTCTTGATGCATATGTTGGCTTTCTCAGTTCGCCCCTCCAGATCCACCCTTCTCCATTCTGCTTTGTGCCCTTATGATTGACCTCGGTAGATGCTATTGAGCTCCCTTGCGCTCTGTCTTTTACTTGGGTTTGTGCAATAGAGAGCATTTATTCTATGTTTAAGTCAGTTTTTAACATATTACAGTGGTTTATTCATTCACTCATGCAATAAATATCTGTTGAGTATCTACTATGTGCCATAAAATATACTAGTCATTGGAGATCCAGTGGTTGCTATACAGAGTTTATATCTCATAATCTTAATATTTTCCCTTTTGAATCCCATGTTGAAAGTATTTTTTATTGGGCTGTATTTATTAAGTAATTTTCCATTTTAAAAATTAATCAAAGACAATCAGCAGATGAGTGGATAAACAGAATATGGCATATACATACAATGGAATATTACTCAGCCATAAAAAATACCTAGACACATATGACAATGGAGACACGACGACCCAAAATCTATGGGATGCAGCAAAAGCAGTTCTAAGAGGGAAGTTTATAGCAATACAATCCTACCTTAAGAAACAGGAAACATCTCGAATAAACAACCTAACCTTGCACCTAAAGCAGTTAGAGAAAGAAGAACAAAAAAACCCCAAAGTTAGCAGAAGGAAAGAAATCATAAAAATCAGATCAGAAATAAATGAAAAAGAAATGAAGGAAACAATAGCAAAGATCAATAAAACTAAAAGCTGGTTCTTTGGGAAGATAAACAAAATTGATAAACCATTAGCCAGACTCATCAAGAAAAAAAGGGAGAAGACTCAAATCAATAGAATTAGAAATGAAAAAGGAGAAGTAACAACTGACACTGCAGAAATACAAAAGATCATGAGAGATTACTACAAGCAACTCTATGCCAATAAAATGGACAACCTGGAAGAAATGGACAAATTCTTAGAAATGCACAACCTGCTGATACTGAACCAGGAAGAAATAGAAAATATGAACAGACCAATCAAAAGCACTGAAATTGAAACTGTGATTTAAAATCTTCCAACAAACAAAAGCCTAGGACCAGATGGCTTCACAGGCGAATTATATCAAACATTTAGAGAACAGCTATCACCTATCCTTCTCAAACTCTTCCAAAATATAGCAGAGGGAGGAACACTCCCCAACTCATTCTACGAGGCCACCATCACCCTGATACCAAAACCAGACAGGGATGTCACAAAGAAAGAAAACTACAAGCCAATATCACTGATGAACATAGATTCAAAAATACTCAACAAAATACTAGCAAACAGAATCCAACTGGACATTAAACGGATCATACACCATGGTCAAGTGGGGTTTATTCCAGGAATGCAAGGATTCTTCAATATACGCAAATCAATCAACGTGATACACCATATTAACAAACTGAAGGAGAAAAACCATATGATCATCTCAATAGATGCAGCGAAAGTTTTCGACAAAATTCAACACCCATTTATGATAAAAACCCTGCAGAAAGTAGGCATAGAGGGAACTTTCCTCAACATAATAAAGGCCATATATGACAAACCCACAGCCAACATCATCCTCAATGGTGAAAAACTGAAACCTTTTCCACTAAGATCAGGAACAAGACAAGGTTGCCCACTCTCACCACTCTTATTCAACATAGGTTTGGAAGTTTTAGCCACAACAATCAGACAAGAAAAGGAAATTAAAGGAATCCAAATCGGAAAAGAAGAAGTAAAGCTGTCACTCTTTGCAGATGACATGATACTATACATAGAGAATCCTAAAGATGCTACCAGAAAACCACTAGAGCTAATCAATGAATTTGGTAAAGTAGCAGGATACAAAATTAATGCACAGAAATCTCTAGCATTCCTATACACTAATGATGAAAAATCTGAAAGTGAAATCAAAAAAACACTCCCATTTACCATTGCAACAAAAAGAATAAAATATCTAGGAATAAACCTACCTAAGGAGACAAAAGACCTGTATGCAGAAAATTATAAGACACTGATGAAAGAAATTAAAGATGATACAAATAGATGGAGAGATATACCATGTTCTTGGATTGGAAGAATCAACATTGTGAAAATGACTCTACTACCCAAAGCAACCTACAGATTCAATGCAATCCCTATCAAACTACCACGGGCATTTTTCACAGAACTAGAACAAAAAATTTCACAATTTGTATGGAAACACAAAAGACCCTGAAAGCCAAAGCAATCTTGAGAATGAAAAATGGAGCTGGAGGAATCAGGCTCTCTGACTTCAGACTATACTACAAAGCTACAGTAATCAAGACAGTATGGTACTGGCACAAAAACAGAAATATAGATCAATGGAACAGGACAGAAAGCCCAGAGGCAAACCCACGCACATATGGTCACCTTATCTTTGATAAAGGAGGCAGGAAGGTACAGTGAAGAAAGGACAGCCTCTTCAATAAATGGTGCTGGGAAAACTGGACAGGTACATGTAAAAGTATGAAATTAGATCACTCCCTAACACCATACACAAAAATAAGCTCAAAATGGATTAAAAACCTAAATGTAAGGCCAGAAACTATCAAACTCTTAGAGGAAAACACAGGCAGGACACTCTATGACATAAATCGCAGCAAGATCCTTTTTGACCATCTCCTAGAGAAATGGAAATAAAAACAAAAATAAACAAATGGGACCTAATGAAACTTCAAAGCTTTTGCACAGCAAAGGAAACCATAAACAAGACGAAAAGACAACCCTCAGAATGAGAGAAAATATTTGCAACTGACAAAGGATTAATCTCCAAAATATACAAGCAGCTCATGCAGCTCAATATCAAAAAAACAAACAACCCAATCCAAAAATGGGCAGAAGACCTAAATAGACATTTCTCCAAAGAAGATACACAGACTGCCAACAAACACATGAAAGAATGCTCAACATCACTAATCATTAGAGAAATGCAAATCAAAACTGCAATGAGATATCATCTCACACCAGTCAGAATGGCCATCATCAAAAAATCTAGAAACAATAAATGCTGGAGAGGGTGTGGAGAAAAGGGAACCCTCTTGCACTGTTGGTGGGAATGTAAATTGATACAGCCACTGTGGAGAACAGTATGGAGGGTCCTTAAAAAGCTACAAATAGAACTACCATATGACCCAGCAATCCCACTACTGGGCATATACCCTAAGAAAACCATAATTCAAAAAGAGTCATGTACCAAAATGTTCATTGCAGCTCTATTTACAATAGCTCGGAGATGGAAACAACCTAAGTGTCCATCATCGGATGAATGGATAAAGAAGATGTGGCACATATATACAATGGAATATCACTCAGCCATAAAAAGAAATGAAACTGAGCTATTTGTAATGAGGTGGATAGACCTAGAGTCTGTCATACAGAGTGAAGTAAGTCAGAAAGAGAAAGACAAATACCGTATGCTAACACATATATATGGAATTTAAGAGGAAAAAAATGTCATGAAGAACCTAGGGGTAAGACAGGAGCAAAGACACAGACCTACTAGAGAATGGACTTGAGGATATGGGGAGGGGGAAGGGCAAGCTGTGACAAAGCGAGAGAGAGGCATGGACATATATACACTACCAAACGTAAGGTAGATAGCTAGTGGGAAGCAGCCGCATAGCACAGGGAGATCAGCTCAGTGCTTTGTGATCGCCTGGAGGGGTGGGATAGGGAGGGTGTGAGGGAGGGAGATGCAAGAAGGAAGAGATATGGGAACATATGTATATATATAACTGATTCATTTTGTTGTCAAGCAGAAACTAACACACCATTGTAAAGCAATTATACTCCAATAAAGATGTTAAAAAAAAAGATATATTCGATTTTACAAAAAAGACAAGAGCAATGTGGGGCCTATGCAGATATAACACCCTGGTCAACTGTTCTGATCTGCTTTGCCCTATAAAGGAGAGTGTTGGCCAAGAGAAAAAACTCTGTACATGTTTTACTCAACTGACTTAACAGCAAAGTTCTATTATACCCGTAGCATTGGTTCTACATGATAACACACTATTTTAAAAAGTAGTTGTAAAATAAAACCTCTACTTATTTAATCCTTAGGAGAAATAGGTCAGTATTATTATCAAGCATTAGTTTATTGAAACTTTTAAATTGCCAGACATGTGCAGCTGGGTTTAGGTTTTATTATAGAAAACAATAACGTAAAAATATTACCCCTCAATTCATGGAAATTAGAGCATGAAATCCCCACTTGGAATTCACTACAATCACTGCTGTTACTGTTTAAATGCACATTTCCCAAGTATACCTCACATCATGCTAAAGAAAGATTCAGAAGAAAGTGTATTGAACAACCCAGATATGTCATCATGCAAATGATTCTTCATCTGAAACTCACAAAGGAAAATACTGATTACTCAGAATGCTTGGGGAATTGAAGTTCTGATTAATTAAATATTCTGGATTATAAGAAATACTTCTACATTTCCAGAGTGGTTAAGATACTCCCTAAGCCATGTTTGTGTTGAATTTACTGTATGTGGAAACACAGCAATGCAAAGTAATGATCTCTCTGGGTTAAGAATTTTTCCAGTTTCTAAAATGATTCTTAATATTCTCACCATGATTCACGTAAAGCAGATACTCAAAAAAAAAAATTGTGTCAACCCACAGGAGAGGCTCTTTGTTTTTTATTTATTTATTTTTTGGCTGCGTTGGGTCTTCGTTGCTGTGCACGGGCTTTCTCTAGTTGCTGTGAGCAGGGGCTACTCTTTTTTGCGTGCACGGGCTTCTCACTGTGGTGGCTTCTCTTGTTGCAAAGCACGGGCTTTAGGCCCGTGGGCTTCAGTAGTTGTGGCACGAGGGCTCAGTAGTTGTGGCTCGCAGGCCTTAGAGGGCAGGCTCAGTAGTTGTGGCGCACGGGCTTAGTTGCTCCGTGGCATGTGGAATCTTCCCGGACCAGGGCTTGAACCCGTGTTCCCTGCATTGGCAGGTGTATTCTCAACCACTGCGCCACCAGGGAAGCCCTCACTCGCTTCTTTTCATGACTTCTTTACATCCAGTTTGTTTCTTCACGTGCTGGGAAAGAGGTACAAAATTCCAAGTTCCTGCTTTGCTCATAATCTCCTTCTAAGGACAGCAGCCCTAAGAGACACTTCCTCCAAAAAATTTGCAAGGATTTACACCAGATATGCCTTGTGAAACTTCTACTCTGGCCTCAGAAAAGAGTGCCCAAGTTAAAGGTAAGTTATTGCACAGTTTGGATGTGGAGGAAGCCACCATGTCTGAAGTGGTTTGGTGAACCTTGCCAGGCCAGGAACTTCATCGTGGGTAATGACAAGAGACCACATCAGATTATTTTTTTCTTGAGAGTACTAATTCCAGTCTTGGAAATTTGGAGATGCAAAGTAACTATATAGTTGAAGACTCTGTAGTCCCTTGAATCCTTGTAATAAAGTCTCATTACCTAGAATCACAACACACCAGCAAAAGGGGAATCCTAATTAATATATACAGGTTACTTCTGATCAATAAATTTTTAATGATTAATCAGTTTAAACATAATCAACCCAGATATTATTATGTGGACAAAATCGGGGCACTGGAAAGAATATGGACTTTGGAATCAAAACTAAGTTTAAATCCAGATAACTTGACTTTACCATGAATAGAATATCAGGTAATATTAGACAAGTTATAAAGACCCTCACTGAGCCTCAGTCTCCCTTCTTTAAAATGGTCATAATAATTCTTACTTTACAGATTCTAACAAGGAAAGGACCTAGTAAAGGGGTCTGTCACACAGGTAGAACTCAAGAAATAGTTTTTCCCTTCCCAATACTCCCATTTATTCCCCATTTTAACTTTTAGATGTATTTATGTCCCAAGATCCAACTAACCAACATTCCCACTGCCAAATTTAAAAAAACAGCAGTTAAGTACAATTAAAGGGAGAATTCTGAAAGTAGGCAAAAATGTTGAGAGTTCAGAAAGGGAGGAAAGAGATTTTAAAATGGTAACATTATTTTTCAAATATTAATATTGGATTGTCTTTTTGTTCATTTTAAAAGGGATACTTAAAATCAGGTCACACTTTCCAAGTCTAACGAATGGAATTCAGAATGGGAAAACAGTCTCTGTTGTTCTATCCATTTCCATAAGAATCCAAGAAAATCAGAGAGAAATCAAAACATGACCAAAGAGTATGACATCTTAAAAATTTTTCCCCCCAACTATGTCAAACTTCTCATAAGCTCACCTTTGGTTTCAGCTAAAACTTTCCTATTTTGTCTAAATGGGCCCATCTGATTCCTCCAACTGTAAATTCTCTCGTGTTCTCAGAACAGGATTTTTTCTCCCTTGGGCCTTCACTTTCCATTTAAATACACTCTGCTACTTTTCTCCAAAATCCCTATCACATATATTAGCTTACATGCAAGGAAAGCAAGCAGAGTTTCAAAATGGGCCAGGGGTGGCATTCTTAAAAATAACTCTGAGGAACAACACTCACTTCTCCAATAAAAACACAAGCAGAATTCAGAATAGTTAACTGTGGGATTTGTACATTTATCTTTTCTTTGAAAAGGTAAAATAAACACGAAAAATTCCATAAAATCCAAACCAAAGTCACCTGCCATCACCACCACTCTGTCCTTTCCAATGAACACTTGTTGGCAGAGGCAGGAGGGAAATCGAAGTTTCTTGCCTCTTGAAGTGACAAGCACATTCTTTCCTCATTTGCCAAGCTGCTTTTCTCCCTCCGAAGCTCCAGCTGTTCTCAAAACCCAGACATTGTTCCCTTCCCCGGTCGGCCTCTGGCTCTAACCCTCGGCCAAGACTGCTTCTCCCTGAAATCTCTCGGGGACACCAGCAGCCAGCACTTGGAAGACTAGTCCAAGCTAGTTTGGTTTCTGGCGGGGAGAGAAGAAAAAGGAGAGAAAAGGGGGAAAGAGATGAATGGGAAATACTGTACGTCAGCACGAGAGCTCACAACAATTGTGTTTGGACAATGCCTGATCCTTTGGTGCTGCCAAGTGGTGGCTGATGAGTCTCAGAGTGGTTTCCAGACTTTGAGACTGTGGGATCATTTTTCCACTGTCGTTCACAGCCTGGGACCCCCCAAGTTCTGCTGGGGAAAATATAATATGCTCACAAGATAAGTATGTCTCTTATACCTACAATTTCTTTCAGCTATCATATAACTGAGAAAATCCATAGGACCATGGGGGCGGCGGGAGGGTGAACTTTTAGACCTATTCATTTATATAAATAAGCTCCACAAAAGACAATGTGCATTAATTATTCCTCAGAGATTATAAGGAGTAAATTGTTTATGTTTCTCCCAATTAATAATGTTCCTGCCTTGGCCATAAGTGTGATAGACGGAGGAGAAAAGGAATACAAAGACATATTCACTTCCAAACTACAGGAAATCAACAATCAGAAGAAAAGGCAAACACCTGCAATTATTTAGAAATTCTGGTTTTAGAAACGTCAAAGCTGTCCTATATCCAGACTATCCTGACTTGATAAGGAACCAAGAATGAATTTTTTAACTCCACACATAGCTGTTAATCACTGTCTGCAGTGCTTCTTGAAAGTACTACACATTAACCCGTCATTACATTTAGAGATGTTAGCCAAAGTCTAACCAGCTGAATTAGTTAGAATATAGATTTGGCAAAGTGTGAAAAGGAATTAAAAACAGAGGTCCCTGTACAAAACAATTGTAGTCTGACTTGTCATTCTCATAACAGTGTGACTGCACATGGCCCAGAGGCAGGAATTCTGGCTCTTTCTCTTTGTTATATCAAGGACATTTCTGCCATCCACACGGTCCAAGGTGACCTTCATTCTAGCCAGTGGGAAGTGAAAGGGGGGGAGTAAAAGGGGAGAATCCACCACCTCCCTTTAAGAGCATGACTCAAATTTTTTACATATCATTTATACCTAATTCCCATTAACCATAGTGTGGTTACATGGCTACTGTCTGAAAAAAATGTTGTCTTTATTTTGGGCATCCATGTGCCAGCTAAATATCAAGAA
Organism: Lagenorhynchus albirostris; assembly: GCF_949774975.1. Lineage (NCBI taxonomy): Eukaryota > Metazoa > Chordata > Mammalia > Artiodactyla > Delphinidae > Lagenorhynchus > Lagenorhynchus albirostris. The sequence goes on along the minus strand of NC_083098.1, from coordinate 49,441,104 downwards.
TTCTATTACTTTAGTACAGGAATTGGCAAACTACACCATGGGCCAAATCTGGCCCACTGCCTGGTTTTAAGTGACCTACAAGTTAAGAATGGCTTTTACATTTTTGAGTGGGTGAAAAAAGCCAAAAGAAAAATGACATTTCGTGATGTGAAAATTATGTGAAATTCAAATTTCAACGCCCATAAATAAACTTTTATTAGAACGTAGCCACACTCATTCATTTAAATATTGTCTACAGCTGCTTTCATGCTACAAGGGCAGAGTTGAGTAATTGCGCCAGAGACCACACGGCCTACAAGGCCTAAACTATTTACTATCTGGCCCTCTATAAAAAGGGTTTTCTGACCCTGCTTTGGAAGAAAGAAAAAAGCAGGTATTGCTGCATAAGTAGCAAAGTCGGCAACACCAACGTGGTGAAATTGGGAATACAGGAGAAGGTGTTTTAAAAGAGGCTGTAAATGAGTTTTATTTCTTTAAAAAACTTTAATATAATTGTATTGTTATCCTTTTACACATTAAACATTACTCTGAAACGTAGTGGTTTAAACAGTAAACATGTATTATTCAGTTTCTATTCAGGGTCAGGAATTCAGAAGCGGCTTATCTGGGTGGCTCTGGCTCAGAGCCCCTCATTAGGTTCTAGTTACAATGTTGGCAGATGCTGCAGTCTCACCTGAAGGCCTGACTGGGGCTGGAGGAGCCCTGCTGGATGGCTCACATATGTCTATCTGCAGGAGGCCTTGGTTTCTTGCCATGTGGCAGCTAACTTTCCCACAGTGAATCATCTGAGAGAGAGACAGAAACAGAGAGAGAGAGAAAGAGAATTAGCAGTAAGTCACAGTGCCTTTTATAGCTAGTCTTCAAAATTTCACACTGTCACTCCCATTATATTCTTTTTATTAGAAGAGATTCACTAAGTCCACTCCAGTCTATACTCAATGGAAGGGGAACTAGTTTCCCTCCATCAAAGAGAGAAATGTCAAAGAAATTGTGATTATTTTAAAACTACCACAACAGTATTTGAGGGGGAAAAAATCACCTGTCTTCAGCCAATGCTAGGGAGGTGAGTCTGCTGATTATAAAATAATTGAAGTTATTTGACCAGGAAAAAAGGAATATAAAGTCTTGGGCTTCCCTGGTGGCGCAGTGGTTGGGAGTCCACCTGCTGATGCAGGGGACGTGGGTTCGTGCCCCGGTCCGGGAAGATCCCACATGCCGCGGAGCGGCTGGGCCCGTGAGCCGTGGCCGCTGAGCCTGCGCGTCCCGGAGCCTGTGCTCTGCAACGGGAGAGATCGCGGCAGTGAGAGGCCCGTGTACCGCAAAAAAAAAAAAAAAAAAAAAGAATATTAAGTCTTACATTATAGATGGCAATAAGGTCTCTTGTCTACTCCAATCAATTGGTAGTAGTTACCTGGAGTACTATGTTTTGTTTTGTTTTTCCTGGAGTACTATGTTGAGAAGGAATCTGATTGATAGCTATCAAGTCCACATATTTTCTATCACTGGATTTTTATAAATCTCAAAATTCCAAACAATGAAAATTTGGAGAAAAAGCAGTATGTGAGGCATGTTCCAATCTCCAGAAAGCTCATAGAGCCATGGCTCTTGGACAGATCTCCCAGAGTGTTTCTCTGGCGTACTGGTTTCTCATGAGATTTCCTCTCTTCATTAAGCCTTCCTTCCACCAACAAGTATTTATTGAGCACCTATGTGTTACACAGGTACTCTGGCCATCAGAGATAAAGTAGAGAACAAAGTAAATATCCCACTCTCACGGTAAAATAGGAATTTCTGTCTTCTGTAAAAAGTCTTAATTTTTTTCCCCTTTTCCAAAAATCATATGTCTTATTTCTGATTATTATTTAACTGCATTAGACTTTCTAGGTCAATACTAAATACTAGTGGTAATTTTACATGTTTCTGGTCCCTGTATTATAGGGTTTCCCAGAGTATCCGTCACATATTTCCAATGGGTATTAATTGACGTAACTTGGAAGAAGGGTTTCATAATCACACAAAAGATTGGGAAATGCTGGATTAAACAAAGTTGAACAGATTTCTCTACTGCAGGCAACTTTAATGGACCTTGAACCACCAGGAAAAGAATGGTATAACACTCTGTATTTCCAAAAGTACCTGAGTTTAAAATCCTGTGTGTTTTGTTTTGTCTGATTTGTGCAGAATGCTTATTCAGGTGGTCTGACAAATGTTGCTGGAGGGAATCCAAAGTCACTGTTTCCTTAACTCCCTTTCAGCCAATCAGTTCTCTTATGTTTGTCTAAAACCTTAGAGTTCACGCAACACAAAAATGTCCATTATCACAGCCATATACAAATCCTAATTGGAAAGTAAATAAATAGTGGCAATTATTCTCATAGAGTAATTCTTTCATATCTGAGTATTTTAAAGTCCTACAAGTATTTTTAAACACATAATTTATAATTATAACTATATACAATGTTTGCTCATATATACATTTATGTAAAGATACGTGTGCAAATGTGTGTGTGTATATATACACACAATTTGCCAAAACAACTTTCCAAATTGCCTGTAAATATATATTTATTAAGTGCACACAATGTGTCAGACACTTTGGCATTAAATACAGTGATGAGCAAGAGGAAATACTTTACAAATGTTAACTCATTAATGTAATTAATAGCTGAGAGGGTTTGAGAACAAAAATCCTTAAACACATCATTATCATAATGGATACTTTATAAATAAAAATATAGGTTACAAAAAGAGACTATATCAAGGGCTTTGCATCATTTAGGATTTGTGTGCACTGGATGTAACAGAAATCTGATGACAGTGGCTTAACCAAACAGCCTCACATAATTTGCCTCACATAAAACGAAGTACAGAGAAGAGTGGTCCAGAGGTTCCATGGTGTCATCGGTGCCCCAAGATCCTACTTCTTTTTCACTCCCCCATTCTCATTATGAAGCTTAATTCCTCATCCTTGCTGTGAGATGTTCTCAGGTTGGCCATTACCTTCACCCTCACTACCTGCTTTCCAGGCAAAAATGAGAAGGAAGACAGAGCAAAGGGAAAGAACCTAGAAGGTTTTGTTAATTATTTCATCAGCTGAAAATGTCATGTAGTCACCCCTAACTGCAAGCAGGTCTGGGAAAGTATTTTATCTGGACCCATGGACGCACAGAGCAAAATTCAGTTTCCGTTAAACACAAAGAAGAAATGAATGAATATTTGGTAGTCTACTCGCCCTGTCTTTTCCAGACTCACCTAGTTTTGTCACAGTCAGAGAAGGCTGAAGCTAATAATAATAATTTTTTTAAATAGATACACTTGTTTCTTTCTACATCATCTCCTATTTATCATACTTTTAGCCTCCAAATACCTTTACACTAGCAATTTACTTTTGTCATAAACACAAACTTTCATGGAATGCCTACTACTTCCCTTGAATAGCGATGAAATAAATGTGTAAAAAATTTTCATTAAATGTTTGAAATTTTCAGCTTTACTATGTTAAGAAATGGTGGCTTGCTTCTACTTTTATTTGAACTATTTCTGCCAGCAAAAATAATTGTTCACATTAGCAGAAGCAGAACATTTGCCAGCATGCAAAAGCACCGTATAGAACAGCAGCGTACCGTAACACGTTTTCTTACTCTCACAAATCTACTTTAAAACCTTAATTTTTTTTATAGCTATGGCCTCAGGACTTCAGAATTTTCTTTTTTTTTTTCAACTTTGTAGCATATAAAAGTACATGTGTGAGCTTACAGTGCCAAGAAAAGTTTTCTTAAAGTTATTCCATTTCTACTTGGAATTCTGGCTTCATTTCGCACAGACTATGCCGAATGTCTTCTAATACGGAACACAGAAATACATTATTATAGTCACTAATCTCTCTATTGATGTCTTGAATTCCTCGTTGACTCTCCTTGACACCCAAAGAGCACTTTCCATTCCTTTATTCCTTTTTTATCTTTTTCTATTTTTTAGAATACTAATTCCATGTTACCAACTTTCTAATATTTATCTTCTACAAACGGCTGGTGGAATAGATACTGGGTAACTCTCATTTTTAATAAATCTATAGGTCTGTTGAACCCAAGAGGGTTCCTAGAAACCAGATTCCTCCAGATGTAATGAACTGAAATACCACCTATGAAAAATCTATTTTAAGTTACCCATAAAACCGCATAGTTCCCAATATCCAACCATGGAGAAATGGTTTTTTATACATAATATGATGAAATAGTATGTTACCATGTAAAATGATAATAATAAAGACTATGTGGGACTTCCCTGGTGGCGCAGTGGTTAAGAATCTGCCTGCCAATGCAGAGGACACGAGTTCGAGCCCTGGTCCGGGAGGATACCACATGCCACAGAGCAACTAAGCCCGTGTGCCACAACTACTGAGCCTGCACTCTAGAGCCCGTGAGCCACAGCTACTGAGCCCGCACGCCCAGAGCCTGTGCTCTGCAACAAGAGAAGCCTCTGCAATGAGGATCCCACGCACTGCAACGAAGAGTAGCCCCCGCTCACTGCAACTAGAGAAAGCCCACGCACAGCAATGAAGACCCAATGCAGCCAAAAATAAATAAATAAATTTATTTTTAAAAAGTAAAATTAAAAATAAAAAAGACTATGTTACAACATGGGGAAATGTTTATGATTTAATATCAAGCAGACTGCAGCCTGAGGAAAATGGGAACATTAGAGAAAAATTAGAAGGTAATATGCAGTAATGAAAATAATTGTGGAAAAGGGTCTATAGTATATTTTTCTTCGGTTGCTTAATTTTTTCTGTACTGTCTGATTATTCTTCAATGTGCATGTGTTATTTTCACAATTATATAAAGGGGAGTAAATATAATTTTTAGTGAGAATCTTGTCTCCTAGCACCTTCCTTTTCTGTACTTTTCCCTGTCTTTTGGTTCTTTGTTGAGATGCTCAGCAACCTCCTCTGTCTCCCAAATGCCTCCCTCGGCCACTTCCCTGAACAAGGGAGCCCCCACTGGCTCACCCCTCATCACAGGCCTTTCCCACCTTCAAAATCTCATCAGCCTGTCTGAGTCCCATTTCCATTGGCCCTATTTACTGGTTGGGTGCTTTTAAACTGTCCATTTCCACTTGAACACTTTAATAACCTACGTGAGATTCAGTTCCCCGGCTGTAAAGGATGGTCATATCTCTTCTTAGGATCACTGTTAGGATTAAAGAAGGTGACATATAAATCACTCAAATTGTGGTGCCTGTCACAGAGTTGCCCCCATTGCACAACACCAATAGCAGTATTCGTAACAGCACTAATAGTATTCCTCCCAAATGCATATATATGCATTTAAAGAAAGTTTTGGTCAAAAGGGCTTTAAAGCAAAAGGACAGACCCATGAAAAAGTTATTTGAACCAGAACCAATGGTAAAGAGTGTTAAGTTTGGAAGGAGAGATTCAAAGACATGAAGGGATTGTACTCGATCCTCCAACTAGTTAATGGCAGAACAGAGACAAGAACCCTAATCTCTGGGGTTGCTGGGAAAGTGTGGTGCTCTCCACATTTGAACATCCCCATCAGTGCTCAGTGCTTGGATGACTTAATAGTCAAGCTGTCTGCTTAGAAGAAATCCCTTCTTTATTTTTCCTCATTGATATTTACCTCTGTCAGACAATCCCATGGCTCCATGGACCTCTGACCACCCACAAGAACAACTTCCTTTTTGCCTTTGGCTGGTAGCACATATGAACTGCTAATCCTTTCTTAAATCTCTAGGCAAACTTCTAATTCTCATGAGACACATATTTCCTCCAAGGAACTCATAAAGGGCCATCCCCTCTGTAGGGCTCTTTCCTGACTGTTGCTCACAAACAGTTCAACGTGAAAAATTACAACCACTCCTAACTTCATCCTCTTAGTTGCCTCTGTCTATCCTCTGGCCTTAATTTTAAGGTAAGATTACCATCGGGTTTTTTCCAACTTTTTGTAGCAAGATTAGGAGGGAAGGGGTGAGTTTTATTGGACACTGAGAGGAAGGTTCCTATAACACCCACATAAAGAGGTAATGTGGGAAAGCCAAAGCAAGCAGAGGGATTTAAAACCAGCTGGAATACAGCCGGGAAAGAAGTTAACACCCCTAGGCTTTCCATGAACTTTTCTACCATGAATCCTAAGCCAAAGGATCTTTCATGGTCAGAAATTATTTGGAAACCTGGTTTCAAACTCACTGGAAAGATGATACAAGAAATGCCTAACAGGGAAGGTTTTACTTAGATTAATTGATTAATTAATGACCACATAACAACTCAAGCTTACTTTGTGCATGTAAAGGTATGAGTAATACCCAAAACCACAAACTCAGGAGCAATAAAAGACCTTAGATTGAAAGCTCTACATTCAAAATTATCCTGATTTTCCTCTAAGCAACTAGGGGGATGAAAATAAAGAAATCAACAGGAAAACTCATAAATCTGTGACTCTGGAAGGAGAGGGTCACCACTCTACTGAGAAGACAGGTACTTTCCCCAGGTCCAGTAGGAATTGCTTTCTATGATGTGCTGGGAAGTGAATCCAGATTAGAAATGTCCTTTTCAACTTGTGTCTGGACTCACCTACCTCTCCCGCTGGCTCACCCACACATTACCACTACCTTTACCCATGGTGAGCTCCATATGCCAAGCCACCTTGGGAGAGAATTATGCTTCTGATGGACCTACCCAGCCTCCAAACAGTTCTCCAACCAAAGATGAATACCCAGGGACTCAGCTGAACTCCCAAATTTTATTGACTTAGAGCCTGAAAAAAACAAACAAACAAAAAAACCCCAGAGAACATACAGAATTATCAAGGTTCTTGGTCAATTATCTGGCTTGGAGTTGGCAATTTCTTTCCTCTAGAATTCTAACTTTCTCCTTGTTATGGGTTGAATTGTCACCCCTCTCCCGCCCCCCACCCCACCCCTGCAAACTCATATGTTGAAGTTCTAACTCCCAATATGTTAGTATGTGACCTTATTTGGAAACAGGGTTGTTGCAGGTGCAGTTAGTTAGGTTAAGATGAGGTCATGCTGGAACAGGGCAGGCCTCTATTCCAATATGACTGGTGCCCTTATAAAAAGGGGAAATTGAGAGACTGACAGAGGGAAGATGAGGTAAACACACACAAGGAATAGCCATCTGATAATAGATTGGAGTGATGCATCTGCAAGTCAAGGAATACCAAGGCTTGCTGGCAAACAACAGAAGCTAGAAGAGGCTAAGGATTCTCCATTATAGATTTAAGAGAGAATACAGCCCTGCTGACACCTTGGTACCAGATTTCTAGCCTCTAGAACTGTAAGACAATCAATTTCTGTTGTTTTAAGCTACCCAGTTTGTAGTACTTTGTTATAGCAGACCCAGGAAACTAATACAGGGTTCTGTAACCAAAATTTGTTTAATGATCTATCAACTGATTAGTTAAACAAAGAATTGGAAAGTAGCTCACTTTGGAAAACATTTGTTACCCACTTTAGAGTCATCCACTCAAGTCTCAATTTCTGGGAGGAATTCCAACAAAGGCTCACCAAAACTTCTCAAATAACTATTAACTTTACCTTTTACTCTTTCTTAGAGCCTCCTTGTTTACAGCACTAAAGTTAGATAAAACTAGGGAAAAACTGAAATACTGAAAAGAACATTTTATCTGGAGAAAGCTGAGTAGACACAGAACGGTTTTCCTGGTCATTTTGAGGGAGAGTCCCCCATTTTAAGAATGGGAAGGTGATGAGGAAACTAAGGCTCAGATGAAGCAAGGCCCTTATCTACTGTTAAACAACTAGTGATGAACAGAGCCTGTCTCCCCCACCCCCCATCCCCCAAAAAACTAGGGCAAAACCAACCCTAAATATTAGAAATTAAATGGTTTAGTTTCCCCTCCCCACTGGCTATGTTAAGGTATAATTTTTTAAAGACTAATATCATGACTCACATAAATATAAAGTTAACACACGTCAAAAATTTTATTAAACTGATTAATGAGGGCACCAATAATATGTAAAAAAATACTTCAAAAGAGAATTCAAATAGACACTAAAATGGATTTGCTAATAGATGCATACAGTGGAATCAATCATATCTTCACTGGCCAAAATTTCTTTGCATTTGAACAGGAATCACCATCAGTTTTCTAGAACTAAGTGTTGTAAAAAGGCAATGTGTTGTTCAAAGGCAATGATTCCTGTTCTGAGTAAGAAATCCACAAATTTATGACCTAATTTCTGCCCTTTGGAAGCTTGGACACCAAGTATATGGGTGCCAGAAATAAGGAGCACTGGAAATGAAGTTCAAAGACCCTTTAGCTTGTACATGAAGCAGGAGAAAACTGTAAGTATAGGATGGTAGGTACAGAGGACAGGGAACATAAGGACAAGAGTAAAGGGCCGGGTGAGGCTTTCTTGATTGTGTGCATTTGAGAGGGAAGCGATGAAGACAGAGACAGAAATGGAGGGGAGGAGGAAAGAGGAGGGCAATTAATTACTCAGTATCTTTCTATTCTCAGGCTTAACAGTCAACAAACAGCATTTCTATGTTGCTTCCCATGTGAGTACCTGGCACATAGAATTTAGCACAGAAAATACAGACAGACACAGATATATAAAGACACATGGGGACAGACAAGGAAGAAGTATAAGATCTCAAGGGAAAATATAGCTACTCCAAAAACACTTTTTCAAATTTGTGGGTGAACTCTGTTTTGTGGACTGATAATTGTCAAACCTGGATACTTAGAAAGCAAGGTCAAGAGTTACCAGACAGGGCTTCCCTGGTGGCGCAGTGGTTGAGAGTCCGCCTGCCGATGCAGGGGACACGGGTTCATACCCCAGTCCGGGTAGATCCCACATGCGGCGGAGCGGCTGGGCCCGTGAGCCACGGCCACTGAGCCTACACGTCCGGAGCCTGTGCTCCACAGCAGGAGAGGCCACAACAGTGAGAGGCCCGCATACCACAAAAAAAAAAAAAAAAAGTTACCAGACAAAGAGCTAACTACGTCTTTTCCTCTTTCTCTTTTTTTTAATAAATGTATTTTTTAAATTTATTTATGTATTTATTTATTTTTGGCTGCGTTGGGTCTTCGTTGCTGCAAGCCACCTTTCTCTAGTTGCGGTGAGCGAGGGCTACTCTTCGTTGAGGTGCATGGGCTTCTCATCGTGGTGGCTTCTCTCATTGCAGAGCACGGGCTCTAGGCACGCGGGCTTCAGTAGTCGCAGCACGCAGGCTTAGTAGTTGTGGCGCACGGGCTTAGTTGCTCCTCGGCATGTGGGATCTTCCCGGACCAGGACTCAAACCCGTGTCCCCTGCATTGGCAGGTGTATTCTTAACCACTGCGTCACCAGGGAAGTCCCCTCTCTTTTTCTTATTTTATTTGTACTTATACATAAATAATGCTGCACCAAATAGGTCTGTGTACCTAAGTGTTTCCATATATTAGATAACTTTCTTATAAACAATTCCTGAAATTAGAATAACTATGACAAACTGTATGAAATACAGGGAACTTTTACACATATTGAACCAATTAAATTTCCCTACAACAGTGCAGGAAGTCCTATTATCTCCTTTACATGAATGAGACTCAGTTTAAGGTTTTGGCTAAGTGAAAAACAACACTAGGATGTGACCTGATTCAATAACTAATCGTGTCCTTTCCCCTGAACTGCATGGTACTAGCTTTTTAGTTCACTCTGTCTCCATTTTGGAGGCTTTGGAAGTGATAAATGTGTGTGGTGGGGGTAACTTTAGCCTGGAAAATACCAAGGCAGTGAAGTGGTCAGAGCTAGCTCGAGATGCTAACTGGAAGTTCTAATTTGAACGGTTCCATATCTTTGAATAATTAAGATTAAGAAACAAGTATCTTACAGTAAATTCTCTCTGTTGGCAGACATTATTACTCAAAATACAGTTGGAGAAAATTGCTTTAAGTCAATATTAAGTCAAGTTGCATGCATTTTAATAGAAAATAAAGGCTTTAACTTAGGATTGAAAAGCAAAGTATAGCATCTGTCAGGAGATTTTTTTTCTTAAAAGTGGGGACAAGGGGAACTCTTCTGGAGCCCTGAAGTCATCTGAGTGAGGCTGACTCAAGCTTCTCAGCTTGTCAAAACTATTAAGATTTATGGAAGCTGCTTTTATTCCACAAGGACTTCTGTTTAATAGGTTGTGGGTGAACCCATTACACATGAATACCATGGCTTCATGATTCTTGTTTCCTTGTGAAAGTGTGTTTCCTGCACTGAATCATCCTGTAATTTGCTCCACAGGGTTTCCATCTGTTTAGATCAAGTGTGAAAAAGAACTGCCTGGATCACATACTTAATTTGGTTCAATGAAAACGCATATGGCAGTGTAGCAAAGACATGCCACAGACTTTACATTCAGGTATACAGGGGAGAAATGCAGCTTTGTCTTATTTTGAAACTGATCTAATCTCCCATGCCATTTAAAGGCATCTGCATCTCTTCCTGTTTAACTATTTCTATCAGGTTAACTCTCTTTTGGGCAAGTTTTCTGCCTTTTTAGAATATTTCATCTTCCCCTCTCTCCTCTCCAATGTCTGAAAGTATAAGGGAAATCATGTGATTTTAAACCCTAGAGGAAAGCGGGCTTACATTCCTCACCTGTAGGTCTTTATGCCTTTTCTTGGTACCTGGGTTTGTGATGTAGCTGGATATGGTTTGGCCCCTGGGTATTTTATGATGACGTCTCCTGAAATGTGGCTGGTCACTGCTAGTGAAGTCAGTGGACACAGCCATTGGTTTGTTCTTAGCAAGTCCCCACATGTTGCTGCCTCTTTGTCCTGAGCCCAGTCTCCATTCCTTTCATTGCCTTCATATCTTCTGCACTGTGGAACCAGGCACAATACCTCTGGTTCATTTCTCTAGACACCATTCTCTACTTGGGTTTCTTTCCTTCTCTCACCATGTTAGATGTGGCTCAAGCCAAAAGCAATGCTTTGCATAAAGACCTGTACAAATGAGCCAGACACTTTGTGATTCCCTCATACCTATCCAGATGGCTTTATGGGCATCCCTCAAGACTCAGACCCAAAGGAGAGGATAACAAGTTTACTAGCATTTGACCAACTTGCCCTACTTTCTCCTCTCTTCAAATATTTCATACTTTCATGAGCTCTAACACATATTATTTCATATTTTAACATTATATGTAACTTCATAGATATGTGCAAGAAATTCTCTGGGACAAATACCCAAAAATACACTAGGCCACAGGGTGTAACAACAGTGAACATGCCACTTCACAGACCCACAAGAGAACATAGTATTTATCACTACATATCCTGACCAACACTTTGCATGTGCATTTCTGATGTTTGTACTCTGATAGCTTTAACATGGTGCCTCAGTGTTTAATTTAATTTCTCTGATTACAGCATTTGAGGACTCTCTTTATGAACTTGTTAGCCATTCAGACTTCCCTCTCTACATTGCCTTTACATATTGTCAACCCATTTTTCCCCCTGGGTTTCTTGTCTTTTTTTTTGTTGATGTTGTTGACCTTTTTGTATGAATATTTTTCTATTAGATTTATAAGATTTAACTTTCACAATGATGTCTTTAACTCATGCAGAATTGCCTCTGTATACAGTGTAAAGTAGGGATCCAAATTTCTCTTCGAGTGAAAATTTTCCCAATGCCACAAAAATGATCTGCGCTTTCATTTTCTAATACGTCACTTTATCTGTCAGCTGTGTAAGTCTCCCATATATACAGTCTAATTTCTCAGTCTTTATTCTATTCCACTGATCTATTTGTCTGTTCCATAACCAATTATGTGTTTTTTAAACCATATAATTGTCAAATGTCTTAATATCTCATATAATAAACTTTGTCTTTTCTCTTCTTTTTCAATTGTGGCTTACCTATAAATGGATTTTCATTTTCCCAAACAAATTTTAGAAGAGTTTTTCAAGTTTTTCAGAAAATATAGATGGAATTTTGACTGGAATTGTATTGCATTTATAGATGCATTTGAGGAAAATTGACATCTTTACTACATTAAATTGGCCTATCTATTTATTCAAAACTTTTCTTATGTCTTTAACAGAGTTTTAAATATTTCTCCACAAAGATATTGGCTTTCTTTTTTAGGTTTGTTCCTAGAAATTTATTCATTTTGATTGATATTATACATAGTATCTTATTTCAATTATATTTTCTAGTTGATAGTTGCTGGTATAGGAAAATATTATTGACTTTTACAAGTTGGTCTTGTCCCCAAAACTGTCCTAAGTTCTCTTTGTAGTGCTAATAGTCTTCTGTTAACTCTGTTGGAATTTCTATGCATATGATTATTTCACCACCAAACTAATACTACATAACACTAACATTTAGCACTATATTGATTGGCACATAGTAGGCACAGAGGAATATTCTCCCTTTTTCCTCAGCCCATACACTCAAAGTCATTCATAATTGATAGTGAGAAATTTTTTAATTAAAATAAAAAAGAGCTAGTTGCCACAATGTGAAAAATTGTCTGCAATTCTTTTTCTGTTGCTTGGCTTAAGTTTTATTTTTTTTTGTTTTCAGATTTTGAACTATTTGAATTTATTTATTCCATTGCTATAACTTTAGTGGTTACCCTTATAATTTCCACATGCGTAATTTGACTTAAAATCTAAAACAATTTATCTCTTCCTCCTGAATAATAAAAGGTTTTCAGAATTTTTCATTCCAATCATATTCTATTTTACATATTATTATTGTCTGGTATTTTATTTCCACTTGTGTTTTACCTTCGAAGTAGTCAGCATTACTTTTATTATTTTACAGAGTCAGTGATTATTTAAATATTCTTATATTTACCAATTTCTTTTTGTCACATTGCTTCTTGCTTCTCATTCCTTCCTTCTACTCTCAATGCTTTAATTCCTTTAAAGTGTGTCCTTCTCTTACCTATTACAGAATGAAATTCAAACTCTGTGACTTAGCACCAAGACCCTCTATTGTCTGCTCTTCCCTATCTCTCATTTCTTTTGCTTCTCCCAGGACAGGATGTTAATGCCACTGTTTGTAGATGACCACACCCCATGTTACCCATTTTCTTTATTTTTGAAACTGCTACCTGGCCAAATGCTCAGTACTGTTAACTACACTAGTAGTTGCAGTAGGTGAACTACACTCCATTTAGGCAGGGATTTTGTTTTGTTCATTGCTGTATTTCTAGTGCTTGGAACAGAACCTGGCATGTAGTAACTATGTGTTGAATAAATGATTAAAGGATTGAATCAATAAACGTAAATACAGGAAAAAAAAATAAAGTGTGTCCTTGAGTAATTTTTTTCAATGAGAATGAATAACTAGTAAATTCTTTCAAGATTATTGTTAAATGTCTTCATTTTACCTTTGCCCTTAAATTATAGTTTAGTTGGGTATACTAGATTGTCAACTGTTTTCTTGAAAAATATTTTCCTTTTTTCTTCTATTCTCCATTGTTGCCACTGTGAAGTCTGTTGCAAATCTAACCTAATTATCTACCTTTGTAAATAATGCTTTTTCCTCCCTGTTAGTGTTTCAGGTTTTCTTTTATGTTCTGTCTTTAGTGTTATGCAGTTTAATTATGATGTGTCCAAGTGTAGATTTAGTTATTTATTTACTTAGTCTTCCTTGGATCTAAGTTAACCACAAAATTCAAGGTTGAGCTGATTATTAACCTGCTCTACAGAAGTCCAATTAAAACACTGACATAGGGCTTCCCTGGTGGTGCAGTGGTTGGGAGTCTGCCTGCGGATGCAGGGGACATGGGTTCGTGCCCCGGTCTGGGAAGATCCCACATGCCGCGTAGCGGCTAGGCCCGTGAGCCATGGCCACTGAGCCTGCGCATCCGGAGCTTGTGCTCCGCAACGGGAGAGGCCACAACCGTGATAGGCCCGCGTACCGTGAAAAACAAAAACCACTGACATATGAAGAGGTAGTTTAATGAATGTACTATCAAGTCATTCCTCTCTGGAATATTGTCTATTTAGACCTCATTAGCTTTCCACACTGCAAAATTATGTGAATTAAGTTACATGCTGGTTACATGCTTTTGGATGTTATCAAGGTTCAACATTATCCATATATATATAATGTTTTTGTACTGTCTATAAATCAGAGTTGAAAACAATATATATAAAACTAAGAGGTTAACAGTTCCAAACTTCTCTACCTCAACCCTCAGATATTAATCATTCTCTCCTTCCATCCTGGCTCTGAGAAACAGAAGAATCTTTCCCTTTCCAAGGTTCACCCACCTTTTCTTCCACTATCTCTGACACTTGGCTCAGTAATTATACCTTCACTCCAAGCTCATTTAAGTCTTTTCCATTCCACCCACTCATTTTTTTGCAGGTAAAGAAATTTCAAGTTTCACATTTTCTAAAAAATAAAAACTTTCCCTTATTCTTTCTTGTCCCTCCAGCTAATAACCTCTATTTGTCACCCTCACAGCCAAACTTCAAAAAGGAGGGAGAGCTCTCTTATACCCCCCCACCCCCACCCCCACCCCCATACACACCAATGTCATCCTGGCTCTGCCGCAATTAAGCTTCTTCTAGCACCACTCACTGAAACCTCTCCAGGCAAAACTACTAATAACTTCCTGACCTCTAAAGCCAAAGGAGTTTTTTTGTAACCAATCCTATTTGGATGCTCTAAGCCTTTGGACATCTTTGCCTGATTTGTCATTATTGACTTTAGGATTATCACTCTCTCAGAATTCTTCTCTGGCTTTTCAGATTCCTCCTCCTTGGATTACTTTTCATACTGTACCACTATTCCTCTACTCCTCTTTAAATGGAGGAGAACTATGGGGTATTCCTGGTCCTCTTCTCATACCCATTTCCATGTCTTCAGCTAGTACTTATAAAGTGAAGACTCTGAAATGTCTCTCTCTAACCCTTGCCTCCATCTTGAGCACAGACCTAATTTCTAGTAGCATGTTTGACATATTCAGCTGACTGCCCCATAGCACCTCAAACTCACTGTGTCCAAGTCCTTTTCTTTTTCTTTCAAACTTTCTCTTTCTCTTATATTCCCTATTTTGATAAGTACCACTGTCATTCACTGTTCACATTTAAAACAGAGTAATTCTCTAGTCTGGTGCTATCCAGAACATTGTGTGATGATGGAAATACTCTGTGTCTATGCTGTCCAATATGGTAATACTAACCACTTGTAGCTACAGAGCACTTGAAATGTGGCTAGTATGACTGAGGAAATGAATTTTTACTGCATTTAATGTTGATTGATTTAAATAGCCATGTGTGGCTGTCCTATTGGAAAGCACAGCTCTAGCCCTTCATCTCACCTAAATTACGTTTGCCATCAGGACACATAGATTCTATCCCTTAAATTTACCTTGAAAAGATCCTTCTCAAAGCAATCCCTCTTTTCAATCTCCACCACTACCATTTGAAAACATCAGCCTGATTATGTCTTTTCCCTGTCCCAAATGTCTTCACTAACCTCACCTTTTTTTTTTTTTTTTTTTTTTGCGGTACGCAGGCCTCTCACTGTTGTGGCCTCTCCTATTGTGGAGCGCAGGCTCCGGACATGCAGGCTCAGTGGCCATGGCTCACGGGCCCAGCCGCTCTGCGGTATGTGGGATCTTCCCGGACCGGGGCACGAACCCGTGTTCCCTGCATTGGCAGGTGGACTCTCAACCACTGTGCCACCAGGGATGCTCAACCTCACATTTTATATTTTATATAAGATAATATCTGAACTTCTAGTTGTAGCCTATAAAGACTTCCATGATCTGGTCCCCCAGCCACTCTCATCCACACCACTCTCCCAGCACCCTCTATAACAAGCATACTCAGCTCTTTGCTCTTTCCTTACAAGCCCAGTAATACTTCCAAGCTTGTTTACACTCTGTACTTCTACATAGTTTATACTCTCTCTCACTCTCTCTCTCAGTTCCATGGATTTTTACCTAAACTAAAGGGACCAGATCAAATGCCACCTCCTTCCTATATTTGTCTGTATATCTGTTTCTTTTTCCTCCAGAGTAAGGACAGTGTTCTATGGAACATTTTCACTCTCATATGTGAATGAGTGAGTGAATGAATAATAAAATTTCAAACAATTCCTTCTATAATTAAAGGCCAAAAGTGTATCACCTGAAAAACTTGAGTGCTTCCTTTTTTCAGATAGCTGAAATTATAAACCTGTAACTTTTTCTTATCTCTATAAGTCATCTATTTTCATATGTATGAAAACAGAGCTTTCTTTATTTTTCCTAACTGAATTTAGGCAAATAACATCACATCTCTAGATTTATCACTTATTATCCCTGTAACACAATCCCTCTAAGTCCCAACTTTCCCATCTGAAAAATGGGGATAATTGTGTGGAAGCAGGAAATGGTGGAAAAGGGAAAGAGAGAGAGAGAGAGAGAGAGAGAGAGAGAGAAGGAGGGAGGGAAGAAGGAAGGAAGGAAGGAAGAGAGAGAGAGAGGTGGGGAGTGAGGGAAAAAGGAAGCATGCAGTAAATCCTCAGATGGAGGTATTGATACTTTTCCAGGCCTCCCCAGGTGATCCTGGGAATACACAGACGCCAATGATACTACTGATTTAGAGTGAAGTTTCACCAGATCTAAGAAGCATCCCACTTTTTAATTCCATCTGTGAAGAAAGGTGTGTTGTAGGTCAATTCCCAGATAACCCTGGGTGTTCGATCAGAACTTGGGTCTGAGACATACCTGAAAACCAATTCCCCAATCTATGCCTGACTACACTTTTACATGGATGGTTCTAATTCTGAATTTGGTCTGCAGACCCTAAATATAAATTCATTTCTCTACAATAGTAGTCTATAACTGATAGGATTTTCATGAGGATTCAATGAGATCTTAATGTGCTAATCCTTTCAAAGTGTTTAGCACAGCGCCTCACCCACAATAAGGGCTCAAACGTAATAGTTATGATTATTATTTATGGGATTCAATAATTTCGCATGTTCTGAAACTGCAATAATTTTGAGTGCCAAATCATAAATTTCTTCTGCTCAAGTGCTGGGAAGTCAGACTGGAAAGGAACTAGTAGCTAAAATATGTATATGCACAGCACTTATCAAGGTTGTATTTTTGTTCGTGTGATTATTTGATTCATATCTGTCTCCCTCACTAGACTGTATTCTCCGATTACAATTGAGCCTTGTCAATTTTTGGTTGTCCTTGGATCCCCAGCACTTAACAAAGGGCCTGGCACATGGGAAGCACTTGATAAATATTTGCTGAAATAAGTTGTTCAATTATTTGAAAACATTCCAGGTACTACGCTAGAAATTTGGGAGACAAAATGTCTCAGAGAAAGTCTTCTGCCATCGATGAACTCTAATCTAGTCAACAAGTCCCTAAATCAAACCGATGCTTATAATGGAGCAAAGTACGTGTTATGAGAATTGTTCACATGGAGGGCTGTGGGAAAATATAAGAGGGGCATCTAACCAGTCAGGAAATGGGGAGTTAGGAAAAGGTTTCAAGAGGATGTGACAGTTAAGATAATCTCATAATATTCAAGAAAAAGACAAAGAGCAGTCCAAGGAGAGCAAGAAGCATAGAAATGAGAAAGAGGAAAGGCAAGTTTTTCTGTTTAATTGGAGAAGGATCTGCAAGAAAAGAGTGGCAAGAAACAAGAAGGAGAAGTAGGGAGAAATGAGAACATGTGTTGTGAACCATGTTAAGGATTTTGAATTTAATTATGAAGGCAATCTGGAGACACTGGAGGATTTGAAAGAGAGAGAGATGGTAACTTGAAAAGTGAGTGGACTGGGCTAGGTCTCTAAAGTGTCTTCTGGTTGTAGAAATCTGTGATTCAGAATTTTTTTTTTTTTTTTTTTTTTTGCGGTACGCGGGCCTCTCACTGTCGTGGCCTCTCCCGTTGCGGAGCACAGGCTCTGGACGCGCAGGCCCAGCGGCCATGGCTCACAGGCCTAGCCGCCCCGCGGCATGTGGGATCTTCCCGGACCGGGGCACGAACCTGTGTCCCCTGCATCGGCAGGCGGACTCTCAACCACTGCGCCACCAGGGAAGCCCAATTCATAAATTTTGAATGCTAAATTTAATACTCAAATACAGTAACTGTATGTATTAGGATAGACTAAACTTCTGTAACAAGCAGACTCAAAATGTACGGACAGCAGAGGTTCATTACATGCTCAGATGGCAGCCGAGGGCAGGTGCTTTGAGTACCTTGCGGAGGAAAGATAGGATCTGCTCCTAACAGTCATTCTAGGCTAACAAAACTCTGCCATATTCAATGCATGGCTTCCAAGCTCACGCTGGTCTTCACATCACCATTTCATCCTTTGTGAATGGGTTATGGCATGAGAAGCACCCTATAGGAGGCTTTATGAGTCAGGTCTGGAACTGGCACAGATCACTTCCATTCAGTAGGACTCACTGGCTAGAACCAAATCACGTGGCCACTCTAACTGCAAAGAAGGCTGGGAATTGTAGTCTAGCTGTTTGCTAAGGCAGTCTTTACCACACTATTCTAGCTTAGAATTTGGGGTACATTTGTGTTCCCTTTCCCCTAGATGGTTTTATTTTCTATTTTAATCATCTTAGAGTTTGTGTATTTCATTATAAGATAGCTCAAATTCATTTAAAAAAATGCATAGTGAAAATTATAAATAAAGCAAAAATCATATAGTTGGTGAATGTCAACAAGACTGTATGGTATTTTACAGTTCATAAAGGCCTTTCACACTCTTTAGTTTGCTTTTTTAAAGCAACCCTTTGATATAAACAGGAAACGTTACCACCATTGTTTAAAATATAAGCATGACTCAGAGAAATAAATGACTTACCTGAGGTTGTCCAATTTCACTCATTCTAACAGTTATTTACATGTAGGAAATAGTTAATTGTCCTTGAAATCCATCTAAAAATGTAAAAGTATTTTTTTCAAATATTTTTAAAAACTATCAAAAATAAAGGACATATTCATCCAGAGCTCATGTTGAGGTCTATTTTGAAACACTTAGATTCACATACATCAGCAAAGCTCACCTCAACCACATATACAGAAAGGACATAGAAACATAACCACTTGTAACAATACTGCAAACAGACGCCATCTGTGAGCTAGCTATCTTCATGCTATAGAAAAAAGAAAGTTTGCAAAAGAGACAGAGAGAGAAGGCACTTGAAGCATAGATTCTGGCACTCACTTTGTTAAGGGTTTTAGATGGTGTGTATTAGTTTCCTAGGGCTGCCATAACAAAGTACCACAAAATGAATGGCTGAAAAAACAAAAATGTATTGTCCCGCAGTTCTGGAGGCTAGAAGTTTGAGATCAAGGTGTCAGCAGGACCACACGCCCTCCAAAGGTACTAGAGAAGGATCTGTTCCAGGCCTCTCTCCTAACTTCTGCTAGTTCTTTGGCTTTTAGTAGCATAACTCCAATTTTCACAGAACTGTGAGACCATAAATTTCTCATCTGCTCCCCTTTGGCTTGGATTTAGTCAATGAGACAAAGGCTTACATATTAAGGAATTAACAACCTACAAGAAAATGAAGAGAGCTTTCCTAAGCCCAAAAAGGAGTTGGAAAATGAGGCAACAGAAAGAAGCCAACAAAAAAATTCCAAATGCTCAGGCCATGTAAGGTTTGCCCTTCAGAACATTTTACCAGCATTTGGCCTGCTGTCCCCCACCAAGCCTCCTCTGGAAAGTGAACAACGTGTCAATCTCCCACATCTATGTAAGTTTCCCACTTGTCTCCCCTGAGCAATATTCTTCCCATGAAGTCATGTACAGCTCCCATCGTTATTCCAGATGACTTTTCCATCCTTCTGACACCTAGCTTGTATGTATTTAAAGGATGGGCCCATGAAAACTAAACCAAACAAAAGATATAGTACAAAGACCTCGGCTGTTCTACAGAAAAACACTTTTGCAGTTCTTCTTTCCTTTTCCCAGTCCAACCCAACTTTCCCACCCAACCTTTTCTAATACCACCTCCCCCCACCAAAAAAAAAGGCGCATAGACAGTAAAACATCCTCACTATTCACCAGTGGACGGGGAAGGTATTCTTCCTTTAAAGCTCATGCCCAGTGCCTGGCACACCGAACACCCTGTTGTTTCATCTTTCTGACTGCCTTCATCACACTTGCCAGGCTAACCTCTGTGGACGGCAAGACTTAACAGTTAGAGGAGATGGGGGTTGAAGAACAAGGAGGAAGAGGAAGAGGAGAGGGAGTTGAGAAAGGGGGAGGGAGGGGGAGAAGGAGAAACAAAAAGAAACAAAAATCTTTTTCAAAGAAGAACACCATCTTCAGAGAAAACGTCTGATAGGACTTGCACCTTAAACTTCCACCCACCTACTCACCACTCCAGGATTCTTTTCCCCAAATTTAACCTGAGATGGAATCACCTCTAGTCCAGGCTGAGGCAAGTTTGGCAGCTTCAAGGGTTGAATGGTGAAAATTTAGTAACAATCTGCTTTTCTCTGCAAATTGCTAAGGCAACAGTGTTCCTTAGCCAATTGAAAAATCAAGTGATGCCCAAATAAACTACAGCACATTCTTGTCTAGGCCTTTTACCCA
Source organism: Lagenorhynchus albirostris (assembly GCF_949774975.1). Lineage (NCBI taxonomy): Eukaryota > Metazoa > Chordata > Mammalia > Artiodactyla > Delphinidae > Lagenorhynchus > Lagenorhynchus albirostris. The sequence continues at coordinate 49,420,536 of NC_083098.1, read as the reverse complement.
GTAGCCAAAGCAAGGTGCGGCCAGAGGCTGCTGGTCTTGCCTGAGTCTCCTGCTGAAACAGTCCTACCATGAGATTGGCATTCTGGGGTGGTTTCTTCTAGAAAGGGATGGGAGTTGGGGCAAAAAATTGTATGGTTATAGGGTAAAGGGAAGAGGAGGAAGACAAGAAGAAAGTAACTGTTTGTACAATGTGGTGCTCCCATGAATGTGGTCATAACAGAGGTCAAATTGGGCATCAGATTTACAGGATTATCATACCCAGATGAGAACAGGCTGAATTCATTATTAATCTGCAAAGAAGATCTTCCCTGTGATTTTTATTTCAATTCTCTTCCTACTCCCTCCCTTTGGTTGAATGGTACCATGAATAAATTGTATTCACCCCAAATATAATTAGGGTATAATTAGCCTCTCTCTCAGTTTCCACAGTCTATCACAAGTCTTGTCAATGAGAGCTCCTAGATAGGTATCTTTCAGACACATCTGTTTTTCTGCATAGCCACTGCCACTAGTATAGCTCAAGTCATCACCATCTCCTCTGCCTGGATTAACATGGCAATAGATTCTTATCTCTCCCTCTCCCCCACATACCCTTCTCTTTCCAATCTATCCTGTAATCAGGATGATGTTTCTTAAATGCAAACACAAACGTGTCACTCCACTGCTTAAAACTCTTCATGGCTCCCTGCTTTTATACTAAAGTTGGAACTTTCATCATGACTTTCAAGACCCTGCCTCCATGGCTTCTGCCCTACTCTCTAAGCTTCTCCTCTTTTACCTCCACGTGCTCTATGCTCCATCCATACCAAACTCCTTGAGGTTCCTCTAATGCACCCTGTTTCTCCCCTGTGCCCCTCCTTGCCTCCCACCCACCCTTTAAGTTCTCTTCTGGCCTCTTGACATCTTCCCATCCTCCCCTCCTTCTTCTCCTTCCCCACTCCTCCTCCTCTTCCTCCTTCTCCTCTTCTTTCTCCTCCTCTTCCTTCTTATTTTCATCATTTGCTAACTCCTACTTACGCTATAGTCTTCAATTGTGATTTCACTTCATCTGTAAAAATTTATTTGTCCCTGTGCCTTGCAAATCTGTGTTAAGTGCTCTTCCCATAAACTTTCTCAGAACTGTCACTTTCTCCTTCGATAGAGTACAACATTCTATATTATAATTGCTTGGTCACTCATCTCTCTCCTATCCTCCCCACCTGCCCCCCAACCCAGGACTACATACCCCCAAGATCAAGGAGCATGTCTGTTTTGCTCACCATGACCCTAGCACCACACAGAGAGCACATTATAAGTGATTCAATCAGTCAGTCAATTAAAATATTCCATGCTGCAGTGGTGGAGGTAAGAAAAGTCTTTGGCTCATGCATTGCTTCCCAAGTCTTCCTATTTAATCCTTGTGGTTATATTTTGGCAGAAGGCAAATTCATTGCCTTTTCTGCCTTTCACTGCATAAAAAGCAACTGTGGGATAAAAGATGAACACCACCAACAAAAACACTTACTTCCCTACTCAGATAATTTTTTAACAAGTTATGGAGGCTTGATCCTTGCTTTAGATTCTTCTCAAGCTGAAATTGTTAGTGATAAAAGATCACAGTTCGTTGGACCAGAATTCCTGAATCCTCAAACTCCTTCCATAACCACAGCCATCCCTAGAGGTTCAGGACCAACTTACCCATTAGACCCAGCAGTAACCCCATGCCTAGGGTCCACAATAGGTTTAGAAGCTCATGAAAATGTTTTAATTTATTTTAGAAGCAGAAGGAAAATAAACTTATAGGTCAAAAAAGTATCTTAAAATATAATATTTATCTTTATACCAACATAAAACATAATTTTCAATACTTTTTATGGAGGAAGGGGGTAAATTAAATCAACAGTGCCAAATACCCATGAAAATCATAACTTTAGTCCTGCTAAGTGCCTAGAAAATTATATGTGCACAGAAGACAAGGCTAAGGAATCAAAATCATCTCACTATCTTGGAGCCTTGATGGAGCCCTTAGTCTTGGTGAGAAGGTTGAATCCTATGGAAGATTCAAGGATTGCTCCTGTGCCTCTGACCTGTATGATGAGCCAACTGAGGTTTCTCTCACCCTTTTTCTTAGGTTTTTACAGGGACTATAGGCAATCCACCAAAGGAAACTAGAACATGTTGCCCCCAAATATGCCTCTTTAACACAAAAATTCTTTTTTCAAAATGTGAAAAGTATTTAGCAAGAATAAAATACACCTAAGGGCAACATTAAAAACAAAGTAAACTAAATTCACAGAAAATATGGGCAAGCCTGTCTTTTTTTTTTTAATAAATTGTTTTTGAATTTTATTCATTTTTTTATACAGCAGGTTCTTATTAGTTATCCATTTTATACATATTAGTGTATATATGTCAATCCCAATCTCCCAATTCATCACACCAATACCAACACCCCTGTCACTTTCTCCCCCTGGTGTCCAAACGTTTGTTCTCTACATCTGTGTCTCTATTTCTGCCCTGCAAACTGGTTCATCTGTACCATTTTTCTAGGTTCCATATATATGCGTTAATATACGATATGTGTTTTTCTCTTTCTGACTTACTTCACTCTGTATGGCAGTCTCTAGATTCATCCACATCTCTACAAATGACCCAATTTCATTCCTTTTTATGGCTGAGTAATATTCCATTGTATATATGTACCACATCTTCTTTATCCATTCGTCTGTCAATGGGCATTTAGGTTGCTTCCATGACCTGGCTATTGTAAATAGTGCTGCAATGAACATTGGGGTGCATGTGTCTTTTTGAATTATGGTTTTCTCTGGGTATATGATGGGCAAGCCTGTCTTGACTCCCTCTTGACCCTTCTAGGCAAATGAGAACTTCCTGGGTAACAGTAAGAGCAGGCAGAGCAATCCACACAGCAAATGGCTCCAGTCCAAGCCAATTTACACAGGTCACAATTTCCCAGTCCAGTGCTTTTTCTGGGCTATGATGGAAGAGATAATGTAGATATGCAACCACATGATTTACTACCTAGCCCGCCTTCAACCAGAGTCAGGAAAGAAACATTGCTATGTGCAGTGCTATACCCAGAAGCTTTCAAGCTCAGGGATACTTAATTTTTTTTTTTAATTGAAATCCTTTCCCTTTCATGACCTCGTCTTTGCCTTTAGCAAACTTCTCCCCTAACTTTCCCAGAAGTAGGAGGTGACTTGAACACATATTTCTCTATCTCCAATTCTTACTTCACTCACCCTATGATATTGCTGGCATGGGAAGGGGGCCCTGTTGCCAGGGCAACCAGTAGTGTATAAGTTCAGTCTCAGTTGGATCCTCTATTCTAACTGATCAAATTCCAACTATGCTCTTGACTCATCTCAATTTTATAGACATAAGAAGGTAAAATATTTCATAATTCCTCTGACATATGTTTCATCTATATCTTCATAAGATCCTGCTGACCTGTCTCTTCTCCTGAATTCATTAACTTATTTATTTCTACTAACCAGAGATGATATTCAAAGTATTTAAAGCAGACATGGCATGAAAAATACATCAGAATGGATGTATTCACCAAATCAGAATGTATACTAGCTGTAAACAGGAACTGAACCAGAGCATACTAGCCACCAACTGGTCCAGTCTATAACTAAACTTGATTGATACCTTTCCTTCCTGCTATCAAATAGACTTCTCCTCTGACCAGTTACTGTATACTTAATGTCCTAATTGTCCACCATCACATACAACTGAATAAGAATTTGATGTGAAATTCATCCGTGACTTTTATGTCAATTCATAGTTATGATAATTAAAAAAAATTAGTTTAGATATTACCTTCATAGGAAGAAAGATATTGTGTTAGAAGGTGGAGAAGGATTTTAAAGGCACTGTATGTAGGAAGGAGAAGTAGGATTTCAGAAAGTACACAATCACTTCCTAATTGAGGTAGGAGTGGTCCCATATAGCAGTCAGCAGTGTTGTTCCTGAAATGCTCCAGTTCCCCCTTCCAGGTATGTGGTACAATTGCACTTCTCAGACCCATTCTGCTTGGGTAGGGCCAAATAACTAGTTCTAACCAAAGAGTTGTGGGCAGACATGATGTATGTCACTTCCAGGAAGAATGCTGAATTACTGCTGAGACCCCAAAGAGCAACTAGCAACCTTCCACATTCTAGCTGCTATTTCAACTTTGATCCCAGAGGGAGGGTGACTTGCATTAGAGACCTCCAGCTGACTCACAATGAAAATGTAGTGTGAGTAAAAAATAACCTTTGTAGTCTTAGACCATTGAAATTTTTGGCTTTGCTTGTTACTGAGACATACTTTAAGCTATCCTGACTGATATATTTTACTTTTAAGATCTTATCATTAGAGGCTCCTGTTTAGTGCCTTCATTCTGAGACACCTACTTCAATAGTTTTTAACGTCCATAAACTCCCTCATATTGTAAACAAAATTTAGGAAGCTCGTGAAGAACGTCCAGGGTGTTCATTAAATTCTCCAGAACATGTGTGTGTGTTGTTTAAGAAACCTTTCCCTACATCAACTTACTGAACGGAAAATGAGGAGTGCTAAGTTCCAGCTGAGCGTGGTACTTCACTGGTTTGGAAGTCTCAGATATGTAAACAAATCTAAATTTCATAAACAAAGCAGTGAACTTTTAAATATGAGTCATGACGTCTATAAATTGGCAAAGAAATTAAGAAGGCATTTTTTTGTTTTGTTTTGTTTTGTTTTGTTTTGCAGTACGCGGGCCTCTCACCGCTGTGGCCTCTCCCGTTGCGGAGCAACAGGCTCCGGACGGACACGCAGGCTCAGCGGCCACGACTCACGGGCACAGCCACTCCGGGGCATGTGGGATCTTCCCGGACCAGGGCACGAACCCGTGTCCCCTGCATCGGCAGGCGGACTCTCAACCACTGCGCCACCAGGGAAGCCCTTAAGAAGGCATTTTAATGATTCTTTCAATATTCAAGCTTTGAATGAAAATGAAGAATGACCATGAAATAGCTGTAATTCTTCAATATAGTACAAAACAGCAAATACAAATAATAGCTAATTAAAGTAGTGCTAATGATTATGGTTATCCTGCCTTTCATTTGCTAATGATATTTCACATTTCAAAAAGATTATTTTGAGCCCTAAAATATTTGTGTACTAAAGCATTCTTTTTCTTGGGCTGAAGGAAGCAATTTAATGTTGACAGAAATTCGTTTGAGAAGAGTATGCAATTTAAATTACTGACTCTGAGAAGTAATGGTTGGTTGTTTTCTAAGAGAGCTGACACAAAGGAGAAAGGCCTGAGTGTTAAAAATAAAAACATATTTGGGACCAAAAAAAAAAGGGGATCTTAAACTTATTAACCTATGCTATCTTCTAGGAATTTTAAAGATTGCTTACACTTTTTATATGCAATGATGATCAAACTCAGATACATCTTATTCCACTCTCAAGGTTTCTATGTGAAACAGTATGAAGCTGGCAAATCTGTGAAGACTCTTCAATAATCACAACTTTTCTCCTCAGGTGGACCCAGTGCTTGAAATCAGAAGCACATCACTCCATGAGTTCACACACATTACTACCTGGCCATTACCCTGAGGTGACCTGGGCAACCTGGACAACAACCTCTCCAGGCTATGGGCCTGGGGCAAGACCTAAAAACACCCTCCGAACCTAACTGGAAAATACAGAACACTCTGTCATAGCATGTGAAGGGTACCACCCTTCAATCACAGCAGGGTAGTGGGTGTAAACTATAAAATATAAGCTTCCTCGTATTTTCAAACACGTAAGGGAGTTATTGCGTACATGGAGAAAGATTTCATCTGGGGAAGTTTATTAAAATGTAAATGTTCAGAGATCCATCTAGAAGAAGTAGAATCAGGTAAGTTATAAAATATGTAAATATTGCTTCACTGCAAGATTGGTTACTAAAACCTGCACTCTGTAAATGTACAACCAGGCTGATATTTGGACCGACTGGGTCACAAGCAGTCAGCCAACAGAATGGAGAAATCTCCTGACCACTTGGAATCTACAAAGAAAATTGTCTGTTGACATAACTAAGCTGTAGCAGTATCTGATTTTGCATTCTGTAGGCAACAGATACCAGATAAAAATCTGAATTTATTCATGATTAGACTACTAATAACACCATTATAAATATTACAAAAATGTCCAACAGCAAAGGAGCATTAGAACAGAGGAAGACAGAGGGAAAGATCATGTTCCCACTATGGTCAAAAACCTGTTCCGTATTTCCTTCAGAATAAAAGACTAGATCTTTACAGTGGCCTACACCGCCCCCCCTCCACCCCCGCCATCTGGCCCACTTTACCAATCTGAGCTCCCCTCCCCTCCTCTCTGCTCCAGGCACTCACCTCCTCACTGTTCCTCAAATATGCCAAGCATGCTCCTGCCTCAGGGCCTTTGCAAAGAGCGCTCCTGCTGTCTGGAAGCCTCTTCCTCAAGGTGTACACAGGGTTGCTCCCTCATCTTCAAGTTTTCGCTCTAAAGTCACCTTCTCAAGGAGACCTACCCTAAAAACATAAACCACATAATTTGTTACAGTTAGCGTTTACCACATAATTTGTTAGTTAGTGTTTATTGTCCATCTCCCTCTGCTAGAGCCAAGGTCAAAGACGGGGACTTTTTCCAGCTGGTTCACAGATTATTCCTAATCACCTAGTACAGGGCCTGATACATAGAAAATACTGGATGATATACTGTTGAATAATTGAAAAAGCAAATTTAATTTAACCATATAAAAAGATCGAAGTGAGTAATCTGGAAGGAAAAATTCAAGAAATATTGATGTGATTTAATACTTTTTTCAAGTGACAGAAAAATTAAGTACATCTGATTAACACTTCAACAGAAGAAAGGTGCTTTTCTAAACTGACATCAGAGAACTTCAGAAAGAGATGGTATATATCGAGAGAGGTTATCTACATTAGCTTTTGAATATATTTAACTTAATCTGACTTAAAAATAATTGCATTATAGATTACTTTAGCACCTCAATATGTGTTAAAATTATAATTAGAATCTTCTTTTTAAAGAAATAATCATGATTCTTTTATAATGCTGTATTTTACTTGCAGGGTTTTCACTCAGGGACTCACTAGCTGCAGAATTAGTGAAAAAGTCTTGCCCGTCACTTGACATTTCCTCTTCATATCCCCAGATGTTGGGATCTTTCTATCACAGATCAATTTAGGAAGTGCAAAATCACCACATTTAGTTAAGAAGGATACACATAAGCATGATGGAGGCTGATTTTGCAGAGCTGAAAAGGTCCTCAACCTTTAAGAACCTATTTAACCACACTGCTCCAAAGAAGCTTTCGGATACTACAGTTAAATGTTGAGCTCCCCTCTGTGTCTGGGAAAAGCCATACAACAATTTCTAGAAAAGCAGACTGGTTGTAAGGCTTCAGTAATAAGAAACAATTTTCTTATTACTGTACTTCCTCTTCCCTGCTTTAGAAGGAGTTCTTCCTCTGCCTGGAGAGAACAAAACTATCATTCGGCAGGTTCAACTACAGCATGCAGAGAAAGGGCTGCCCAAATCCAAAGAAAGCTATACAAGAGTGGTTATTCATGGGCTTCCCTGGTGGCGCAGTGGTTGAGAGTCCGCCTGCCGATGCAGTGGACACGGGTTCGTGCCCCAGTCCGGGAAGATCCCACATGCCGCGGAGCGGCTAGGGCCGTGAGCCATGGCCGCTGAGCCTGCGCGTCTGGAGCCTGTGCTCCGCAATGGGAGAGGCCACAATAGTGAGAGGTCCCCGTACCGCAAAAAAAAAAAAAAGAGTGGTTATTCAGGGACTTCCCTGGAGGTGCGATGGTTAAGGATCCACCTGCCAATGCTGGATACATGGGTTCGATCCCTGGTCTGGGAAGATCCCACACACTGCGGAGCAACAAAGCCCGTGAGCCACAACTACTGAGCCTGTGCTCTGGAGCCCGCGAGCCACAACTATTGAGCCCACGTGCCACAACTACTGAAGCCCGCGCGCCTAGAGCCTGTGCTCTGCAACAAGAGAAGCCACGACAATGAGAAGCCCGTGCACTGCAACAAAGAGTAGCCCCCATTCACGGCAACTAGAGAAAGACCGCACGCAGCAATGAAGACCCAACGCAGCCAAAAGTAAATGAATGAATGAATTAAAAAAAAAAAAAAACGAATGGTTATTCATATCCCGTGTGTGTAAGCTTGCTTCATGAGGGAAAGAACTATGTCTTCTGTATCCCTGTATCTTATGTATACGTGGTTGGCTTTCAGTAAATGGTTTTTGAATGAATGAATGGTTCAAAAACAAAAGAACTAATAACTGTTCCCTAGGTTCAGAGTGGGACTACAGCTAAGTGCTGAGCACCTATTTCTTCTCATTCTAAGCACACATATTTTACTTTTTTCTGTCTTTTTTTTCATTATTAAACCCCATAAATGTTTCTTGAATTATTTTCTGAACTGCTTACTTTTATCTTTTTGCATAACTTAATTCTTTTATCTTTTCATTCATCCAACAAATATTTGTTCATCCTGAGCCCAACTTCCTACTTCAGAGATAATGAAAGAGTAAATGCCTTGGAAACAGACATATGGACCTATACTTATTCCATCAATCTCTTAAGTGTCTTCGAGCAAGCTGCCTAACCTCTCCCAGCCTCAGCAACTACATATGTTATCTAGAATCATACCCATTGAAGTAGATTGTTTGAGGGCCAATTGAGATCATATATGTATATAGTAGGCAATTGATAAGTGTTCATTGTCTTCCATGCTTCCATTTCCTACTAAAAGGTGGGAAATTTAATGACTGATGAGCAAATCCCATTTAAGCTCCCAGAAACTAGAAAAGGTCAGCCTGAGAGATTCCTTCCAATGGCACAGACTATGCTATATATCATTGAGACTCCACTTTGTTTCCCTCTGTGAACACACAAAGACTTCAGTTCTCAGACCACCTTTTAGTCAGTGGGTTATGTGGCCATTAGAATGTAGCAAAAGTGACATTCACCCACCTCCAGATGTAGTGCCTAAAAAAATCTTCCAGGCCTGGCCCCTAACTGAAGCCCAGGTGCAGAGAATCCAAGGGAGGACTCCAATACCTTACATGATATAGAGGCATGGAAAAGAAGGAACCTAGGGCTCTAAATTACTGCGTGGACTAGACCCTTCACCCCTAATGAACTGCAAAAATGTATGACATGTAAACTGCTCAGTGTAGGAGTTGTTTTGTTTTTACAGAAGTTAGCCTATCTTGAATAATTCATCACACAAACCACCACTCAGTCCTAGAACTGAAAACCTGGAAACAGATTAACAGTTTATCAGTTCTCTCACTAAATTTGAGAGCTGAGACTGGGTCTTAACTTCTTGGTACCCTACTCAACACTTAGCACAATGCCCTAAATAAATCAGTTGCTTATTATCTATGTGTGAATTAAGTACTGCCACAAGATAGGATTAAATATACTTATATATTTACACTTACACATATACATATTTTAAATAAAGTCCACCCTGCACACTGTAGCTATTTTAATTTAAAATATAAAGCTTATTTCCTGAAATCATTCCAGTTTAGGAAACAATCAAGATATGATGACAATTAAAATGGCAATTAGAATATACCCCTGTTTCTCCAGGTCACTTATAAGAGGAGGGCTAGCATAGGAAGGAGGAAGTTATAGGGACAATCAAGTGAATAGGTAAGAATCTTAGTTGTGTTTGAATAGTAAGCTCTGAGATTTCAAATCCCTAACACTTCCCTGTCTCACTGAGTCCTGGAGGGGTCAGGGGTCATTTTCTCCTTGGATTATAGTCTCCAACCAATTCTGTTACTGCTACTGTTACTTCCATTCTTTCTTCCAGCAGCCTTGCTTGTACCACTGCTGGCCCACTTTTTAACAAATTCTCATATCTCACCTTTGATGAATTTCTCTTTCCACCACACAAGCATCCACCTGCAAGTGTACAAGTATTTGTTTGACAACTAAAGTACAGATTGCTAGTTCAATTTTTATGGTCCCCTCCCTGATGGAACGTGGGACACATTCCCCCAAAGCTACACTGGAGAATGTTTTTTAATTGACATTCTCAAAAACATTTCTCCCCCATAACAATCAAACCGTATTCCAAGTTTTAGGCCCAGTTGTCAGCTATCTTCAGGTGAATTTCCTACCTAGAGGTGATATTTTCACCAGAAACCAGCAGTCAGTATCTGTCTCTCTTTACTGTTTAAATGCCCTAATGCCAGTGGCCTGGGTACCTGTTAATCCCTAAATACTCTTCCCACTCTTTCTTAACGTAAATTTTGTTAAGTATATCGTATATTCAGAAAGATACACACAGCACAAGTGTCCAATTCAATGAATCTCTTCGCTGCTGTTAGTCAGTAGGCCACTTAGTTAGTTGGCTTTTCCCAGAAGCCTTAGAGAACCCTCTGCAAAAAGGAATTTTGATAACAGTCCCTGATATCCTAACATCTTTGATGTGAGCAGCAAGATTCCTCCACCCTTGTCTACTGCCGCTCACACATACTCCTACATGGTTTTGCTACATAAATAATAAACTAGAGTTAGCACTGCTAATATGTCATGAAGAAAATCTGAAGGTTTGATATCTGGTTTACACCCTTGCATATATTGATTTTGATAAAGTAGTACTTCTTATTTACACAAAAGCATCTCAGGGATGGAATACATATTGACACTGTGAACAATACTCTGAAGAAGAGAGATTTGCATGCTTCACTGGAGTCATATTTATGATGGATTCTAGACAACTCTAGAAATGGTGGGGGAAGGTGAGGAGTGGAGAAACTGGCCTCACATCAGACCAAGAAATCCTTTCGAGATTTCCCTGATGGGGCAGTGGTTAAGAATCCGCCTGCCAATGCAGGGGACACGGGTTCGAGCTCTGGTTTGGCAAGATCCCACATGCTGCGGAGCAACTAAGCCCGTGCGCCACAACTACTGAGCCTGTGCTCTAGAACCCACAAGCCACAACTACTGAGCCCGTGGGCCACAATTACTTAAGCCCGCGTGCCTAGAGCCCGTGCTCCGCCACAAGAGAAGCCACCACAATGAGAAACCCGTGCACCACAACGGAGAGTATCCCCTGCTCGCTGTAACTAGAGAAAGCCCATGCGCAGCAACGAAGACCCAACGCAGTCAAAAATAAATAAATAAATAAATATATTAAGAGAAAAAAAAATCTTTTCACATCTCTATCCACATATTCACCACATGCTGTGCTCCCTCTCACCACCAGCTTCAAAAATCAAAGGACGTAAACATACTGGATTTATACCTGGATATAAATTTCCATATAATCAAATCTTTCCTGCATTCTCAAGCATATCCAAAACATGTTATTTAAATGCCATAAGAAAATGGAAATTATTTCAAAAGGTGGCATTCCAATGTTCTTAAGAAGAAAACTGTGCTCACATTTAATTCACAGGAAAGTGGGGGTAATGGACAAAAGAAAAAGCATCCTTAGAATTGTTCTTTCATCCCACAAATCATTTTCCCCTTTTTTAATACTCCAATTTTGGATTTTATTAAAACATCAGCTTTTCATTTTCCAAAACTATCCATGAACTTGGTCTATCTTATCTATAATCCTACAATTGTCCATCTATCTTCAGACAGAACTAGAACTCCTATTTAAAGAATGCTATGAAAATTACTTTTTCTCCCATTCATAACCAAACACACATACCACCCTACTGCAGCTGCTTTGCTGCAGTTGGTTGTGCTGGAATTTCTTAACTTATTCACACTACTGCTGCAGGGTCTGAAAGTATGGGTGATATGAGCACCTGGGGCTCTAAATGACTGTCCTCTTCCAACAGGAATATGGACATGTTGAAATTATTTAGACGTCCCTCACATGTTTATTTCACTGCTCCTGGGTGGAGTTAAGTGAAGCCTCTTCACCCACATATTTTATTGTAAATTTTCATGAAAAAAAGGAACTGTCCCCTGACACAAGTAATCTTATTTCACCATTATTTAGGTCTAATGATGAAATGAAACATGCCCAGTGGGCCTGGAGTAATCTAGTAAAAGGCCAGATGACAGGAAAGGATGGTAGTACACCCTGTGAGCAAGCAGGAAATCTGAATCTATAAGACACAGTCAGCACTCTTAAAACATGCTGTTGAATTTAATTCTAATCTTTTATATACATGTAACATGTATATCACATGTTTCTTTAAAAATATAATTATTAAAATGTTTTTAAAAGTGCAGTGGATTTTTAGGGCAGTGAAACTATTCCGTAAGACACTATAATGGTGGATACATGACATCACACATTTGTCCAAACCCACAGAAGATACAACACCAAGACTAAACTGTAACATGGGCTTTGGGTGCTAATAATACTTCAATGTAGGTTCATCAGTTTAACAAATGTACCATTCTGGTGCAGGATGCTGGCAGTTGAGGAGTGTGAGTGTGTGGGGGCAGGGGGTATGTCTATTTTTTTTAAGTTTCTTATCAAGATATTTTTTCATTTAAATTAAATCATGTGGAATAAATAAATAAATACATAATATGGATATTCCTTCTCTGTGCTCTCTCATTCCTCTCTACTGGGCTAAAGATAATATTTTAACTGCTTCCAACATCCCTACAACGTCAGACAAATTGCTTTCTGAATGTCTCCTTTTAAAGAGCTTTTTATTCTTTCCTCACACAATTCCTGGAACTACCCTTCGCTTTCTCATTGCATGCAACTTCTTTTTATCTGTATTTACTGTTGCCTTGGCCACCAATCAGAGATGTAATTAGCTTTTCTGAAACCTGGCTGTATTTTTACCAACATTTTTTTGAATCTGTATGAAGAAAGGACTTACAGAGTTAGATGGCACTCCTTCTCTCCCATCTTCTCATACCACCCACCACCCAATCAATTCTATGAGCTCCTATCAGAGATGTCATTTCAAAGAGCCCTTATCCAGTCAGCGATTTCTTGGTTGAAAGTTGGGTTGGCTCCCATGTCCACGTGGGCATGCCATACCATGAACGCCCTTCTCAATCTGACCTGCACTTACCTTGTCTCCTTTCATTTTCCCAAGAGATCACACATGGCACTTTCCCACATCCATCCATTGCCTGGCCTTTGCTTTCCTCCTTCTACAATGCCTTTTCCCCTTCTATGACTGGAAAAAAATGTTTATACGTCCTTGCATTTCAACTTATCTTCTCAGTGAAACCCTCCTTAACATCCCAAGATAATATCAACACAATCCCTCTTCTGGTTTATATCACTAGCATAAAATTCGTTAATTATACTCTGGTTAATTATTCATGCGGTTGTCTTTCCACTGGACTGTAAGAAACTTGGGACTCAAATGACCTTCGTCATTTTTGTATTTCCGACTTTCACCTGAGTGGCTGGCACCAAGAAGGTGTCCTGTGAAGTGACTGTTTGGTGAATGCATTCACTTAATAACCAGGAATAGTTCACCTGACCAAAGAGAGGAGTCAGAATTTTCTAATCTCACCAATGAGAGGAAGTAACACAGGTTTTCTCTTATTTCTGCTTGACTGATTAGAGTATGTACATTTTATTTCTGTTATAGTCTTTCAATGGACATAGTATTACCTTCCTCTACTCTTCAATTTAGTTTAAAATAGCAAAATTTCCCCCTTTTTCATGAAAATGGCAATGTAAATTTGAGTAATGATCATTTACAAAGATTTATCCATTCAGTCCCTCAAATATATTTTGTATCTTCCATAGGGAAGAGATGAAGTTCTTTTTATCCATGGATTTTATCTGGGAGACAGAGAACGAGACTATATCAAGCTCACAAGCAAAGTACAAAATGTCTCTGAAAATTCAAAATCCTATGAAAATTTTCACAACAGCAAGATCTGACTCTCATGGGTTCCACAAGAATCAACTTCTACAGCACTCACTAAATAATGCTTTCCTCCAGCCGCCTGAAGCCTAAACCGGACTAATGGGCTTCAGGAAACAGCTGTGGTTTCAGGAAATGGGAAAATATGACGATCTACTGTTGAAAGCTACCCACCACTGCTCCCACTACTACCACTCACCCCTCATTTATCCACTGTCTCATACACACACACACACACACACACACACACACATCCTCACAACTCCCCCTTTGAGCCCCTGTCAGAGGCATATGTAGAGGTACATTACTCTTAGAGCAGTTTTCTAGGTTTACTTAAATAGCACAGAAACCAGGTTAAATGGGGTCAGTCATGTTCCAGATTTTCCTAACTTCCAGAAGCCCTAGTTTCCAGGAACCCATGTGGAAAAGACATCAGGCTGAAACATCTGTCAGAGATTGATGGGAAATCCACTGGGCTGGAAGTCACTGGCCCTGAATTCTCTGCTGATTCTACCACGGTGATCTTAAGCAAATCTCCTTACATTTCATGGTGTCACTTCACTCATTTACTATAGGATATAATTGTCCAGTCTACATATTTTATATTGGACATGTACTAAGTGCTACATAAAGGGGAAAGATAAATAGGGACCACTGTACTCATTGGTAAGTAATTTAGAACATTTATTAGAAAATAAGTAAAGATATAACTTGGAGTCAGTTTCAAAGTTGCAGGATCAAAGACATATTATGCTCATTCTGAGGGGAACTATCTCTATACCTCCAGACATCTGGTGAATAGGGTCCTTTTTCTCTGTGTTAGAAATCCCTTATTGGAAAATTAAGGCAAAATACTGATAAACACTCTCCAAAAGTCCCTTCTATACCTTTTCATCCTATGATTCTGTGTATTAAATGACAGACTGTTTGCCAGTTTGATTTAAACCCTAGTTATAGCTCACTATTGAAATATAATGCTTTGCATAGAGAGAAGTTAAAATTCCAGATAAAGGTATACCACAATGCTGAGTCAAATGTCCTTACTTCGTGGTAGGGGAAGGAAAAAGTAGAGTTATAATGAGAGAAGATTCTGGCAAATGGGCAACTGATTCTCTACAGATGAAGGATAAAAGCAAGAGTGAGAAGTACAGGAAACATGTAGAACTTGCCTGGAAATGGAGCTGGGACAAAGTGGAACTGTCCCAAAGAGAAGGAACAGAGAAGGAATGTTTCTGCAAGGTGGAAAAAAGCAACTTCTCCCTACAGGAATGTTGAAAAAACTAGACTCCAGTAAATACAGTCAAGGTAGCTTTACTACTTTGGTTCTGGCCATCTCTGAGAAGTAAAGGTCATGAAAGGTTAAATTGTACCATTCCCTTTCTCCATATTTCATGTGTACAGATTAATTGTAAATCTGGTGTAACATACCTAGTCTTCATTTCATTACTTCATGGTGAATATGATGCATTTGAATAACTAATCATAATATATCTAGCCAAGTCTACAATGGCCCATGAAATCAAGAATACAAATGCCCACAGATAAATGTTGTAAATTCAGATATTTTTTCTTGACAATATCCAACAGCCAGGAAGAATATGCAGCACTGTTATTCATCAGAGCTTTTATAAAATAGGAACTTGAAGAAACATGTCTAAACATGCCTAAAATAAACACAAAATGTACTCTTGGGAAGACACATTCATGGGAAAATATTTTCTTGTACTTTAATTTCTGCTAAGGTTGTGATAACAGGGTTTGTGTTATAAGTACTAAACAAGGAATCAGTTTAAAGATTACACTTATGTTAGGGAACACTACTGTAAGTCAAAAGCTTCAGGGCTTCCCTGGTGGCGCAGTGGTTGAGAGTCCGCCTGCCAATGCAGGGGACGTGGGTTGGAGCCCTGGCCTGGGAGGATCCCACATGCCTCGGAGCAGCTAGGCCTGTGCGCCACAACTGCTAGGCCTGAGCTCTAGAGCCCGAGAGCCACAATTACTGAGCCCGTGTGCCACAACTACTGAAGCCCACGTGCCTAGAGCCCGTGCTCTGCACCGGGAGAAGTCACGGCAGTGAGAGGACCGTGCACCGTAGCAAAGAGTGGCCCCCCGCTCGCCACCAGCACACAGCAACGAAGACCAAACACAGCCAAAAATAAATTAATTAATTTAAAAAAAGAAGCTTTACAGGCACAGCTGCAATTCAGCTGTGTGTGCATCTGGCAATGTGGTCATTTGTACATATTTTTTAAGGTGTGTGAAAAAAATGATATACTGAATAGGTTATCCATGAGTTATGAAAAGGAGGAATCATTATCTGCTTCCAAATTTACAAGCTCAGCATATTCTTTGTGTCTTACGGCTTCACATATTTATTAAAATAAAGATAAGAAGGGAAAATGGAAGATGATAATTTTCTTTATGGCAGAGATACATGTTGTAAAATAGCTGGTAAAATAATTAGAACAGATAAATTCACAAGCAAACTAGAAACTTCTATCTTGTACACATATCTCTAATGAACCTGGAGAAGAAAACATTTTAAAGTCTTAGCTGTAACGTTTTCTGTGGAGAATAAAGTTCTGAAACTTTCACTGGGCTCTCCAAACAATTCAGGGTGTTGCCTTGATGTTCAAAGCCCCAATATCTTTTGGGTTCAGGTTTCCATAGAAACTGCCTTTATGTAGCACAGCATGCTTGTTTCAGCTGGCCAAAGAACAGGTGCCAACAGGCCTTAGGTGAAAATACCAAGGGCTGGAAGCAACACATTTTCCATGGAGAGATTCCATTTTTGGAATTCATTTTTTCAGTTGGTTTCACCAAGTTCAGGAATATGGGCCTTTAGGACATAGAATAGAGCCCAATTACCTGATACTTATGAGAATATTTAGGGGTAAATAAACATCAAGTCACAACATTATTAAGATGGAATAAGCACCTTGGCTTAAATTCTCAAAATTCTTTGACTTCCTTCTGAATTGCTCCAAGCATGCCAATGTGTGTTGAAACTGTAATTAAGTCCTCCCACTTCTCCACAAAGAAAATTCAAGCCTGTCTAAATAATAAAGGTTCCTTTGCAAATGCAAGGTGTTTTAGAACAACTGGCAATGAGTTATTTAAAAAAAAATAAAGCCCTCAGAACTAGAACATTTATTTGTATTGCATATCTGGAGAGCTCAAGTAGGAACACAGAAATTTCCATCAAATGCATTCATCTATGGAGATCCTCAGGGAAGGATCAATCCCCTGCTCCAACTTATGGAAGCAGAGTCTACAATTCAGTCTGAGAACAGCCCACTATCTTTAGGAAACAGTTCTTTAACCATGACCAAGTCTCAACTCAAATGTCATCTCCTCAGAGGCCTTCCATATGTACTCTAGCTAAAGTAGTGCCCACTCCAACATTACTCTCTGCTGCTTTTTCATAACAGAACTGGCAGAAGAAAGAATCAGAAAACAGGTCAATTGAGATTAACTAGGCAAGAAACAGAAAGAAAAAGGAATGAAGAAAATGGACAGAGCCTCAGATACCTGTGGAAAACCACCAAGCTATCAAATATATGCACAGTGGAAGTCACAGAAGGAGAGAATAAAGAGAAAGTGGCAGAAAAAAAGTGTGAATAAATAGTGGCCAACAACTTAGCAAATATGATATAAAAAATTAATCTAACAGTCGACTAATATTTGACAAGGGAGCCAAAGAACACTCATATGGAAAAAAAAAGTTTCTCCAATAAATGTTGTTGGGAAAACTGGATAACCACTTACAAAAAAAAAAAGAAATTGGACCTCTACCTTATAACCCCAAAATTAACTCAAAATGGGTTAAAAACATAAATGTAAGACCTGAAACTGTAAAACTCCTAGAAGAAAACATAGGGGAAAAGCTCCTTGACATAGCTCTTTGCAATGATTTTTTTTAATACGACACAAAAAACACAAGTAACAAGAGCAAAAATAAACACGTGGGACTTCTTCACACTAAAAAGCTTCTGCACAGCAAAAGAAACAATCAACAAAAGGAAAAGGCAATCTATGAAACAGGAGAAAATATTTGCAATCCATATATCAAATAAGGGGTTAATAACCAAAATATGTAAAGAATTTATACAAATCAATAACATTAAAAAAATCCAATTTAAAAATGAGTAGATGGGGCTTCCCTGGTGGCGCAGTGGTTAAGAATCTGCCTGCCAATGCAATTCTGTGAGCCCTGGCCCAGGAAGATCCCACATGCCACGGAGCAACTAAGCCCGTGCACCACAACTACTGAGCCTGAGCTCTAGAGCTCACAAGCCATGACTACTGAGCCCACATGCCACAACTACTGAAGCCCGCGTGCCTAGAGCCTGTGCTCTGCAACGAGAAGCCACTACAATGAGAAGCCCGTGCGCCACAACAAAGAGTAGCCCCCACTCACCGCAATTAGAGAAAGCCTGTGCACAGCAAAGACCCAACACAGCCAAAAATAAATAAATAAATAACAAATAAAAATGAGTAGAGAAACTAAACAGACATTTTTCCAAAGAACACGTACAAATGACTAACAGATACCTGTAAAGATGCTCACCATCAATAATCATCAGGGCAATGCAAATCAAAACCACAGTAAAATATTACCTCACATGTGTTAGAATGGATATCATCAAAAAGACAAGAGATAACAAGTATTGTTGAGGATGTGGAGAAAACAAAACACACACTGTTGACAGGAATGTAAATTGGCACAGACACTATGGCAAACAGTATGGAGCTTCCTCAAAAAATTAAAAAAAGAACTACCATACGATCTAGCAATCCCTCTTCTGAGTATATCCAAAGGAAATAAAAACAAGATTCCAAAGAGATATATGAACCCTCATGTTCATTGCAACATTGTTTACAATAGCCAAGCTATGGAAGCAACCTAAGTGTCTATCAATGGATGAATGGTTAAAGAAGATATGGTATTTACATATATGCAATAAAATATTATTCAGTCATGAGAAAGAAAATCCTGGCATTTGTGAACACATGGATAGTCTTTGAGGACATTAGCTAAGTGAAATAAGTCAGAGAGAGAAAGACAAATACTGCATGATGTCACATATATGGATATCACTTATACATATTGTACCATAAGTGTAATATAATACTGTACTATACACTTTAAAGTTGCTAAGAGAATAGATCTTAAATGTTGTCACCACAAAAAAGAAATGGTAATTATGTGATGTAATGGAGGTGTTAGCTAATGCTACCATGGTGACCACATTGTCATATATAAGTTTATCAAATCAACATATTGTATTGTACATCTTAAAATTACACAATGTTATATTCAATTATATCTCAATAAAGTTGAGGAAAAAATTAATCTATTCACCCAAGAAGCTGAAGAACTCCAAGTAAGATAAACTCAAAGATCAAGTACTTTATTCACTGCTGCATTTTCAGACCCTAAAACAGTGCCTAACACATAGAAGTCTCTCAGCAAATATTTGCTGAATCATTCAATAAATTATTCTTTATTTTGCAAATGAAAAGCCTGAAGCACAGAGAAGCAGAGTAATTTTCCCAAAGTCAAACAGCCAGTAAGTGATGGAGTCTGGTTTTAAATCCTGGCAGGCTGACAACAGAGCTCTCAATCTTAACCTCATGCTAGTGTACATCATGTACCAGCCCTAGAGGTGCTGAACTGTTCAAATCTACATCTTCTGTCTGAAACCCATGTTACAGAATTAGCCATCTTCTACTGCCTCCCTCTGCTTCCATCTGAAGGACTTGACATTTCTGAACCATCGCTTCTCAGATCTTCAAAGACAGTGAGGTATAGTGGAAAGAAAATGAGCTCTAGTGTCATACAGACCTCGGTTTCGATCTCTAATTGGGCCCTATCTGAGGCTTGTCACCTTGGATAGGTAACTTGATGTGCTTCCCAATTTTCACATCATGGTAGGCATAGAGAATTATAATATTTCTACAGCACACTGGGGCTAGGTGCACTTGGTCAAAGGTGACTGGCCTGGAAATCCAGGTGCCTCATGCTCTTCCTACCCACCTCTAGGGCTAAGATGATCATAGGGGGGCACTCCTACAATTGATTTGCATACACAACTCTTGAAATGCTCTAATTTACCCAGTTTCCTTACCTTTAAAAATGGGGGGCTTCCCTGGTGGCGCAGTGGTTGAGAGTCAACCTGCCGATGCAGGGGACACGGGTTCGTGCCCCGGTCCGGGAAGATCCCACATGCCGCGGAGCGGTTGGGCCCGTGAGCCATGGCCGCTGAGCCTGCGCGTCCGGAGCCTGTGCTCCGCAGCAGGAGAGGCCACAACAGTGAGAGGCCCGTGTACCGCAAAAAAAAAAAAAAAAAAAAAAAAAAAATGGGGCACCGGTTCATTAAATGGGGCAAATGATGTCTATTTCACAGAGCCCTTGTGAACTATAAATAAAACATCATAGACAAAATGCTTGCTATAGACTATCAATATGTAAGTGCTCAGTTGAGGCAGTTATCATCATGGTTACTATGATTAGTATTGTTTAAAAAGAAATAATAGGTCCCAAATAGATCACTTGTGCTGAGCCCCACTTCAGCAAACCAAGACTTAACTGCAGTTTCAACCTCTCCCAGGAATGTGACCTTTAGCAGTCAATCTGGAATCACCTGATCAACACTAGTAAAGTAATCTGCATGACAGACCCCACTCTTCCCCCAAAGGAAGGTGATCTTACCTGAAAAAATCCGTTCTTTTGTTTATGACTTCCTTGTCCCACCCGCTTTCTGTCTTTAAAAACCTTCTATTTTGTACAGCTCCTGGGAGTTCCTTTCTCTTTGCTAGGTGGGATGCTGCCCAATTCATGAATTGTTGAATCAAGCCAATTTGATCTTTAAATTACTCAGGTGAATTTTATTTTTTAACACTATTAACATCAGCAGTAGCATTTACTTACAGTTTCTATGGGCTCTCTATACCCAAGAAACAGCCTGGGCCAGACTTCATCATGCAGGTTTGTTTCTCTGCTTCCCGTAACACTGAAGTATTGTTGGACATTCCTTTTAGTTTATTAATTTTGACTCCCTGTTCACTCAGTGACAAGGCACCTAACTGTGCACTGCGGGAGATTCCAAGGAATACAATCACAGACTCTCAGGACAGGATGAGACTACTACCCTGTTGAACTGCTTCCCTCAAAGGCTTGAGTCCCTTCTAAACATTCACTGAATGAACATTTGATCAATTTTCCGATACCTCCAGTGACGAGAGTGTAACCATCCAAAGAAGCCCATTCTAACTTGGGACAAGATTTATTAAAAATTCTTCTTTACACTGATTCCAATCCAGCTTCTGCATACTGATAATTTTTCAATCCGGAGCCACACTGAGGAGCTCCAATATATGTCATATAGAGCTCAGCTTGAAAGATCACATTCTAGGACTCAGACATACCTGGGATTGTCTGAAAAGAGGGAACCTGGATCTGGTCTAGGGTATTATTTGTAGGAGGAACTGGAGAGCTTCCTGGAAAAGAAGTCATTCATCTAATCAAAAACTAGCTGTGGAACAGTAGCAGATAGAAGCCATAGTCTACAAATACAGGAGAACAAGCAAACCACTTCTTTTCTATAATAACTTAATTTCTGACTAATAAAGTAACCTACTTTTATCATGCATTTGTTCACAGATGATGAAAGAAGAGCATATGAGTAGAGCCCAACGTCAGTCTCTGAGACTGTCTTCCAATCCTGTCCCTATGGTCTCATACTTAAGTCCCAGGGACAGGAAGGGCTTACAATGAAAAAAGAGATAGGGATTTTTCTGAAATTAAATAATTACTATCTATAAGTCTGTGCTGATAAATTCCAAAATCTCAATGAAATAAAAGGTTGATAGGAAGTATATATATAACAAAAACTCAAGAAAAATACCAAACATGAAAAGATCAATAAGCTTGGAAGAAATTGAACGTTATCAACTAATTACCTCTAATAAAAGATTTTAGAACCAGACAATTTTGCTGGCAGGTAATTCAGTTCATTTTATTAAGCTAGCATAACCAAAATAGCAGAGGTGACCAAAGAGGGTCTAAAATACAAAAGCTGGGGACTTCCCTGGTGGTCCAGTGGGTAAGACTCCATGCTCCCAATGCAGGGGGCCCAGGTTCTACCTCTGGTCGGGGAAATAGATCCTGCATGCATGCTGCAATTAAGAGTCCGCATGCCACAAATAAGAAGTCCACATGCTGCAGCTAAAAATACCAAAAAACAAAAAAGATCCCTCATCCCACAACAAAGGTCCCACGTGCCACACTAAGACATGGTGCCGCCAAAAATAAATAAATATTTTTAAAAATGAAATACAAAAGCTGTAAATCTCACCTATGTGGATTTGAAAGGTCAAAGTAAAATAAGAGCAAATTTTGTAAATTGGAAACAAGTTTAAAAGATGGCTTTTCATTAAAGGAAGGAGTATACAGGGGTGCCAAGCACTAAATACCTATTTCTCTAAGATTTCTGGAAGGTATTTTATTTATTGTTCATTGTCTATATACCCCTGTTAGAATATAAGCTCCACAAAGGCAAGAATCTTGGTTTACTGGTATATCTCAAGCATCTAAACATTGCCTGGCATATAGGAGACATTCAAGTATTTGTTTCAAAAACAAATGCAATAAGAAGTCTGTTTTTTAATCATTATTACGTAGTCCCAATGGCAAGATTTAATAGCAGGTTACAACATAACTGTCAAGTAAATACGTCCCTATGTCCATCTCATTTTCTGCTATTATCATGACACAATTTGAGCTTGACTCATTTACTGCATGCCTACTTCAGATATAAAAGTTGCATTCCGTAGTTCTTATATGTAAGAGAAACTGCTAGTTGCCAATCTGATTTCAGTTTCTCTTGCTTTCTTGAAGACCATATACTCAACTAGAAGACCACTTTCTAATCTCCCTTGCAGACAGGTTGTGGTCAGATAATTCATATATCTGATTAATAATGAATATATCTGATAATTAAGATATACACGAGGGACTTCCCTGGTGGAGCAGTGGTTAAGAATCTGCCTGCCAATGAAGGGAACACAGGTTCAATCCCTGTTCTGGGAAGATCCCACATGCTGTGGAGCAAATAAGCCCATGCACCACAACTACTGACCCCACGCGCTGCAACTACTGAAGCCCATGCACCTAGAGCCCATGCTCCGTAACAAGAGAAGGCATTGCAATGAGAAGCCCATGCCCTGCAACGAGTAGTCGTCCCCGCTCACCACAACTAGAGAAAGCCCGTGAGCGGCAACGAAGACTCAACACAGCCAAAAACAACAAAAAACAAAAAAAAGCTGGGGGAAAATAAATAAAAACAAAACACAACGAAGGAAAGAAAGAAATGAAATGGATCTGACAGAAAATCAAAGTGCCATAATGACATAGAATTGAAAATTTCATTATGGGACCTACTTTCTGCCTGCCATATACTGTTTCTTCTTTGCTTTTGTGTGTGTCCTTCACTCAGCAACAGCTGAAAAGAGAAGAGTGTGAGAAAACTAACCATGTTCCTAACTATTTAAACTAACAAGGAAGACTCAGTTCTCTGCTACTCACTGGACATATGACCTGAAACATATCAATTTATTTGGGCCTCAGTTTCTCCTTTTGAAAAATGGAAGAGATTGTCATAGATCAGTGATTCTCTAATGCAGCTCTTGGACCACCAACAAACTAAGAGGGGCTCATCTGTCCTAGGCGAAATGAACAATGTAGAAATCATGTAAGAAATTTAGTTTCTTTTTTTTAATAAATTTATTTAATTTTATTTATTCTTGGCTGCGTTGGGTCTTTGTTCCTTTGAGCAGGCTTTCTCTAGTTGCTGCGAGCAGGGGCTACTCTTTGTTGTGGTGCGCGGGCTTCTCATTGTGGTGGCTTCTCTTGTTGCAGAGCACGGGCTCTAGGCACACAGGCTTCAGTAGCTGTGGCACGTGGGCTCAGTAGTTGTGGCTCGTGGGCTTAGTTGCTCTGCGGCATGTGGGATCTTCCTGGACCAGGGCTCAAACCCGTGTCCCCTGCATTGGCAGGTGGATTCTTAACCAGTGTGCCACCAGGGAAGTCCCAAGAAATTTAATTTCTTACATGAAATTAAGTTACTAAAATAAAAGATTGCCATTGATTCTGAGATCAAATCTTCTTACCCATCTGGTGTTAAAATATTTCTCCCTCTAGGAAGCAGTGGTGACATGATTTTAGGGGTGGCTTGAATGTCCTCACTAATTAATACATTGCCAACCCAAAACTGACCTCCAAATTTGGGGTCTATGAAATCATTGAAAATCCACTGAAAAAAATTTTTTTTCTGAGTGTATAACAGCAAAAAGATAGTTCAGTTTGGAGACTGGTTGACCCAGGCTTCAATCCAGGCTCTGTTAATTACAGATTATGTGACCCAGGATGTGAATAGACTGTCTCTGCTTGAAAAGGTTATTGATCTTGAAAACCAAAAATCTGGAAACTCAGTTCTTTGCTGATCTCTAAAGGTCCTTGCAGCTCTGCTTTCTAAACTAATACATGGATGTCAACTGGAAAAATACACTTGAGTGATCAAATTAACCTTGACAAGCCAAAAACAGTGGATATTCTATATACTCCAGGGCTGAAATACAAAAGAAGAGGAAAAAACAGGCTGTGCATAAACATCAGAGACAAAGATTAGAATTCTAACAGAATGCCTTCTGTATATGCTTGTTACACAACTATTATACGCTAATATACACATGAAAGAGTCATTTCATCACTCCTGAAAACATAAACTGTTTGTCATGAGATTTTAAAATTCCAGATTTTCTTCCTGAATTTCATACTCTTATTTGTATCAGTTTTGTGAACTCTCTCTCTAAAACTGGAGAAAACAAAGGGAACTGGCAAAATGAGAACTGAATAACTATATAGGGTCCCCAAGCTCCTTTTGGTCTTTAACACTGCCTCCCCACAGAGCTTGCAAAGTAGGACACACACACACACACACACACACACACACACTCACCCACGAAAGCCCCTTCTCCCCTGCAGTGTTTTTCCTCTGCCTCTGACAAAGTTGCCAAATCCAAATGTAGGTCACAGGCACCACCTAGAGGCATTAATCCCAAATCTGACTCTCATTTCTGTGAACTGATACAAGTCAGTTCAAAATCCAGATGAGTTCTCCCTCTAGTCACAGACTTGCAAATTAGTTAATCAAGTAAAGTGCTCCCATTTCTAAATGCTGTCAGGGGAAATGAGTAAGACTAAATGAAGAGATGTGCAAATAGACACATCCTGTCAAATTGTTGACTTATCTGTCTCACCATCTCATTCGTTAACACTTTGTGGTTTCACTTGCTGCCTATTCCAAAAGAAAGAGGTACAACACAAAGGCCACAATTCTACCTTTGGGGGATCAGGAGATTATGAAACTGGAACCACAATAATTCCACACAAGCCTTAACTCAAGAAATAACATGCCCTTTTAAGAGTGAAAATGTGTCTGCAAGAAATGATATTAGATCCTCCAGTTACCGTTGCTATTAGGGACAAGGAGTCCATTTCCAGAAAGTTCATCTTTCATGTGCCAGCTTTACCTCATCAGCAATAACAAGACATCTGAGTGCTGTTTTAATCATCTGCACATCTTGTCTAACTGGAATACATAAACAGAGTCCCCAAGATTCAAAGGCTAATCTAAACCCAAGGTACCACAAATCATCATGCAAAGTTAGGAGATAGTTTAAAATAATGAGGAGCTATGAGCTTCCTATGCATAACTGAGTCCACAACTCAGGACACTGTTTTACAAATACCTCAAACTTTTAGGATATCAGCAATCTAACTTAGATGGCAGCTCTGCTTGGCAGAAATGATGTTGGCTATAGACACTGGAGTCCCATGTTCTAGCATCTATATCACTATCTAGCTTTGGGATCTATAGCTATTCATTTAACCTCTCAGTTTTCTCATCTGTAAAATGAAGAGGCTGCTTCTTATGAATTATAAAGCTCTACAGGCAGAAAAATATTTCATTATAATTTGAAAGTCTTAGGTGTAATAAAGCCTATAAAAAACACCTTCCCTTTATTAGCATCGATACTTTTTCTACAAACCACTAGTGGGCAGTGTTGGGCTATCTGGTTAAGACACAACCTGCAGGGTGGGTGAAGAGATTCCTTTAGCACAGAAGAACTGCCTCTGCAACTTTTCTCAGAACTGTCAGCAGGCCACCTGCCCATTGCTACCATCATTACCTCACCTGTGCTATAAGACACACCAATCAAGTAGATGAAGAAAAGTTTGAAGAATAAAAGGCTCAACATTAGATTTCATTTTATTTTCACTGTAAGTTAATCATTAGGCCCCACTCTGATATTTTAAGTTTAATCTTTAATTAATCACTTCAATTACCATATTAATTCATTAAAATCATAATTTTTCAAAAGACTTAAGATCTCATTTAATAAGAACAATTATATAAATTTTTGCTTTATCCAAATGTTTCTGAAAAGATGTAACTACATTTTTTATGATGACAAAAGAAATGTTTCACTTTTTAACTTCAGAAATTATTCAGGAAAATCACAAAAAAGCAAGAAGCCCCTCAAATATTAATGTTTTGAAAATATCACTGTTTATATTTTGTGGCTTATCCTTTGTGTAAGCATTTAACTTCTTTTTTAAATTTACTTTTTATTGAGGTATAGTTGATTTATAATACTAAATAAGTTTCAGGTGTACAACACAGTGATTCACAATTTTTAAAGATTATACTTCATTTATACTTATTATAAAATGTTGGTTATATTCCTTGTGCTGTACAATACATCCTTGTAGTTTGTTTCATACATAATAGTTTGTACTTCTTAATCCCCTATACTTACATTGCCCCTTTCCTCTTCTCTCTCCCTACTGGTAACCACTAGTTTGTTCTCTGTATCAGTGAGTCTGTTTATGTTTTGTTATATTCACTAGTTTATTTTTTTTTATTTTACATGTAAGTGATAACATACAGTATTTACCTTTCTCTGACTTATTTCACTAAGCGTAACACTCTCCAAGTTCATCCATGTTGTTGCAAATGGCTAAATTTCATTTTTTATGGCTTAGTATTCTATTGTGTGTATATGTATGTATATATGTGTGTGTGTGTGTATATATACACACAGACACACATCTTTATCAATTCATCTGTTGATGGACACTTAGCTTGCTTCCATATCTTGGCTATTGTAAACAATGCTGCTATAAACATTGGGGTGCATGTATCTTTTCAGATGACTATTTTTGTTTTCTTAGGATATATACCTAGGAGTGGAATTGCTGGATTATATGGTAGTTCTATTTTTAGTTTTTTGAGGAACCTCCATTACTGTTTTCCATAGTGGCTGCATCAATTTACATTCCCACCAACAGTGTACAAGGGTTCCCTTATTTCCACAACCTTGTCAACATTTGTTATTTGTGGTCTTTCTGATGATAGCCATTCTGACAGGTGTGAAGTGCCGTCTCCTCATGGCTTTGATTTGCATTTCTCTGATGTTTAGCCATGCTGAGCATTTTTTCATGTGCCTTTTGGTCATCTGCATGTCTCCTTTGGAAAAATGTTTATTCAGGTCTTCTGCCTATTTTTTAAATTGGGCTGTGTGTTTTTCTGATGTTGAGTTCTAAGAGTTATTTATATAGTTTGGATATTAACTCTTTGTTGGTCATATCATTTGCAAATATTTTCTCCCATTCCATTCCATAGGTTGCTTTTCATTTTGCCAATGGTTTCCTTTGCTGTGCAAAAGCTTTTAAGTTTAATTAGGTCCCATTTTTTAATGTCTGCTTTTGTTTCCTTTGCCTTAGGGGACAGATCCAAAAAAATACTGCTACAAGTTATGTCAAAGAGTGTCTTGCCTATGTTTTCTTCTAGTTTTATAGTTTATGATCTTACATTTAGGTCTTTAATACATTTTGAGTTTATTTTTGTGTATGGTGTGAAAAAATGCTCTAATTTCATTCTTTTACATGTAGCTGTCCAGTTTTCACAATACCACTTACAGAAGAGTCTTTCTCCATTGTATATTCTTGCCTCCTTTGTCCTAAATTAATTGACCATAAGTGCATGGGTTTATTTCTGGGCTCTCTATTCAGTTCCATTGGTCTATGTTTCCATTTTTGTGCCAGTGCCATACTGTTTTGATTACTGTAGCCTTGTAGTATAGTTTGAAGTCAGGGGGCATGATTCTTCCAGCTCTGTTCTTCTTTTTCAAGATTGTTTTGGATATTCAGGGTCTTTTATGTTTTCATACATATTTTTAAATTATTTGTTCTCGTTCTGAGAAAAACGTCATTGGTATTTTGATAGGGATTGCACTGAATCTGGAGATTGCCTTGGATAGTATGGTCATTTTAACAATATTAATTCTTCCAATCCTAGAACATAATATATCTTCCCATCTGTTTGTGTCATATTCAATTCCTTTCATCAGTGTCTTATAGTTTTCTGAGTACAGGTCTTTTGTCTCCTTAGGTAGGTTTATTTCTAGGTATTTTATTCTTTTTTATGTGACTGTAAATGGGATGGTTTCCTTAATTTCTCTGATAGTTTGTTGTTACTGCATAGAAATGCAACAGATTTCCGTATATTAATTCTGTATCCTACAACTTTACCGAATTCATTAATGAGCTCTAGTAAGGTTTTGGTAGTGTCTTTAGGATTTTCTATGTATAGTATGATGCCATCTGCAAACTGTGTGACAGTTTTACTTCTTCCTTTCCAATTTGGATTCCTTTTATTTCTCTTTCTTCCCTGATTACTGTGGCTAAGACTTCCAATACTATGTTGAATAAAAGTGGCAAGAGTGGGCATCCTTGTTTTGCTCCTGATCTTACAGGGAATGCTTTCAGTTTTTCACCATTGAGTATGATGTTAGCTGTGGGCTTATCATACATGGCCTTTATTATGTTGAAGTGTGTTCCCTCTATACCCACTTTTTGGAAAGTTTTTATAAATGAATGTTGAATTTTGTCAAAAGCTTTTTCTGCATCTACTGAGATGATCATATGTTTTTTATTCTTTAACTTGTTAATGTGTATCACATTAATTGATTTGTGGATACCAAACCATCCTTGCATCCCTGGGACAAGTCCCACTTGATCATGGGATACTATCCCTTTAATGTATTGTTGGATTTGGCTTGCTAACATTTTGTTGAGTTTTGCATCTACGTTCATAAGTGACACTATTCTGTAATTCTTTTAATGATAGCTTTGTCTGGTTTTGGTATCAGAGTGATGTTGGCCTCAAAGAATGAGTGTAGAACCATTCCTTCCTCTGCAACTTTTTGGAATAGCTTGAGAAGGAGAGGTGTTAACTCTTCTCTAAATGTTTGGTAGAATTCACCTGTGAAGCCATCCGGTCCTAGGCTTTTGTTTGTTGGGAGTTTCTGTTGTTGTTGTTTAATTACTGATTCAATTTCATCTGAAAGAACCTCTATACATATTGTTCTATAATTTGCTCATCCCCCATTAATTATGTCATGAATATCTACGTCATTAATTACCTTCCCCATCATCTTCATTAATGTCTACACAGTATTACATCACGGTCATAGGAAAAAACTGAGTCAACTGCCTATTTAGAAACTTAAGGTTCTTTCTGATTTCACAACACTGAAATGAATATTCTTATTGATAAATTTCTATACACATTTTTGATACCTAAGCATAATGTAAGGTTTAAAAAATCAGGCAACAATTACAGATGTTTCAATGTTCAGATGTCTTCATTTGAAGACATTTCAGACAGCCTGTTTTAAGTAGATTCCTGGGTATCTGAAGAAGGCTTGGGGTAACTGTTTTCTAATCTTGATTTTTACCAACTCGGATACTGTCTTAGTCCATTTGGGATGCTATAATAGAATACATAGACTGGGTGGCTTAAACAACGAACATTTATTTCTCATAGTTCTGAAGGCTGGGAAGTCCAAAAGCAGGGTGTCAGAAGATTCACGGTCTGGTGAGGTCCACTCCCTGGTTCATAGATGGCCATTTTCTTGCTGTATCCTCACATGGCAGAAGGGGGCAGGAGCCCGCTGGGGTCTTTTTTTTTAAGGGTACTAGTCTCATTTACAGGAGCTTCACACTCATGCCTAATCACCTCCCAAGGGCCCCACCTCCAAATAATATCATCTTGGGGGTTAATTTGGAAGTGGGGGGACACAAACATTCAGCCTATAGCAGATGCTTTGGTTTAAGTTACTGTAAAAGAATTATAAAGTAAATGTCTTGGATCCATGTACCCCTATCCACTATTCCCATACAAATCTGGTTAATACTCCTCTCCAGCCAATACCCTCCTTCCTTGCATTCACATTTTAGGACTCAGTAGAGACTTGGATTTAAATCCAGATTGAATTACTTATTACTATGTACTATGCACCATTGAGCCTGAGATTTAACCTCTTTAAACCTTAATGTCTTCATTTGTCAACTGGGAATGATAACAGTCTATAACTTACCAGGTTCTTGCAAGGAGTAAATAAGCTAAAGCATGAAAATCACTCAGGACAGGGTCTGACACAAGTACTATGAAATATGTGGTAAATATTGTTGTTATTTTGTTCATTCAGAATTTATCAAGCGCCTGTTCGTGTGCTAGGTCTAAGGGGTAAAACCCTGTACCTGACACTCTTTCTGCCCTCATATTGGGTATGTGCTAATGAGGATACACATTCAAGTCAGTTACAATACAGGGTAATAAGGGCCATGTAGAATCAGGCAAGAGCTATGGATGCAAAGAAGAGGACCACTCAACACTAATGTGTGAGGCAAGGGAAAGTTCCCAGAAGAAACGACACTTCAACTGCAGGATGGTTGAAGTGCGAAGCAGTGTTGCTAGGAATGTGAAAAGTCCTGGGGGGAAAAATCAGGAATAGAGTGACTGCATAAATTGAAGCTGAGTATATGAGTCACCATGTTGAAGACTTTGTATTCTATTTTTAAAAAACAGTGATTAGTAAAGCATTTTAGGCAGGAAACGGCAAGATTCTATTTCCTTTTGAGAAAGGTCTATAGCTACAGAATGAAGAATAGGCTGAAAAGACAAGACTGCAGGTAGAGAGCAGTTAGAAAGATGTTGTAGAAATCCTAGTGAAATAATGGTGGCTCACAGGTTCCAGCAATGGGGACTTACAGAAGCAGACACATGCAAAAGAATTTTATAATTTAGAGTATGAGGCAAGAAAGGAAGGTTACAGGAGAGGGTGAATTCAGGATATTTATTTCTCTAACCCGGGCAACTCGGTAGAGAATATAGAAAAAGGAAGGGGTTTGGTCAGAGGGTGATAATGAGTTGAACTTTAGGTATATTGAATTTACTGCCTACAGACAGCCACGTGGAAATGTCCAATAGTCAGGTAACATTATTAGTCTCAAGCTCTAGAGAGCCAAAGAATTGGAGGTGCAGATTTTGAATACGTAAGTGCATAGATGGTACTGTGGCCAAAAGAACCTCCTAGAGGAGGATGTAGCATGAGAAGATAAGACCTAGAAAAAACTCTAATGGTCAAGACTTAAGAGGAACAGGAGACCACAAGGGAGGTATCGGAAATAGGAGAGGAAGACTCAAAGCATGCTTTGCCATGGAAATTAAAAAGGGTGTTTAAAGAAGAAAAAAGTGGTTAAGCATACCAAATGCTGCCAAAAAGGTAGAAATCAAGAAGTGAAGCAAAATAAGGATTGAAAAAAGTTTCAGGAGGAATGTGGATGTTTATTGCGGTGGCACAGTATTTGAAGAGAAAGGAGGAATCCACATAGCAGACTGGGGATACCTGTCTGACTGCTCAAACCTCTAGAAATTACCAAAGGAAAAAAAAAGATATTAAAAAAAAGTCTATAGCAGCAATGAAAAACGAGGCAATCATTAATGGAATAGAAATGATGAAGAAATGATGAAGAAAACGTATGCAGGGAAGGAGTTACATGAAAGGTGGACGCAGTTCTGAGGGTACTCTAAGCTTGGAAATTTGGCAAATTTGAAGATAGACAAGGGAAAGGGCAACTGTCCGCTTGTTTTGAGAGCCCTTCAACCATTTGATCTTGCTTATGTCAAATAACAGCCAGCAGAGTCATCTAACAGCTATAAGAAAAATGACTGTAAGTCCTTGAATTAGGGGGCAATGTAATGCCCTGAGTGGCCAGCTATACTTGAGAGGAACAAGGAGCACTCCTCATAGAAGAAGACATTATTGACACCTTTTGCCTTGCAGCCTTTCCTCAGAATTACTGGAGGCTGCTACAATAACAGATGCTAGCAGAAGAAAGTTAAATCAAAGACAAAAATACAACCAAGAATGACCAAATAGTTAAGTAAAATCGTGCCCTGAAATATAAGCATCGACCTAAATACGCAAAAGAACTAACTCCCGAGGAAATAAAACTGAAAGTTCTTTTAAAAGAAGTATAATTAATACCTTCAGAATCATTAAACAGAAAGATCCATGTAGCAAGAGTAGGCTTACCCATGTAGCAAACGACGGCTTTTGTAAAAAAAAGAATTGATTAGAACAAATAAACTTTTAAATATTGTAACTGAAATTGTCAGCGGAACCACTGACTCAAACTGCCCACCCTGGCCAGGCCCAATAGTAGCTACTAGCATGAGTTATCTTAAACAGGAGGTCCTGGTAAGGAACACAAAATTAACAAGGCACCACCAGCCGGAATAATTCAGGAAAGGTCAAAAGGAGGCAGGAGAAGCCAGTCCACATGTCCTCCCAGAATCCTTCTCACTGGAATTGATCTTGGCTGAGCCATGCGCGTGCCACCGGGAAGGACCCTGAGTCAGAGTGATTGGCCAGAGATAACCCGGAAACTAATCCCATCACCATAAAACCTGAGACTGTGAGCCATGTGGCAGAGCAGTTATCCGGGGTTCCCTTATTCTCCTGCTCTCCGCCCGGGCACCCCTTCCCAATAAAGTCTCTTGCTTTGTCAGCACGTGTGTCTCCTTGGACAATTCATTTCCAAGTGTTAGACAAGGGCCCACTCTTGGGCCCTGGAAGGGGTCCCCCTTCCTGCAACAAAATCAAACTAAGAACACCGAGTAGACATAACTGCAGAATAGACACAGATGAAGAACAAATTAGTGAACTAGAGCACAATGCAAAAGGTCAAAGTAATGGAGAGTGGGAGGGAGAGAAGAATGAGAGACTGAAGATAGCCAGTACAGACAACTTAAAAATAAAATGGCTAGGGAGTTCCCTCGTGCTCCAGTGGTTAGGACCTGGCACTTTCACTGCCATGGCCTGGGTTCAGGACCACGAAGAAGAACGAATTAGTTATTTGATTAGACACTACCAGAAGCTCAGCTGTGTTTTAAAAACAGGCTCTTATTCACGAGTTCAGGGCCTTTTTCTTCAAGGTGCCACATTTTTCTGCTTCTGCTGAGCTGGCCCTGTGATGGCAAACTCCTGGGGAATCCCTTCTGAGTACTGGAAAAGACCCAGGAATGCTGGGACTGACTGGCCATAGCGTTTAGTGTTATACCCCAGAGGCCCGTCCTCCATACTGTTTGTGACAGTGCAGTCTGGCTGGCCCAGGCCCTTCTCCCTAGGACTTAGAAGAACTAAAGGAAAGTAAAAATCAAAGCAGGAGCTTGCCAGGTGGAGTTGGACACTCTCTATTGTTTTCCTGTCACTATAGGAGAGGTATGGCCCAGTGTCACCTACAGGTCCCAACAGGAAAATCTTTCCCCACTGCACTGCCTCTCCCCAGCATTACCTCCTTCAGTCCTCTTTCTGCCGAGCAATGATAATAAGTACTGCCATTCTAAACAGCAATGCACTGGG
Organism: Lagenorhynchus albirostris; assembly: GCF_949774975.1. NCBI lineage: Eukaryota > Metazoa > Chordata > Mammalia > Artiodactyla > Delphinidae > Lagenorhynchus > Lagenorhynchus albirostris. The sequence goes on along the minus strand of NC_083098.1, from coordinate 49,386,824 downwards.
ATGCAGCCTAGCAGTGAGGAGGAGGTTTGCTCTGCAGAACGACACCCAGTCTATAGTTTCTGAAAAACAGGTCCATAAGAAGCAGTAAGCAGAGAACCAGAAGATGGGCAGTGCAGTAAGGCCTGCCCCTAAACAGGGTCAGGACTCACAGACCACACATCAACAAGCTCTCTGGCGTTGCTTGCTAGACCATGGAACTGTGAGAAAGCAAGTCAAGGGGAAGGCTGGAACGGTTTCAAAGTAAATATTTTGCCAGCAGAACCACAAGCCTGTTAACTCCCAAGGTGCCTCCCAGGCAGGAAAAGCAGTACCAAAAGGGAACTGGTGCAGCTCCAGAAGGGAAGCCCTCCCAGTGCTCATCTCACCTGCGGCTGTGGGCAAGACAAACTAAAACGGCTTTACTTCCCCGTCAGGGAGCCCCAGGGGCTGTGTGTGTGCATGCACTAGGAACCTGCAGCCACACGGTGATTTCCCTTCTTCCCTACCTCAAATGGGAACTTTTCCTGTTTTCTTTCCCTTCCACTACTTATTATTGGACACGTAAGTATATTTCTTACCATGTAGAATCTCATGAACCTAACTGAGAGGCATATAAATTATTCAAAGACCTTGGATCTAAAAGTAAATGCAGGGCTTCCCTGGTGGCGCAGCGGTTGAGAATACACCTGCCAATGAAGGGGACACGGGTTCGAGCCCTGGTCCGGCAAGATCCCACATGCCGCGGAGGAACTAAGCCCGCACGCCACAACTACTGAGCCTGCGCTCTACAGCCCGTGAGCCACAGCTACTGAGCCCGTGCGCCTAGAGCCTGTGCTCTGCAACAAGAGAAGCCACCGCAATGAGAAGCCCACACACCACAATGAAGAGTAACCCCTGCTTGCCACAACTAGAGAAAGCCCGTGCACAGCAACAAAGACCCAACGCAGCCAAAACTAAATAAATAAATAAATTTATTAAAAAATAAAATAAAAGCAAATGCAGGAATTATATGAAAATTTGGGCTGTCTTCCGTTAAGGAGAAATAGTTACATTATGTTTTAAGTTATATATTTATATAAATTACCTATTTATATATAACAAATGTAACATTCAAATTATATTAAGATATTAATTCTACATATATATTAAAATTAATTACATTATAATAAATTATATTATATATACATATGCTGCTGAGCAGCTAAGGAGCTGGATGGAGAAGTCCTGTATCCTTTGAAAATCCATTCCTTCCCAACACTCCATTCACATGGTTTAGGTTGGAGTTACCCCAACACTGGATCTGGGAGTGGTAAACGTAACCCATATCTGGCCAAACAATATACTACACCCACACAAGCCAATCAAGGTCTTCCCTAGAACATTTTCTAGAAGTACAGGAAGCACTAACTGAAGAGATATTGTGAGCCTAGAGCTACTAGTGGCCATATTTGCCACTTGAGCTTCAAAAATCAGGCCAACCCAAAGGAAAGCAAAGTTGAAAAATAAAAGAAAATGGTCCTGAGAACACTGTTTAAACTTCTAGGACCACCCATGCCTAAACCCAACATTACCAATAAACTTTGTAGTTATATGAATAAATATAACCTCTTTCTTCTGAAGTTAGATTGAATTAGGGTGCCACTTACTGTGATCAAAAGAGGTCTTATAATCAAACTAAGTAATGGAAAAGTAAACTATAAATCAGGATTTAGGTGTTCTTTATCATTGAATGGGATGTAAAATATGCCAGACAGAAAAAACACTGGCAATATGAAGCCCTCTACTTTTTAGGGAGTATCCTAGAAAAAAATGGTTTATTAGAGAAAATGACTAACTTAAGCATCATATTAATGTCAGAGTGCCTGGATATTGGAGTGCAACAAAATTAAGACATATGTGGAGTATGGTATGGGACAAATGGGCTAAAACACATCAATATCCCACGCTGGGACTTCAAAATGCTGAAACTGCTGAGCCAGTGCTCGGTGGTGGTGGTCCGTGGTAACAGGTTTCCTAAATTTAAGAAATGGGTATTTTCCCAGAGGACTCACCCTGTTGTTGTGGGAAACCCTGGGACCCTCTGCTATTACCACATAATGATCTTAGTTCTCATGGAAATCGGAAATCAGATGAATTGGTAGATCGTGAAAACTCTCTCTTGTTCTTCCAACTACGTACTGCAATTATCTGTCTGTCCCTTCTGAGGGTACATAATGCTACAAAGAAAGTGAATGTACAATGCTTGTGAAATTATTATGAAATAGCCTTCTTTCTGTCTGCAAAACATGCTTGGTCTTTATATATACATTAAAAATAGTGTAAGAGAAAAAAACAGTGTAAGAGACCCGAGAACCTTCCACTGGGTCCCTGCAACTGTTCCTCTCTACTCCCTTCTACATATGACCTTAGCCCCTTGTTGTTCTCCACTGCTCTTGATAAAATCCATGCCCAAACCATGGCTATGAATCAGCACAAACTATTCCTCACTCTAAGGAGAACACCCTTGACTAATTTTCCAAATCATCTAAATGTTAAGTGACCCTTCGTGCTAAACTCTATACAATTTTGCCCTCCTCCCCCATGTCAGAATGTTCCATTGGACTTTCTCAGGGCCAGTATTTTAGAATAAAGATTTATGCTAATGGTGGTCTGGGTGGTTACTGTCTAGAACAAAAGATAGGGGGAAACAATCCCTTTCCCTTCAATATACTGCATGAGATAAGAAAGTTTTGATTTAATATCACCCCAGGTCCACAATTTCTTTCCCAAAGAAAGCAAGAAAGAATACTTCCTTCCAGAGCAGGCTAAGTCTTGTCTGATTGCAGCAGACCTGCAATCTGACCCCTCAGACCAATTGAACTGATACCATTTTAAACCCATTTGAAGACTTTAAACCCATTTGGTCTCAGAGAGAGGCGAGTGTGCACATAATATCTGAATATACCTGGGAATAAAAGAGAAGAAAAACCTTGTAGACGAGTCAAAAGCAGTCTTATGGCAAGAAAGGAAAAGTTAGATGAAACAAAGGAAAGGTCTAGCTCAGGAAAAAAAAAAAAGTTAATCCTACATTTTAGGGAACAAAAACACCAAACCTCTGGGATTCCAACTACCTTTCAGCAGCTGATCTAGAGAAAGTGCTTGGGAACGCAAATTCCCTGGACATAATGGTGCATCTAGACAATCTCATTATATTTGGTAACTCTTTGGAAGAACAAGAGAAGAGACTTTAAAGCAGTAGACCAGGGTTTCCCTGCTGGCACAATGGTTAAGAATCCACCTGCCAGTGCAGGGGACAGGGGTTTGAGCCCTGGTCTAGGAAGATCCCACATGCTGCGGAGCAACTAAGCCCGTGCGCCACAACTACTGAGCCTGCGCTCTAGAGTCCCTGCTCTGCAACAAAAGAAGCCACCACAATGAGAAGCCCACGCCCCACAACGAAGAGTAGCCCCCGCTCACTGCAGCTAGAGAAAGCCCACATACAGCAACGAAGACCCAATGCAGCCAAAAATAATTTATTAATAAATAAATAAAAATAAAGCAGTAGACCATCTCAAAAAGGCGAATCTGAAACTTCATGGTACTCGTCAATTGTACTGTATCTACTGTACCCCTGTCAAATATGTGGGGCACCTGTTATCTCAGCCAAAGGCAAACACAAAATCCCTTGGAAGACTTGCTCAAACACTGGCCCTGTCTCATGCACTTTAGAGAACTAGAGACCTTATACCTGGGAGTTATCAGTGGGCTGTTGTTGTTTTTTAAGGATTTGGATTTCCAATTCCTCTCACTATTTTGACTTGAGGCTACACTTTCACTAGGTTACCACCTTGTCTTCTCTCTCCTCTGATGACCCCCAGCAGTCTTGGGCACTGAGAGAGGAGTGGAGTCATTCTATCCTGGTCCCACTGGGAGAAGAAGCCAGCAGGCAAGCATTCTATGCATAAGTGGATTGACTTCTCAGTGTCACTGTACCAACATCTGACCTACATATGACACACTCACATCTGTTTGGAAGGCTTAGGGGCAGTGCAATATAAGATGATTCCAGAGAACAAAAGAACAGGAACAGCTGGTTGCCTTTGCTAGTTGAGGGACTATGGAATTACAGAGCTTTGTACTCCACTTACAAACGAGAATTTTTAGGGAATTCCCTGGTGGTCCAGTAGTTAGGACTCCTTGCTTCCACTGCCATCGGCCCAAGTTCAATCCCTAGTTGGGGAATCAAGATTTTGTAAGACACGTGGTACAGACAAAAAAAAAAAAAAAAAAAAAAAACAAAGTACAAACTAGAATCTTTAGCACTGGAGTGGGCTATTAGATATAAATTTACAGAATGAAGAGGTACCATTTCAAGTGTGAGCTCATAATTACTCCCTTATCTTCCTATTCTGTGTAAACTGGATGCTTCCCAGGACTACTGTAAGGTGGTATTCTCAAAGTATAATTTCAGCATCTATTTTCAGTCTGGGGTAACCATGGAGATTCATGTGTCCCACCAGCAAGGGCATCGGAACAGTACGGAATACTGGAGGAGAGAGAAAGTGGCGAGTAGACAGGTACCCGACAACCCACGCCTCTGTACCTGGGCACGTATAAAGCCCTAAATCATATCAACCTAACCCTACTGTATCTCAGATGGAGGTTGAGGACTGGTGAAAGTCTGTCTGAACATCTGAAGCTTCAGATGGGGTGAAGGGAGAACTGAGTCCTAGTTGTGAGGATGAAATGGGAATAAAAGCATTCTTGACAAAAGTGGCTGTGGGTGCAGCTGGCACCTCCTCAGAAATGCTGCCCATGGGAGGCTGAGGTCTATGCATCTTAACCTTGGACACCTGGGGAACAGAGGCACCCCGAGAGCTCATGTAGAAATGCTTCTTCTCCAGGACAAAGAGAGCTGAGTGTCTTGACTAAAATGTGACTCTGGTGGCCAGTGCATTCATTTGAGCACATTACCCACCACAGTGGGCTATCCAGGATAATTTTAATGAACAAACTCATAGAATTCATACCCATAAAGCTTTTTCATAAAATCAGAGAGTAATATCTGTATACACACTTTTGTTGGTGGATCAATCACTTTACTTCCTACCCTCAAGAAGGCCAAATTCTAGCCTAGACATTATGGGGAAAAATATCTCTGCTTTACTCTATGTGGTCAAGGGGGAAAGACTGAGAGGTGGTTACTAAAGAAATGTCTCATTTGGCAGGGCTTTTTTAAAAAAACGTCTATTCCCTTTTATCCTCAGAAAACCCCCAATCCTGAGAATTTTAATAGAACTTCATCGACAAGGAATGTGAGCCACTCTGCATATAGAAAATAACAATGGAGCCAATGTGTGGGTTGCCACGCCTACAAGGCCACCAGGAATTACCAGCTGCATGACGGACTCACCTTTTTTGATTTCTGAATATGTGCCCTGCTTCCATTAAACAATTTTAGGGTAAGTGACAAGGTGTCAGAGCTGTCAAGCTGGAGCTGAGTTGGGGGAATGAACATCTTACCCCTTGGGCAGTTCAGCACATCACTGACATACAGAAAAGACAAGTTACTCATGTGCAGCAACAGGAATGGCAAGCCAGATATTGGTTCCAGAAATGTTACTTGTGCATTCCAGACATATAAACAACTGACTACTGGAAGCTGATCATATGTAGTGGTGGACGGGTTAGGTTCCCTGAGGTGGATGATGTCAGAGACCATGGTCAGGATTATCTTGGTAAGGCATTTTAGTAAGCTCCTGCCCACAGGAAGATGGTAGGGAGAAAACACACCCTGCCCAAGGCACTGACATTAACGTCCAAGACACAACCTGGAGGGATTACTCTAAATAGTGTCAGAAAGTGACCCTGCTCTCCCCACCACCATCTAAAAGAAACAGGGGGCTATAGATAGGAAAAAAAAGGGAGATGATGGGAGATGGAGTGACTCCTTAGATCTAGATAGTGCAGTGGCAACATGGAAGACAGAGGAGTACATTCATCTCCACAGATCTTGATTTAGAAGTGGTAGTGCTTAATACAATCCTACCTTAAGAAACAGGAAACATCTCGAATAAACAACCTAACCTTGCACCTAAAGCAATTAGAGAAAGAAGAACAAAAAAACCCCAAAGTTAGCAGAAGGAAAGAAATCATAAAAATCAGATCAGAAATAAATGAAAAAGAAATGAAGGAAACGATAGCAAAGATCAATAAAACTAAAAGCTGGTTCTTTGAAAGGATAAACAAAATTGATAAACCATTAGCCAGACTCATCAAGAAAAAAAGGGAGAAGACTCAAATCAATAGAATTAGAAATGAAAAAGGAGAAGTAACAACTGACACTGCAGAAATACAAAAGATCATGAGAGATTACTACAAGCAACTCTATGCCAATAAAATGGACAACCTGGAAGAAATGGACAAATTCTTAGAAAGGCACAACCTGCCAAGACTGAATCAGGAAGAAATAGAAAATATGAACAGACCAATCACAAGCACTGAAATTGAAACTGTGATTAAAAATCTTCCAACAAGCAAAAGCCCAGGACCAGATGGCTTCACAGGCGAATTATATCAAACATTTAGAGAAGAGCTATCACCTATCCTTCTCAAACTCTTCCAAAATATAGCAGAGGGAGGAACACTCCCCAACTCATTCTACGAGGCCACCATCATCCTGATACCAAAACCAGACAAGGATGTCACAAAGAAAGAAAATTACAGGCCAATATCACTGATGAACATAGATGCAAAAATCCTCAACAAAATACTAGCAAACAGAATCCAACAGCACAGTAAACGGATCATACACCATGATCAAGTGGGGTTTATTCCAGGAATGCAAGGATTCTTCAATATACGCAAATCAATCAACGTGATACACCATATTAACAAATTGAAGGAGAAAAACCATATGATCATCTCAATAGATGCAGAGAAAGCTTTTGACAAAATTCAACACCCATTTATGATAAAAACCCTGCAGAAAGTAGGCATAGAGGGAACTTTCCTCAACATAATAAAGGCCATATATGACAAACCCACAGCCAACATCGTCCTCAATGGTGAAAAACTGAAAGCATTTCCACTAAGATCAGGAACAAGACAAGGTTGCCCACTCTCACCACTCTTATTCAACATAGTTTTGGAAGTCCTAGCCACAGCAATCAGAGAAGAAAAGGAAATTAAAGGAATCCAAATCGGAAAAGAAGAAGTAAAGCTGTCACTGTTTGCAGATGACATGATCCTATACATAGAGAATCCTAAAGATGCTACCAGAAAGCTACTAAAGCTAATCAATGAATTTGGTAAAGTAGCAGGATACAAAATTAATGCACAGAAATCTCTGGCATTCCTATACACTAAGGATGAAAAATCTGAAAGTGAAATCAAGAAAACACTCCCATTTACCATTGCAACAAAAAGAATAAAATATCTAGGAATAAACCTACCTAAGGAGACAAAAGACCTGTATGCAGAAAATTATGACACTGATGAAAGAAATTAAAGATGATACAAATAGATGGAGAGATATACCATGTTCTTGGATTGGAAGAATCAACATTGTGAAAATGACTCTACTACCCAAAGCAATCTACAGATTCAATGCAATCCCTATCAAACTACCACTGGCATTTTTCACAGAACTAGAACAAAAAATTTCACAATTTGTATGGAAACACAAAAGACCCCGAATAGCCAAAGCAATCTTGAGAACGAAAAACGGAGCTGGAGGAATCAGGCTTCCTGACTTCAGACTATACTACAAAGTTACAGTAATCAAGACAGTATGGTACTGGCACAAAAACAGAAATATAGATCAATGGAACAGGATAGAAAGCCCAGAGATAAACCCACGCACATATGGTCACCTTATCTTTGACAAAGGAGGCAGGAATGTACAGTGGAGAAAGGACAGCCTCTTCAATAAGTGGTGCTGGGAAAACTGGACAGCTGCATGTAAAAGTATGAGATTAGATCACTCCCTAACACCATACACAAAAATAAGCTCAAAATGGATTAAAGACCTAAATGTAAGGCCAGAAACTATCAAACTCTTAGAGGAAAATATAGGCAGGACACTCTATGACATAAATCACAGCAAGGTCCTTTTTGACCCACCTCCTAGAGAAATGGAAATAAAAACAAAAGTAAACAAATGGGACCTAATGAAACTTAAAAGCTTTTGCGCAGCAAAGGAAACCATAAAGAAGATCAAAAGACAACCCTCAGAATGGGAGAAAATATTTGCAAATGAAGCAACTGACAAAGGATTAATCTCCAAAATTTATAAGCAGCTCATGCAGCTTAATAACAAAAAAACAAACAACCCAATCCAAAAATGGGGAGAAGACCTAAATAGACATTTCTCCAAAGAAGATATACAGAGTGCCAACAAACACATGAAAGAATGCTCAACATCACTAATCATTAGAGAAACGCAAATCAAAACTACAATGAGATATCATCTCACACCAGTCAGAATGGCCATCATCAAAAAATCTAGAAACAATAAATGCTGGAGAGGGTGTGGAGAAAAGGGAACCCTCTTACACTGTTGGTGGGAATGTAAATTGATACAGCCACTGTGGAGAACAGTATGGAGGTTCCTTAAAAAACTACAAATAGAACTACCATATGACCCAGCAATCCCACTACTGGGCATATACCCTGAGAAAACCATAATTCAAAAAGAGTCATGTACCAAAATGTTCATTGTAGCTCTATTTACAATAGCCCAGAGATGGAAACAACCTAAGTGTCCATCATCGGATGAATGGATAAAGAAGATGTGGCACATATATACAATGGAATATTACTCAGCCATAAAAAGAAACGAAATTGAGCTATTTGTAATGAGGTGGATAGACCTAGAGTCTGTCATACAGAGTGAAGTCAGTCAGAAAGAGAGAGACAAATTCCGTATGCTAACACATATATATTGAATTTAAGAAAAAAAAATGTCATTAAAAACCTAGGGGTGAAACAGGAATAAAGACACAGACTTACTAGAGAATGGACTTGAGGCTATGGGGAGGGGGAAGGGTAAACGGTGACAAGCGAGAGAGAGGCATGGACATATATACACTACCAAATGTAAGGTAGATAGCTAGTGGGAAGCAGCCGCATAGCACAGGGAGATCAGCTCGGTGCTTTGTGATCGCCTGGAGGGGTGGGATAGGAGGGTGGGAGGGAGGGAGAGGCAAGTGGGAAGAGATATGGGAACATATGTATATATATAACTGATTCATTTTGTTGTGAAGCTGAAACTAACATACCATTGTAAAGCAATTATACTCCAATAAAGATGAAAAAAAAAAAGAAGTGGTAGTGCTTAGACATGAGAAACAAGGTCAAAAAATGTGCCTAAATTAAGGATCTTGAGATGGGAAGATTATTCTGGATTATCAGAGCAGCCCAATATAATTACAAGAGTCCTTGTAAGAGGGAGGCAGGAGAGTCATAGTGAAAGAAAGAGATAAGACAAGAGAGAGAGACTGGGTGTGTGTGAAACTAGAGTCTCTCCTAGAGCCTCCAGAAGGAACGCAGCCCTGTGGATCCATTTCAGACATCTGACCCCCAGAGTTGTAAGATAATAAATGTGGGTTTTTTGTTTGTTTTTGTGTGTGTGTTGTTTTAAGTCACTAAGTTTGTGGTAATTCACTACAGCAGCAACAGGATAATAACACGTGGCTTGAACGTCAAAATTTGGAATTGTGGCTAACTGCTCCATCTCTTAAGGTGGTGGAGTCTATGAGATCTCTCAATCCCAGCTTCTTTTTGCCAGAGGAACCAACCACAAGATCAGAGGGTTGAAATGGAAACTTTCAGCCCCATCCCTTGACCTCTCAGGTGGGGAAAGGGGCTGGAGACCGAATCCAATCACCAATGACCAATGATGTAATCACTCGTGCCTACGTAATGAAGCCTGCAGAGTATAGGAGCTCTTTGTACCCAGCCCTATACATTGACCCAGGCAATCCTTCCATTTAGCTGTTCCTGAGTTGCATCCTTTATAATAAATGGATAATAGTTAAATGCCTTCCTAAGTTTTGTGGACTGTTCTAGCAAATTATCAAACCCAAAGAAAGGGTTATGGGAACCCCAGATTTGCAACCAAGTCGGGCAGAGGTTGTAGGTAATACTTCAGATTGGTGTCTGAAGTGGGGGGCAGGGACAGAGGGCAGTCTTGTGGGACTGTGCAATCTGTACTGACTCTGTAAGCAGATAAGGTAGGGGGTGAACCAGGCATGGCTTCCTTGATGTGAGAGAAGCCATTTTTGCCCTAAGCCATTTTGTGATCTAAGCCTGCCTAGGATGCTTGCCCTTGAATAGGTCTCTATAATCAATGATCATAAGGGAATGCAGGAACAAAGGAAATGCAGTCAAGAATCAACAGTTCAGAGATGAGAGTTCTAGTTCCTCCTCAAGGGATATACATAACAATCTGATACATTATCTTTGAGTTCTGAAAGCACTAAGGCCCCCACCCAGGTGGAGGATGGTAACTACACACTGAGACCTCAGATAGGTCAGAACCTAAGGAATGATGATGTTAACCTTTTCTGACCCTTGGGAACTTGGACTCTGTTGACTTTTGCCCCAATTCTGTGCTGAATTCTCCTCTGCTCTAGCCCCTTCCTGAATGTGCACATATCCTTAGCTTAAAACTTCCCCAATTTTGCAGTTCGGGGAGACATTCCTTTTGGAAAATCCCCCGTGTCCTCCTTACTTGCTGCAAGTTATAAATCCTTTCTTCTCCTGATCTTTGGCTTGTTTGTGTCTCTTGGCTGGACACCCACCAAGAGGCAAACCCAGTTTTCAGGTGAAAACTCCAGGTAGTATCAGAACTGAACTAAATTGTAGGACACTGAGTTGGTGCCTGCAAAGAACTGGAGAACTGCTTGGTATGGAGAACACACACACACATTTGGTGGCCAGAAGGGTTCTGTGGGTAGTGTATAGAGGAAACAGAATTTTCCATTAGTTGTGAGTTTTTCTTTCAAATCCATTCTGCTGTGATGAGATATTCCACTTTAAATTTTCTACTTTTTCTGACCATCGCTTTCCTGCAAGTTGGGAATATCATGATGTCTGGAAATGTCAACATACATCCTGTTCTTTCAGCACAGCGATAGTGTCACTGCATAATAAACACAATGTTTTGCCATCTAATTCAATAACAAAATAATCCATACTCTACTGTGCTTTAAAAGTATGACATATAAAATCCACTTTTCTTATTTTGACTGGATATGAACTGGTAATAAAAAATAAAATATCGCAGTAGGGCAGTACACACGAAATGCTGTGGAGTTATAACCACATCACCAAGATCTGTGTGCTGAGCACAGTATGAAGCACTGTGACATAAAATCTGTCACAACCACTCAGCTCTGCAGTTGAAGCATGAAAGCCACAGATAATACATAAACAAACATGGCTGTGCACCAGCAAAACACTGAAATGTGAACTTCACGTAATTTTTATGTGTCACAAAATATTATCTTTTCATTCTTTTTCAATCATATAAGAATGTAAAAACTACTGTTGGCTTTCGGGCTGTACAAAAAAGGGCCGTGAGCTAGATATGTGGCCCATTGGTCCTCAATTTAAGGATGCCTGATTTAAACCACCATATGACTATAAAACTGTGCAGCATAGGCTGAAATACATTCAATTCTCATTATTCACGGTAGTTTTGTTCTATAAAGCCACCCATCACTCCTAGAGGAAATTCAGAGTTAGGCTCCTTCAAGCCTTTGGTCACAACAACCAATTTTATCAACCAATCAAGACATAATCACGTCCTATGTGTGTTTCTGTTTAAAGACATCTTATTTAATATATATTGTTGATTCATTAACACTGAACTCATGGCCAGTAGCACTGTAAATCACACTGGAAAAAGGCTTACCTAACACATATTTTCTCTGTGAGGACATCACAGTCTTCTTGTACTTAGTGCTCGGGGGCCATCTTAAACAGAGTAATCATCACCAAAAAGTGTAAAAATGAGAAAAACATGGCACTAAATAGACCACAAGAAGGACACGTTTACAGTATGAGAGCTGAAACAAAACGCAGTGTCACTTGATTTGACTGCTGCTGGGAATGTGTGCACTGGTCTCAAATTTTTTGCTGCTCTTGAGCGTGCAGCCACATGTCTGCTAGTAACAGCAAAAATATCACAAGCGGGCTTCCCTGGTGGTGCAGTGGTTGGGAGTCCGCCTGCCGATGCAGGGGGCACGGGTTCGTGCCCCGGTCCGGGAGGATCCCGCACGCCGCGGAGCGGCTGGGCCCGTGAGCCATGGCCACTGAGCCTGCGCGTCCGGAGCCTGTGCCCCGCAACGGGAGAGGCCACAGCGGTGAGAGGCCCGCGTACCGCAAAAAAAAAAAAATATCATGAGCATTTTACAAATAAATTTTAGTGAGTAGGTGAATTCACAAATATGAAACTGTGAATGAGGATTGACTGTATTTTAAAGTAAAGTAACACATTGTGATGTAGATACGTGAGAGTTAAAGGAAGAAAATATTTCATTTTAAAATCTCTACTTGGTTGTGACTGTAATTTTAAATGGGAATTTCTGGTTTTCACTTGCATCCCAAAATGGAACATCTGTATTTGAAAACTCATATAAGCACAACTGAAGCTTCTATAAGGAAACCACAAAAGGAGAGTTTCCTACCTATAGCAACACATGGGACACATTATGAATAACATGGAATAAGCAGCTGTTAATTCTCAGATACAGAATTCATATTTTTAATACTCCTTACCCTCAGAAGCATCCATCACTCACAGAAAAGCCAGGAAGTTTGAGGTTATAATTAGAAGAAATTCCTCAAATTATCAATTGTACTACCGTTGGAACATGCAGAAATGCAGCTGCAATGAAAGGGATATAGTTAGGTATATTTCATAGTCCAGTTTTAAGTTTTCCCGGAGAGCTACAATTTAGCCAGAAGACAAAAACCAAAGCTAAATTAAATACAATGCTGCCTTCTCAACTAAGGAAAAACAAATATAACTGCCACATCAGGGACACAAAGGAAGAGGAGCATGACCGTAAAATTTTCTCAAAATAGAAAAGATAGAAATGGGGCATTTTCCCCAGAGGTTTCTTTTTCAAGAAATTCTTGGCCCTCTGGAGTCTAGCAGGAACTTTCAAGGATAGAAATTTCTTTTTTGTTGCCTTAGACAGAAAAACTCATTAACAGTGGCTGCTTTTTTTTAAAAAATTATTTATTTATTTTTGGCTGCACTGGATCTTCGTTGCTGCGCACAGGCTTTCGCTAGCTGCGTTGAGCGGGGGCTACTGTTCGTTGCGGTGCACAGGCTTCTCATTGCGGTGGCTTCTCTTGTTGTGGAGCACGGGCTCTAGGCACACGGGCTTCAGTAGTTGTGGCTCGCGGGCCCTAAGTTGTGGCGCACAGGCTTAGTTGCTCCGCAGCATGTGGGATCTTCCCGGACCAGGGCTCAAACCCGTGTCCCCTGCACTGGCAGGCGGATTCTTAACCACTGCGCCACCAGGGAAGCCGGGCTGCTTTCTTAAAGCATTTATTTTGATTTTAAGGTCTTTCCATCAAGGTTTTTGTTCTCAAACACCCGGAAGTCCTCATTTTACAGAAGAAAATCAGCAGTGTAGGCCTAGGCAATTAAAGGTAAGACTATCTTGCAAAACTTACGTAAAAACTGGGCAGTCAAGAAGGTAGTCAGTGAGAATACAAGGGAACAGGGTTCTCTTGTTACATATTCCTTTGGGACAGTTGTGTCGGATCTCTCTCATGTTCAAGTTACAGCAAAGCAAAAGTTACTGCTCTAAGAACTAGGCAAGGCTTCTGTGTAAAAGTGCTTTCTTGGTTTAATCTCTTCTGCTGCCATTCCTCAGCTGGTATTTTTTTTTCTTTTTTTTGTGGTAACTGCCAGGCCTTGTGGTTCCTATGGACAGGAATCAACCAGGATCAAAGTGCTTTTATGTACAGCTCTGTCAACAGAAAAATTCATCAACAGTTTAAGGAAAAAAATGCAAAAATTTCAAGCCAATTTTGAGGATTATACTCTGAGAGGTAGACTTTCAGAAAGCTCTGGGGACCGTTCTGCCAATTAGGGGTCAAAGCACAGTTATGTACGTTTTTGAGACAAAGGGTTTATGTCATACGACATATTATTAACAGTTTACACAATCCAGACCTACAGGTACAAAGCAAACAGTGGGTCATGAGTCATCATGGTCCCTTACAAGAAGGAAGGTTATCTCCTAAAGAGTCAGTGTCCCTTAATGAGATTAAGGAATGTCATCTCCTAAAGAGCTCTGGTTAATGCAGATGCACAATACCTGCTAAAGGGGAGGGAGGAGGCCCAAAGGGACAAAGAAAAAATTTATGTTTAAACTTTTCTCATCTTGCCGTAAAACATGAATTTTATTTCATCAGTTCTTAACTGAGATTGTGGAAGGTCTTAGGTGAAACAGATATGAAGGTTAGGCTTTCTGAGTATACTGGTGGAGAACTGTGGGGAGGACCCTCTTTTGTAGGACCTCAGGGGCAATCCCTAAATCTATCTCTTAAAAGAAAAATTTGAAAGAGATATATCTTATAATATCAAATACATTCAATAGCATCTTCCTCCTGGTGCATAAGCAGCATAAAGATTTTGTTAACAGCATCCACAGAAAACAAATATACCAGTAAACATCATTATATATTTTACCTGACAATAAGAGTTCCAAAACAGCAATGCAATATTAACAAGAGCAACACAATTACCAAATAAAGTTCAAAGTTTTCTAATAGTCCCTTTTACTTTGAAACTGTATTCCACAAACGACTATAGTCAAGTTAATATGTTCAAGAGTCACAGAATCATTCCCTATCTGTGGCTATGTTAGTCCGTATCTAATGAAGTCTGTTTCAGCTGTTTGTTGGGATTCTAGCTGCTGACAGTTTGAAGCTCTTAATGGTTGTGGCTTTGGGGCTAGGAAGACAGAAGGGTCTACTATACTTTGAGATGACAGGAAAGACTCAAACAGCTCTGTCTCCAGAATTCTGCACCACAAGCTTACTTCACAATTATGTGATCTACCTATATTCTCTAATGACTGAATACACAATGTTCATATGCATGCTCTCTGGCTGAATGAGATGATTCTTCACCTACTATTTAATTTCCAGTAATAGTGTAACTAATGTAACTTCATGTATTCAGTCATTATTTTTAAAACTTGCTAAATACTATCCTGATCTTTTGAGCTTTTAAAATTTACTTTGATCCTTTTTTCTAAGCTATGAAATTATGAATTTTGTAATATTAAGATCCTCAGACCAATTTAATGTTATGCATTATCATACCAAGGTGTACAGGTCTAAAGGAGTCTCCCAATTAGCATAACCTTGACCCTAGTACCAGTTTTTCACTTTCTTAAAGGATTATCAGAGATATTGGGTTCCTTCATATTCTATATGATTAGCTTAAGATTTTCTACTTTGGGCTCTAGCAGTACTTAGTTCTATGCTCTGTATTCTAGACTCCTTAAATTACAGAGAAAGGAAATG
Source organism: Lagenorhynchus albirostris (assembly GCF_949774975.1). Lineage (NCBI taxonomy): Eukaryota > Metazoa > Chordata > Mammalia > Artiodactyla > Delphinidae > Lagenorhynchus > Lagenorhynchus albirostris. Next base: position 49,371,305 of record NC_083098.1, on the reverse strand, counting down.
TACAATTTTTGTATTCCTTCAGAGCAAGGTTGAGAAGCAACACTACCTACCCTATTAGGTACTTTCTTACATGCGTGGACTACTCCACTGCATGTATCTCAAGTTCTTTTCATTTTAAAATCACACATTAACTCATCATCAATGTATGTTCCATTAGAAAAATACTTATTAACCAGGAATTACCATAAGGGGGGTCAATAAAGGCCTCCATGTTGTGAGTTCCAGGACTTTTCTGAAGAGAAAACCATGGCTTTATTAAATGATCAACCGGGTCTATGATCCTCCACACCCCCAAAATTTTAAAAATCACTTCACTGGATTCTTTTATTTTATCAAACTTCTCTAGTCCTGTTCTCCAAAGTTCTAGCACCTCTCGCAAGTTGTAATTTTATAAACAGGGCCCGACACTTTGATCCCACTTTTATATAACTGAACATACTACGTTTTTAGCACTTAAAAGATTTTAAGTACTATCAAATATATCTGGATTATATCTTAATCCACAGTACTTCACAGAGCTCATGATTTTAAAAAGCAAATTAAACCATATCTGAATTTCTAAATCTTCTAAATACATTAACAGTGAAACTTGTAATTGTTTCAAAATTACTAGAAAGTATGTCATTTTCTTGAAATGAACTTGGCGTAAAAGGCAGCAAAGAGGTCTTTATAAGGAGTGTCTGAATCTGACTTGGTCAACGGTATTCGACAAAGTTGGCGAAATCTAGGAGAACGCAGCAGCAAGTTCTGTGAAAGGCCCATGAGGCTGGAGCATAACCAGTAGAGAACAATCGACTGTAAAGAGAAGAAAGGACATGAAAGTTAGCATCTCTCCCTTCTCCAAGGACACCAAGGTCTAGAAATAGGTAGGCAATAAAAAAAAAAATTACAATCTCTGTAAATATAAGTACACCAGGACTGACCAAGACTTTCAGTAGCTATTAGATACCTGTGACAGATCAGATAGGTAGGTAAGAAAGTTGAAAGGAAGACTCAAAAGCAAAAAGAAACAAAAAGGAGAGGTATTCATGACAGAAAGTGGATGACAGAGAACAGCTCCCAAGCAGAGGTCCAAGAGAGATCTCACCTCCATCTCTGGCAGTTAAGCATACTTTTTCCCCACCAAGAGTCTTGACAGGCTGCTACATTGAAGGTACGCTACTGGGGGCACAGCCATTTATCATGGCAAACTTAGCCCCCCTAGACCTATATACAGTCACCTATCTTCCAAATTTTTCCCACCAACCAGTTTCTAAGTGTAGTCAGGACTGCATTATCTTTGCCTTTTCCTGAGACAAAGAGTCTCAGCATTATCTTCAACTTTCTTTTTTACTACCATTCAGACTTACTATTTAGGTCAAAGACTAAGTTCTGCGGCCTCTCAAAACATTCCCATACATACATCTTTCCCAAACCTTTCTTTGGCATCAGAAGGTAATCAGTCCCCAGAGGCAAGACCACGTGGTGGTTGAATCCAGGTCCTGGAGTCAAACTGCCTGAGTTTGAAATCTATTTATCTAACTTTGGGTACATTATTTTTCTTGTTTCAGTTTTCTCTTCTATAAAATGGGGACAGAACTGTACCCACCTCAAAGAGATGCTGTGAGGAATAAATGAGAAAATTTAGGTAGAGTGGTAAGCACAGTAATGTCGCCCATATTAAGCACTTGCATTTGTTCCAGAGCAAGTTTTTAAGGGCAGTAAGCAATACATCCTTAAAGGCAGGTTAGCACAGTAGTTAAGAGTAAGAGCCAAACTGCCTGGATGTGTGTTAGACTCTGCCACTTAAAAGATGAGTAACCTTGATGAGTTACTTAACCTCTCTGTGCCTCAGTTTCCTCAGCAGTAAAGTAGAGATTATAATAGCTCCTACTTCAGTGCACTGTTGGGAGAAATATGTATACTAATATATGTAAATGATTTTAAAAAGGGCCTGGTACAATGTTAATGTTGAATAAATATTAACTACCATCATCATCAAACTTATCCATGAAGCGAACAGTATCCTGAGCCTCAACTACGTCAGACTAAAAACTGCCTACTAAGTATCATTCTTCTTCCTTAGTAAGAAAAATACTAATTTTCAGCAGGGTATACTGCCATCTAAAAAAAAGAAAAAGAAGACTATCCTTCCCAACCTCTTCTGCAGTTAGGTACAGTCACATATTTAAGATGGAAGCTCAGTGTTTGGTGGGGCACCTGGCCGGGGTCCTGAAAGGGCTGACTGTGCTTGAGGAACCTTTTTACTATTCTCGCAAGGTAACAAGCTCCAGTGGCCATCGTGACTATCCTGCGGCCTTCAAGACCATTACAGGCTGTGGATGATGCAGCACTGAGAGAGAAGCAGGCTGCCTTTCTCAAGTCTTCACAGGGACGCTCCATCAGCTCTACACTGAATTACCTAATTCAGAATTTCCTGTATTTGAGAGAATGGATTTTTGGGTACTTAGGACACTGTTTTTCAGGGCTTCCCTGGTGGCGCAGTGGTTAAGAATCTACCTGCCAGTGCAGGGCACCTGGGTTCGAGCCCTGGTCCGGGAAGATCCCACATGCCGGGAAGCAACTAAGCCCGCGAGCCACAACTACTGAGCCCACACGCCTACAGCCCATGCTCCACAACAAGAGAAGCCACTGCAGTCACAATGAGAAGTCTGCGCATCGCAACGAAGAGTAGCCCCCGCTCGCTGCAACTAGAGAAAGCCCGCCCACAGAAACAAAGACCCAACACAGACAAAAATAAATAAGATAAAATAAATAAGTAAAAAAAAAAAAAAAAAAGCTTAAAAAAAAAGACACTGTTTTTCAGATCTCTGTTACTCACTTTGAATCCAACCTCTCACTACAACTTTACTGCTCCTATTTCACTTGATCTGGGGGTTTCCTCAGTTATAACAGGTATTATTTCTCCTTAGAAATGTAGTGAGTTTGTATTGTTCTGTTTTTACAGAGTATTTTATAATAATATTATTATTACATGAAAAGTACTATAATAGACACTTGTCATTTCACTAATTCTCACAGACATTATGGTGTCTATTTTAGAAACAAGGAAACTTATTTTACACAGGATTAATGATGGTACTATGTCTAAGTGACAGCTTAAAAACATTTAACATTTAATTGAGCCCATGGACACCGCCAAGTAAGCGTCATTGAAGTCTCCCCCATCTACTGCCATCATGTGTAAGTCGGAGTCTCCCAAAGAGCCCGAACATCTGCAGAAGCTCTTCATCGGAGGTTTGAGCTTTGAGCTTTGAAACAACCGATTAGAGTCTGGGGAGCCATTTTCAACAAAGGGGAACGCTCACAGACTGTGTGGTAACGAGGGATCCAAACACCAAGCGCTCCAGAGGCTTCGGGTTTGTCACGTATGCCACTGTGGAGGAGGTGGATGCGGCCATGAAGGCAAGGCCACACAAGGTGGATGGGAGAGTTGGGGAACCAAAGAGGGCCGTCTCAAGAGAAGATTCTCAAAGACCTGGTGCCCACTTAACTGTGAAAAAGATTTTTGTTGGTGGCATTAAAGAAGACACTGAAGAACATCACCTAAGAGATTATTCTGAACAGTATGGGAAAACTGAAGTGATTGAAACCATGACTAACCAAGGCAGCGGCAACAAGAGAGACTTTACTTTTCATAACCTTTGGTGACCATGACCCCACAGACAAGACTGTCATTCAGAAACACCACACTGTGAATGGCCACAACTGTGAAGTAAGGAAAGCCCTATCTCAGCAAGAGATGGCTAGTGCTTCATCCAGCCAAAGAGGTCGAAGTGGTTCTGGAAACTTTGGTGGTGGTCGTGGCGGTGGTTTTGGTGGGAATGACAACTTTGGTGGTGGAGGAAACTTCAGTGGTCGAGATGCCTTTGGTGGAAGCCATGGTGGTGGTGGCTATGGTGGCAGTGGGGATGGCTATAATGGATTTGGTAACGACGGAAGCAATTTCAGAGGTGGCAGAAGCTACAATGATTTTGGCATTTACAACAGTCAATCTTCAAATTCTGGACTGATGAAAGGAGGAAACTTTGGAGGCAAAAGTTCTCGCCTCTATGGTGGTGGAGGCCAATACTTCGTCAAACGATAAAACCAAGGTGGCTGTGGCGGTTCCAGCAGCAGCAGGAGCTGTGGCAGTGGCAGGAGGTTCTGATTACTGCCAGGAAACAACGCTTAGCAGGAGAGGAGAGCCAGAGAAGTGACAGGGAAGCTACAGGGTACAACAGATTTGTGAACTCAGCCAAGCACAGTGGTAGCAGGGCCTAGATGCTACAAAGAAGACATGTTTTAGACAATACTCATATGTATGGGCCAAAAAACTCGAGGACTGTATTTGTGACTAAGTGTATAACAGGTTATTTCAGTTTCTGTTCTGTGGAAAGTGTAAAGCATTCCAACAAAGGTTTTCACTGTGACTTTTTTTTTTTGCACCCATGCTATTGACTGCTAAATGTAATAGTCTGATCATGATGCAGAATAAATATGTCTTAAAAAAAACAAACATTTAATTCACATTTTTTACGATGAAAACATACTATTTCAGATTCCTAAGACAAGTCCTATAAAGTACTTTTATATAAATGATATAACTCTAACTACCAGCAACAAATGACTACTACTTTACGGTCTATGTGTTGGCTCAGAGCTAAGACAGCTCTATGCCTGACATAGCTTTACCCATCTTAGCACTAAAGTATCCATGGAAGCAAAAGGCTAAAAATATGAAATAACTGCAAATATAACATTTCTTTTTCTATTTCTATAAAAGTTTAATTACATATAAATAGGGACAAGTATATGTATCTCATAAAACTGTTATGAGATTAAACAATATTACATATGAACCCATACAAACCTAGCACAAAGTTTTGTTTCTTTTTTCAGTGCTAAAACTCCTTGGAACAGTCTATGAAGACAGAAGGAATTCAATATATCAGTTAATCAAACAGAGCAAATACTATGTTCATAGTACTGCATCAGGTACTTTGCAAGATTAAAAAAAAAAAAGAAAAAAAAAAAGAGGAAAAGGAGTTTGGTTTAATAGGAGGGTTAAGACACATTCACGTAAAGGAAGATTAACCAATCCCCCAAGAAATATTCAGATGTCACTTGGTGATAGAGACAGTAGATTCGTTACTACAGAAACCCAGAAACCAGTAAGGGACTGAGTAGTCAGAGGAAGCTCAATAGAAGAGGCAGAATCCCAGCCAGTCTAAGCTAGAAACAGAAGATTTATATTTAGCACATGCTTCACGCAATACTGGTGCTTACTCACTGAAGGTACTGTCGCTGCAATTGGAATCATCAACACCGATAATGCACGAACAAAGTACGTTATATATGTCTGGAAACGAGACATTCCAACTTTTTGCAGAGCAAAAATCTGAAGGGGTAGAATATATAACATATGCTGATTATTGAAATGCACATTAAATGAGACAAGCTTTAAAATACAAACTGATTTTTGACTGGCCTCTACCTATATTTTAAGAAAAGCAATAAAAATTTAAAATAAAACTGATAAATTTATGTAAAATTCTTAAATGGAACTTTAAATAACAGCAATAAAGAGATTCATCTATACTAAACAGTATCACAGCATAATTTTTACAAGTCAATGTTTTTTAAAGATTGTCTGCAAAACTGAAGTCCCTTCAAGATAAGTATTATGTATGAATCACTGTCCTTGTTTTTTAACACCTAAACACAGGACCTGGCATAAAGAAGGAACTTAACAGGTATCTCAAAGGTTTGTGATCTGGCTACGTGGAGTACAGAAAAGAACCAAGGCTAGGAAAGGCTGTTATGGTTTATGAATTACTTATTTAAGAGGCAGCATAACTTAATGATTACGAGAACAGATTCTACACTCAAACTACCTAGATTCACAAGGCAGCCCTGCATTCAGTGGTTATGTGACCTTGCACAAGTTACTCAACCTTTCTGTGCCTTACCTTCTGCACCTTGAAATGGGGATAATAGTAGCACTGACATCACAGGATTATTTTAAGAATTAAATGAGTTAATTCATGTACATTGCTTACAATAGTGCCTGGCACATGGTGAATGTTAAGTAAGAACAGGCTTTTATTAAACTTATGCATGCTGGGTCTTTAGATGGAATAAAAGAAAGACTAGAGGACTGACATTATTCACTGTGACCCTGTGTTATCGATTCTTTCTTTCTAAGAAATATTCACTAATTACCAACCATGTTAACAGCACTGTGGTAGATGCTCTTAGGCTAACACACTTAGACTACACATAGTCTTTCCTCAGGAAAACTTCACGCAAGACCTCAGAGTATCATCCTCACTTTTCTCGTCTGAAAAAATAAGGGTTGTATTAGATTTCCCAAACAGAGAGCTGTGGATATGAGGTCTGTGAAATCTCAACTGAGTTAGGTCTTTTCTAAGGTTTCTTCTAGCTCAAAGAGTCTATGTTCTACTCAGAGTCTGAGAACAGTTCTTTATGGAATAGGGGTCATATTTTATATGTATGTTTCTCCATTCCATCTTATAAAGAAGTTCTATGGCTTTTCTAAGGTTGTGTAACTTAAAAATGGCAGTCAGGTACTGACCACCTACAAACTGACATATTAAACATATACACAAAACATCAATACATTGTGGGAAGAAAACCAGATTCATTAGGCATTTTAATTGTTGTCTTTACCAAAAAGCAAATCACAAAACTGTATGTATTAGAATCATATAATTTTAAAGCTAAAAGACATTTTGAAAATGTTCAAATTCAGCTCTCTTAATTATGAGCATTCTGACCCCCAGAGATGTTAAGGAACTGGCCTAAGACAATTTATCAACAGCTGATCAGCGACCAAAACTAAGGAGTCTCAATTTTAGCTCAGAGCTATCACCACCAACTCAAATACAATTTACATTTGAGGTCAGAACAGCAACAAAACCCCCAATGATTTAAATGGCAAGCAAATCTCATTTAAAACCACTGACCTCCACTATTAATAAGTTGATGACACCAATGGAGACAGGCAGAATCCAAGTGGAATCCAGGGCAGTGAGGTCAGGAAACCATAAGACCCCACCAGTAGCTAACTGCTCCTGAACAGAAAAACCTGCTGAAACATTTTTATAAGTAAAACAAAAGAATTTCTAAAATAGCAGAGGGAAGTAATTGCAATAAGGTGTTCCTCACACTAAAGATTTGCACTTTTTATTCAGGTTATTTTCACTCCACAACATAAGTTAGTTCTTCCTGTACTGAGAAAGAGGCAAGAAGCTTTCTGTAGTAAATAGATGTAGAGACAATAAAGATATGTAGCAGTAATCTTTTCAGACTTAAATTTAAAAAATTTTAAAAATTAGACTTTCTTTCAAGTCTATTTAGATTACTTTCTGGTTAGAAATGCCTTTAAATGAAAGTAAAAAACAAGCCCTTTAGTTTATAACCTTTCTTAATTAATGTTTACACTCATAACTGTGAAAGCTTTTCTGGCTTCTTAAATTTATTAATAGAAAAAATTCTTGGCCAGGAAACCGTATTATGGAATTATAACCATGACCTCCAAGAAGCAGTACTAGTGACGTCCTTCCTAGATTGATTTGTTTTCTCAACACAGCTAGTTTGCTTTACACTTAATATTTTAAATTCTATACCCTTGTAAGGGAGATGATAAAAGTGTATTCTAGTTATGAGAAGTATGGATGTTTTTTATTTTTTGCTTGGTTTTTGCTTTTTTTTAAGAGTACAAAGACAGGGCTTCCCTGGTGGCGCAGTGGTTGAGAGTCTGCCTGCCGATGCAGGGGACGCGGGTTCGTGCCCTGGTCCGGGAAGATCCCACATGCCACAGAGCAGCTGGGCCCGTGAGCCACGGCCACTGAGCCTGCGCGTCCGGAGCCTGTGCTCCGCAACGGCAGAGGCCCCAACAGTGAGAGGCCCGTGTACCACAAAAAAAAAAAAAGAAGAGTACAAAGACAACGTTAGAAAACTTATTTGGGGGAAACAGACTTCAATAATAACTACCTTCTGAATGTGTTGCCCCTGTGCTAAAATTCCGGAGAGCAACAGACATGAATATCCACATTGGAAGCTGAATCCAGACCAACACAGTGGCTTTGAAAGGGTGGCAGTTATCCCGAACATACAGCTCTGAAACAAGCCTCCGCATAGTCTTTAGATAAGTGAGCCTAGTTTGAGGGAAGAGGGAAAAAGGGAAAGGAGAAAATGTCATTTGACTACTAGCAGTGTTTCATCCCCACAGCACAAACACACCTGTGCTGTGGTTACTGGCTAAAGGATTTATGCAGGATTTTTGGTTGTTGTGAGCTATACCACGGGGCTGCCTAAACAAAAGGCAAATAAAGCCTTTTACTCAAAGTTCTTTAGCAATGTACGCAAATTACATTAACAATTTGATAAATCTGACACTGTCAGACTACAGTCTTTGATTCTGGTGATCTCTGGCAAACTAGGCTTTGAGGAGGGAAATTTCACTACTAACATGGTATGACCACAATTTAAATCACAAATACTAGAGGTGAAAGCCCATTTTACTCATATCTCTCCACTCCAGCCAAGCTCAATCACTTGATCCCCGAATATACCTTGCAATGTGGTTCTGTACTGTGTATGCTCTTGGCCCGTCAAAATGGTCTTCACTCTTCAATCAACTCTTTCATAAAGGCTTTCCTACTCTGTTTCTCTATTAACCATATTAGTTATTTCTGTTAAGTCCCACTTTCTATACTATGGTATTGGGTCTTCATCTTTAAATCTCTCACAGCATGTTTTGTACAAGGTTGGTTTTCAATAGGTTTGCTGAATTTAATCTAATTATAATGTACTGAATTAAGACAGTATACGGAGACATTGCAGGCTCTTTGTAATTCAGCCTCTGCCTGCTTTTCCAACTTTATTTCCTGTAACTCTTCTTTAGAAGAGTTACTCTCTTTACTTTACTCTTCTGTATATTCTGGCCCCTTGAATGACTGGGGTCATCCAACAAATCAGACTTCCACATCAGCATGCCTTTGGAAGTTATTATATCATCTGTGTGGACTGCCCAGTTTCCTGGCTGTTCACCTGACAACTTCCCTGTCACGCTTCAAAACCCAGCTCCATTGAAAATGCAGGAAACCTCAGATATGTCTTCCTAGAAAGCCACTCATCTGTCTAAGGATGTGTCTGGACAATCATCCTGCCAGTGCTGCATAAGCAAGGTGCCACAGTCTTGTCTAGGCTGCATTTATAACCCAGGTGAGCAGCTACTAATTTGTTCTTCTGGCCTAGAGCTGTAGTCCTCAGATTTCCCTGATCAGTAAAACTTCAAAACTATAGGTTTACCAACTTCCTATTTTAGCAAATAAAGACGTTAAGCTGTAAAAATGATTTTTTTAAAATGTCAGGTCTTTTTAACTCTATATAAAGAGGGACACAATTTCATACCAAAGATAGTTGGCAAATTTACACCTATATAGATAAAAATATATGGAAAGCTATATATATGTATATATATTACATATTCATACTAAAAAAACCTTATTTTTCTCATCGCTGTGAACTGGTGAACACTTTGTCACAGTCAAGTAAGGATCAGAATTTGGGAAACTGACTAAGCAGAACTAGCTTAGGCTGATAGAAGGAGGTGGACTTACAAGTTCCTAGTGGATGACTGTAGGCATAGAACTGTGCCATGGTCGAGCACCCTTGGGCAAGGGCTTTCTAAGAACCCAGGCAGACAACTACATAGGGTAACCAGAGCAGAATGACAACACCTTGCCTATCCAGTTGCTTTTACCATGTCATTCATACTTTCTACCTCCCCATTCCTTTGGGCTACTACCTGCTGTATGTTGTCAAAAGGTCAAGTTTGTAAATAACCTGTATCATTTGTTGACAAAAATCCCAACAACTGTCACAGTATCTTCATCCTGTGAAGGCTTTCCTGACTTTCCGTGATGACCCAACTCCTTGTACATAATCTTTTGTACAGTACTTAGTTCAGTCATTATTTGACTACATGTCTGTCTTTTTCAGTAGCCTGAAGTCCCTTAAGGACAAGGAACTCTCTCTTCTTATTTCCCTATTTTTTTTGCTTTCGGTCCAGTATATAAAACTACCATGCCACATAAACTTATTAAAATATTAAAGAGAAAAAAGAACTACTTTGCTGCTAAAGCTACAGAATACCAAAACCTATAATAAAAATCACTTACACATTATATATACGTATATATATTTTCATGGTGTTATATGCACAGAATTAGCTTACCTGGCAGCTCTTTTGGACCACCGCAACTGATTTGCACGAACTGCAACGTCTTGGTTAAGGTGCCTTGCAATGCTTTTTATTTCTGGCTGCAAATTTTCCACCTAGCTAAAGAAAAAGTAGGCTTTGTTATGGGAACATAAAAGATCTTTATTCATAACCATTCATAATTTCACTCTCTATTCCCTCAGCTCATTTAAAAATGTGGTTTACTGGTCATGTCAAGAAACCCTAAGTCTGCGTATAGGATGTTAATTTAAGATCTCCTCAGTTGCAACCAAATTCAAACTCCAGCTTGTACATCAGTATGATCTTGGACAAATTATTTAACCTCTAAAGTCCTAGTCTCTCATATATAAAATGTATATCAGCACCTACTTCACAGGGTTATTATAAGGATTATATAAGAACTACACTCTGCACTTTAATGTTTCAATTCCTGGATTTCCCAGTAATGTCAACTGAGGAAACAGAAGTCTACTAAGAATCTTTAATATACTCTGTGGCAGTCACAGAGCCACCAAAAATTGCATTTACTTCTGCCCTGTGTTAATTCCTTTTTGTAAAGTAGCTCACTGCCTTACTGGTACTGATGACTAACACTAAGCACTCCGGGGGTACCTGGGGACCTTAAGCCCCGGGCAGACGTCGGCCAGTCCTCACCACGGAAGCGCGTCCATGCGCGGCTCGGCGCCCCTCACCTTGGCCAAGATGTAGTGCTGGTAGGCGGCCAGGGGCAGCGTGATAGCGCCGCGCAGGGCCACGGTGGTGAGAAGAATGCTGCCCCACCAGGGCAGGCCCGAGGCGGTGTGCGCAAAGAGCAGTACGTCCTCGGCGCCCTGCACCGGCGCCGACGTAGCCAGGGCTTCATACCAGCCACCCGCGCCGCTCGGGCCAACTGCAGAGACTGATGCCACCGCCCACAATGGCAGAGCGGAGGGCTTGGCGCCGCCGGTGGGGGCCGGTACGACCGGTGGGCCCAAGCCCCGGAGCTGCAGGGCAGGCCGCGGCTGCAGCCACCTAACGCTCAACCGGCACAGCATCTCTGCACACGACTGTACCCAACACGCGTACGACACGGGCTAGCTGCGCGTACCGCTCACCGAGGCCGCTACGCGCATGCGCTGGCGACGCCGGGCGTAAAGATGGCGGCAGCCCGCCGGCAGCCATAATTGACTTTCCCAGTCACACCAGTGACGTATTGCGTCGCACTAGAGATGACGCAAGACGTAGGGAAGTCCCGCCTTTCCCACGCGGCACTCATCAAGCCTACTGCGCACACACGAAACTTCCGCGGTGCTGCGGTGGAGCTCCTCAGAGGCTCGACCGGAATTGCAGAGTCGGAGGTGGGGCTTGCTGCCCGGGGCGGGGCTTGCTGCACTGGGCCGGGAGAAGTGTTTTCTGGGAAGAGCTCACCTTGTAAAGTTGGTGTTCGGGTTGTGCCTTTCCGTTCTTTTTCACTTAAACTAATCGGGTCACGGTTTAAGTTTTACCTTATGTGATCAGGAGGTAGTCCCCCACGTCTTTTTGTGCGCCACAATTGCTTCCGCTAGAGATTGAGATAGATTATACTACCCAGGAGTCAACATGTTGCTGAAATGCCAGTTTGGAGACAGGCGTGTGTTTCTGGATTGTTTTAATCAACAACCTTTATGCACTAGGCTTAGTTTAGTCTGTGGTATGTTTAATTGGCTCATCTGTCATAATAGACATTTTCAGACCCAACTTAAGTGTTTTCTTTCATCATAAAGAGCAGCAAAACACCTTATGTTAAGGGTAAAGTACCATCTCCTGAGTTAAGGGGAATTATCACTGGCAGCGCGGTGAATTCTTTACTGGGGCTTAACATATATCCTATATAAGCTTTCAAGAGCCTGAACAGCAACATTAGGTGTCTTCTGGTTAAAAGGAATAGGCTAAATGTATATGGGCTAATTTTGGGTTTTTTGCTCCTGGCAAAAGCAAACACGGGAATAACATGAAGGAGTTTCCTAAAAGAAGGGTCACCCCTACACCTAGAGGCCAAATTGTGTTGTGAGGAATAAAACGTTGATTAAAACGAAGGCTCCAACCAATGTTGGGGTAATGTCAAACTGAAGCTACTGTTCTTGCTTCATTATGCACCTACCCAAGGGTACCAGATATACCCTTTCCTCTGGATTCTGGAAGTCATCTTCCTTCAAATTGGCTGATAAATCCATGCATGAATTTTTGAATGTTAACACACACATTCCAATATCTGTTATACATAGAATTTCCTTTTTAAAGGTAAAAACCTATCAATCTATCTCCCTATCCGTTTGTCAAGTTAAAACAAGCAACCTGTTGCTACTGACTACTGATTTAAAGTGGAAAGGAATTTTAGAGGGAAATATCTTGGCCCAAAGATTGTGAGTAAAGAAGCAACTTCTATGCTGCTGCATTCCTCTCCTCCCAGAGAACTGATGACATTAGGAGTTGGTCCTTCCACAGTGGCACATAAGCTTAGGGAATCTGATCTTTTGATATCCAGGAGAAAAGGAGATTAAAGGATAAAGATCCTAAAGTGAAAAATTCATATTTATGCATTCACTGTTCATATAATTTAAAACAAAAGTTTGTCAAGCTATTCCTCAAACTCCTAAGACTTCCTTTTGTTAAGCTGTATCAGGAGTCGGGACTGGGACCTCTTCAACCAGTGTAGGTCCACCCTTTCTGCTACATTTTGGGGTCACAAATTACATTCTCATTTACAAATGTTCCATTGTTTTAAGCTTGAATATTGTGATGTAAATAAAATTTATGAATATTTAACTTGATAACTTCATATACATAAACATACATTTTAAAATTTGGATAATGGGGATGATCAGAACTGGCTGTCTACTTGGTAGAGAATGTTGGGAAAAGTATTTGTCAATTATAAAGCCCAAGGCAAAAGAAGTGTCAGCACTTATGTATATGTATGTACTGGTAACATTGTGATACCTTGTATCTTTTGAGTTGCAGAGTACAGTACAAAATGACCATGCAAATATCGGGCAAACCAACCAACTGAAATCATGTACTTTGCAAATGGACATACTAAACATTTTTTTAAAGTTCAACATTATTAGCCTATTCCTGTCTTTTATTCTTACTACAACACACTTTTTTCTTAATTTTATTTAAACTCCTTAAAAACAAAGACTATATATTTACTTTCTAAAGTTTCTGAAATTCTTATCCATCGCTGTGCTGAACATAGGAATGGAGGTCAAAATATTAATGTAGGCTATTATACATAAACTGTATATATGTACAGTCATTTAAATTTCTCATTTCCCATATATGCCTTCTGAAATGTTTGACTTTAAAGGATATTTTCACAAGGAATTGTTAGTGTTCCCTGGGAATCAGATTTAATTTCTTCTCTTTTTCCTATTTAATACATTACTTTTTAAAACCAAAGATACCTAATGTAGAATTAGCTTTTTTCTCTCATTAAAAAATACCCTCTCGTATTATCTTATCATTGATTTTTAAGTATTGAGCATGCAAAATTGGCTTTTACTTTTCAAAAGTGTGAATTCATTTAAAGGTAGAAGTCTAATATGAGACCCCTTGTAACACATCTATTAGTCCTACATTCCAAGTGTCACGTAAAGAAATTCTTACTTCTAAGAATTTCTAAGCTACAGTGGCACATTTTTCTCTATATTCACTTACCCAAAATGATAAGTGATGGTATTTTTGCAATCAAGGTGTGTAACACAGTAGATTAAGTATTAAAGCACTAATGATGCGCTCACCCTAAATTCCAGTCACCTGGAATTAACACCAGTTGATTCACAATAACACCAGTTAATTCACAATAACACCAGTTAATTGAGTGTTGTGACTTGTTTAAGCATTTATCAATAGGATATATATATTTCCAAAGAGATTCAGGAGCATCCAGAATTTACAAAGTATAATGTAAGTGTCCCAAACATTAATATTAAAAGACATCTGAATACATTTATCTAAAGTAAAAATACATTGAGTACTGGAATACTGAATCTCCATATTAGTAATGAAAAGCAGTGTAATGGTTTTCCTTTGATATTTTAATCATTTTGAAATAATCCTGATTTAAAAATTTGTTATTTGAAAGTTTTGTCATTCTTTAAATGTTCTGTTCTCTAATGCGAGATTTCCAGTTTAATCTAACACTTTGTATTGTTTTAAAACTAAAGTGAATAATGTATTCACTATTGTGCAAACTATTGTGCAAAATAGTTTTTATGAAATGTGTATTAGGTCATTTGAATCAAAAGAAAAATGGAATAATATTTTCATGAAAAACAAGACAGGAACAGTTAGTGAACTATTTACCTCCTTTTTCCTGAGAAGAAAAATGACTAAGTATAGTAATTACCAAAAAAATTAATTTTCAATTATTAATAAAATAAAATGATTTAACTTTACAGTAACAGGGAACAGAAGGGGAAAATACCTTTCACATGAATACTAAAATTACTTTTTTTGAATATATTGGTATATGTTGAAATATATGTTGAAAAGGCATGAAATGGGGATTCTCTTGGCACAAGTAAACAAAATTATCTCTAAAATGGAATGGTTGGTATAAACAGATTACACAATAATTGGGATATTAACTATTTTGGGATTTAAGGTGTGAACTAACCTAACCGTTATGTCCAAGAGTTAAGCTGCTTCTTAAAAGAATAAGAGAAAAGAAATACCTTACATAGTCTGCAATTATACATACCACATTACTTTCAAAAAGGGGAAAAAAAAGACCTGCATGGTCTCAAAAGATTATGTTTTTTATTGTTCAAATAAAAGTGCACTGCATTACATCTGAAATATAAAAAATGTATTTGAAAAATGTTCCTACTACAGACTTCTAAAACCATGGTATTGTATTTAACAAGCCTGATCCCCAAAACTAAATAAGGAACATTCCAATCAATACTCCCCTGTCCTGTAGCTTTAAAGTAAAAAATATATATATAGGGTTTTTTTTTTTCCTTTTCTTTTTTAGTAAGACACCCTACCTTAAGAAATTCACTTTTGTGAGTCAACACAAGTCATGTGTTTTGATAAATACTGGCTAGTATCTGTTATCTAGCAAGATTATTTTAATTAGAAAATAAACTCTAGTAAACACAGCAAAGAAATCAAGCAAAAAATTATAGGATGGTGGCAAAAGTCATACATAAAATACTCTGTTAAATAGCATTATACCCCTTTCTTAGTAAAGTGCAATAATTTTATGTCATAAGTATATTTATTTGTAGGTTTTCATTTAGCTTTTCCTTTAAATTTGGTCATATCAATCAAGGACAGGTAGGAAAACAAATTTATATATTTTAAGACCACCTCCTAAAATAAAAGATATAAATGTGTTGTTTACAAACTTCTGGATATGTTTGAGAAATCCTCTTTTCTACTCTTTACTCAGGCTACCAGAATAAAGAAATCATTTCATTTACTTGAACAGCCAAGGAACCATATTAATATTGTCAACTGTGGGTGATCTATCTGAATCTTCGTAATGTTTATGTTTCAACAGTGAGGAATTTAGGTCTAATTTTTTTTAAAAAAAGACAGATTGATATATACATCACTTTACTTTTATGCTTACTTTCTTTTACATTTCAACCATATAATTTATTTTTCCACATGAGACGGTAGGACACATATTCTTCTTGGATATGTTACTGTTTATTGTTCCAAGTGAACTGAATAGATAAATTCCACTGAGTAGTTTAGTGTGGCCCTGTGTCTTATATAAACAGGTTAAATGGAGACTTCATTTTGTAACCTGTGTATTCATGTCTACCATAAATTGTCTTAATGAAAAATGCAAAATGTATTTTATTACTTGCCCCAAGTTAGCTGTTGATCCCTTTCACTTTTAATATACAAGTGTAGAGATTAAGAAGCCTTTAAAATTGAAAAATAAAACCGCAAAAAACCAAACACCTTCCACTAAATTACTGAAAATTGGAATTTTTATGTTGACTCCTGGTGACCAGAAAGCCAATGTTAAGAATCAATATTATCCAATATAAAATAGTACATTGAATTGTTTAATAATAAACAGTATATTAAGGGCTTATATATGCTGACTGGGAACCAGTGGTGGCTTTTTAAATTCTCAAAAAGACTGTATGTTTTATGGTTAGAAGAAACGACAAGTGATGATGAAGATTCTCCACCTCTTCGTAGCAGCCATCAGAGTAAAAATCTTTACAGAATTATTTCACTATCAGCAAGAAAATTTTACCGGTATTAGTGGTAAGGGTGAAGAGAGAAAAAAAGAATGAAGAGAGAAGTGTGTATTAGTTTTAAAAGTGTGACAAGGTAATAAAGAGACATGAAAAAGTGATAAATTTCTTATTCTATATGTGCCTTGCTGCAAACAAACTCAAAAGAGAGAAGCATGGGTATTTTAAAAGCCAACGTCGGGAAGCATTCACTGATAATGCCCATTGTTTTACTTTATACTTAAATTACACAAGCAAAAAAGTTGTACTTATTAATAGTTTAATGTATGAAGGAAACATCCAGATTTCTGAATATGAAGGTACATATCTCACATTAATTTAAGTCTACATAAAGTAGAGCCTCTATACTGACATATTGAAATTTACTTTCTGCTTAGCCTTTTCTGTTATGTAAACAATTGTACATTTATTTGCCATTCTAAAACTTCAGGATCAAGTTTACATAATTTTGCTAAATTTCCGTGTTTGCTCAGAAGCAGTTTACAGTACTAAAACCAACCAGCCAAAGAACAGCTTCAACAGAAAGTTATGTCCAAAGGGGAAGAGGGAAAGAAAAAAAGAAAAATGATAAGAAAAATGCTAACTAAGGTAAAACAGAGGATGATGGGGAATGGGCAGTCACAAATGTTCACAGAAAGTAGGTCAGTTAGTAAGTTCTTCTGCAAAAAGCCTACACACTTCAGTCAAGCACATCAGTAGAATGATTTGGGAGCATAAATTTTTTTCGGCCACTTGTGATTTCCTCTGAATGAAAAGGAATCTGCAGGCTAACAAGCTGATCCTCATCAGCCAAGCTGGTTCATATGCACACTGTTCATGTGAGGTGCCCAGGGTCCAGTCCACACCTATGAATACAGAGCACGCATTTTATTACATATGTATTGAACGTATATTTGATTAAAACAAAACTCCTCAACACTAAGGAAGTGCTCCTAATATTTATGAACTAAAATAGCTAAGTCTCAATCAGTTTGCACAATGAAGAAAAGCAGTGATAAACCACTTTTATCTGTTGTTTTCCTGCCTCTCCTCTTATCCCTCAAACAGGATCTGAATTATCATTGTTTTTTAAAAACCATTATGTGAGTACATACAGGTTGATGACTGTGGAAGGAAAATGAATCAGGTATTAAACATATACCATAATAAGCTAAAATATACAACCATTTCTGTGCATTTTCACAGTTATATACTGTTTTGACATTTATAATACTTTTAATAAATAACCTCTAGATGGCCCTTTTCACACCACTAGTAAATTCTGATACATAAGATTACATTACAACACTTCACAACTTAAAATGTTTTACTTACCACCCAACAGAATATATTAATTATGCCTTTCATAATTTTAGCCCCAAACCACTACCTTTGGTACCATTTTCCATATCATTCTGCTGTATTTCAGCTACATTAAACTTCCCTCAATTTCCTCAACTGCTCAAATTCACCATACTCTCTCACAACAATGATTTATCTTTATCCCATTTGTCTTGGCAGCTCATAAACACTAAATAAAAGTTCACTGAATGATCAGCCTTACCGTTTGAGGGCCATTATTTTCTGTGGAGCTTGAAACCATCTTTATCAGGGAATTCCAAGAGGGGTCCGCAGCATGAGGGCCATTAAATATGGGTCCTCCAGCACCATCAGGAATAGGTGCTACTGGAGGAATCATTGCATTCCCATACACAGAAAAAGGCATACCCTTAAAAGAGGAGAAAGCAAAGATTATGGACATTCAAGTCACTGGTTACTTTTCCCAGTATAATCAATAGCCTTAGAACTGATATTTGAAACTTCACCTCATTTTGGAAAAGTATAAGTTATCTAGGTGATGTAAAAATTATTTTCCATAATATGATTTCTTCTAGCACTAAACAGAAGATACCATAAGCCTAGTATATAAAATATTTTGTCAAAAAACATTTCTCTAAACTGGGACAAAATCAGGATTTATAAATGTTTATATTTTAGCCAGCTTTTGACCTATAATTCCAAGCCAAAGCTCCAGCATCATTTCAGAAACGCTTATACTCTGGTAAGTGAAATAAGGCTAATAATCAGAAAATCATTTCGAAATAATGAAAATGCTTTTAAATCACCATTACCCCAACTTTAGGAAAGTCCATGTATCCTGCAGGAACATGCTGATGGAATGTACCAGAAGGAGTTACAATTCCTGTACTCTCTCGCTCCATTGCTTGATGCTGTGAAAACACTCCTGGATCAGACATTGGCCTGTGCATCATAGGATTTCCCATCCCAGGGTTACACCAGTCTACTTTGTCTGAGGGAAAATGAAGAGGCAGAAAAAAATAATTGGTGATATTTAAAATCAGAAAGCAGCAAAAAAAATTTATATATTTTGAATATTTTCCATATTGAATTGTGAATTCCTTCAGAATAATGACCTACTTTTATTTATTTATCACAGTATTTCCATGTTTGTAGGTAGTGACATAATAGCCTAACAAAGTAACATAAACACTTTGTGTTACAAAACAAAAAAAGCTAAGATAAAAGCTTAAGAGACCCAAAAGAAATATTAATATTTCCTTAATATGAAGAAAATAATATGCTTGCATTAAACTATCTTCAGAAAGCAATGATAAATTCAGTAAGAGCTCACATGGGAACAAAAAAATGTTTCAAACTCTTAAATAAATTGATTAGTCAAAACAAAAAGACATGAATACAGATTTTTAAAGAATGCCTATGATAATTAAATACTGCTTACAATATTTTAGTTAAATGCATAAACTTACTTTCCAGTAAGCAGAATAGCATATCATACCTTGATTGCCACCAATCCCTTCAAAGGACCAGATGCCACTATGCCCTACTGATGTGGACAAATTACTCCCAATAACAGATGGAGCTGAAGTTCCAGTTTGCCTGATACGTGCAGAACGTTCCGTCCCAATAGGGACTGGAACTTTTCTATCCTGAGAGACGTTGCTGGGCTTTTCTGACCCTAAAGGTACTGATGATGGGGCAGGAGAAGGTGCACGAACTCCGGAGGATACCGACTGTGCAGGAGAATCTAAAGAAAAGATATTTTCAAATAATATACATGTCAACTATACAGCCTGTACTTTTGTAAAACAGAATCTTAAATTCTGAAGATATCTTAAATATGCATTCTTTGAGGAAAAAATGAAATTTGAGTATAATGCTTAGATAATAAATTATGTATATTAAAATTTGGTTAAAGTTCTATGACTCTGCAGTCAGTTTTTAATTCGGCTCACAATTTTCCCATTTAGTTTCATGATAGTAGAATGTGAAGGTGTGAATGCTGCAACTACACACTAATTAATATTTAAATAAATTTACCCTTGACAGTGGGTAGAATGGAACACCAGAGCAATGAGAAGACAATGTTTAAATTAAAAAAACAAACAACAATGACAACAACAAAATGAAGGTGGGGAAAACCACTGCCTGTATTGGCAATTCTCAAACTATTTTCCTTGGGAACATTTGTCCCTTGGTATGTTATGATGAAAAAACAAAGATATTCAGGTATCTAACAAATTTGGAAGATCAAGCTTAAGAAAAAAATAAGTTTCTTTAAATCAGGACTTCACAGAACTTTAATATGCTGATAAAATACCAACAGAAGGCTATGCTTCATAACCCAACTGTTTCATTCTATCTTGTGGGTATTCCACAGAAAACTTTTAGAAATGGCGGTTTAAGCTCTACTTATCAAAACAAAGCTAGTTCTTAATATAGGCAATTTGGGAGCATTCATTAGTGATTTAATCTCTTTACACACTACAGAGAAGAAGGATAAACAAAAATAACCAAAACTGTATTTCTTATGAAAAGTTCAAATCTCAAGCACATTCAAATTTAAATAGAGTCTGAATTGTGGAGGAGCTTGAAGCTTAAAAGTCAAAATAGTTGGGCTTCCCTGGTGGCGCAGTGGTTAAGAATGCGCCTGCCAGTGCAGGAGACACGGGTTAGAGCCCTGGTCTGGGAAGATCCCACATGCCACGGAGCAACTAGCCCATGCGCCACAACTACTGAAGCCTGTGCTCTAGAGCCCACGAGCCACAAGTACTGAGCCCGTGTGCCACAACCACTGAAGCCCACGAGCCTAGAGCCTGTGCTCTGCAACAAGAGAAGCCACCGCAATGAGAAGCCTGTGCACCGCAACCAGAGTAGCCCCCGCTAGCCCCAACTAGAGAAAGCCTGTGTGCAGCAACGAAGACCCAACGTAGCCAAAAATAAATAAATAAATAAATAAATTTTTAAAAAGTCAAAAGAGTTACCTGCATAGATACAACTTATTCATAACTGACTCTATGCCCTAGTGATAGTCATTTAATATTTTTTCATTTATGTTTGCATTTAAGTTTTCTATATATATGTGTGTATGCGTGGGAGTGTGTGTGTGTGTGTGTATGTATCTATCCAAAAGGACTCAGGTAGCTAATAAATTTACAAAATCAATCAATCTATCTGTACACACAAACATAGTGCTTCTATATCCTTAGGTACTTTTCAGGGAACTTGGAAGACAAAGAAAATTCAATAATATTATTGGCCTGAACATGTTTTTTAGAAGACTTCTCACATATATTTTAGAATCATACAAAATTGGAAAGTACTGTGGGGATCAATTCCATCTTACTAGTACTTGCAGAAGTCTATTTTGGTTAAATTGATAGTACCGCCACTCAATGAGATGTCGTGACTATTAACTAAAAGGAATGAATGCTAAAGTACCTTATAAATTATAATTTATTGTATGGATACTGATTTCATTGGGGAACAAAAACATGAAACATGGACTTAACTGTAAAAGTAAACCAAGAAAACTATTACCTTCTAATGAAAAATTAAAATATATTTCCTGCGGTCATGGATCCATTAGCATTACTTGACAGCATTTACTTTTAACAAATGATAAGAAAATGGAAAAGCCACATGTGTCTTCAAAAAAATTATAAATATTTAAAAATTCATCTTACAGTGGTATAAGAAGGAATTCTAGGATGATGGAAGTAACAGTAGCACAGGTTTTGATTCTTCCCATTAAAAAAAGCCAATAAGTTAGCTAAGCCCAAAACCCATGCCCATGGATAACATCTATAACAAAACAGACAAGATATCCAAATGAATCCAAAGATACAAGTGAATGGGGACAAATCACCAACAGCTATAAGACTCATGTAGTAGCAGCATCTGTGTGGAAGGAAGCAATTCTCTAGACCTGAGAACAGAAGAGCCACAAAACAGTCAAAGGTATTCAAAGGAAAGCAGGGCAGGCCAATCTGAGAACAGCAGGTGAAAGTGGGAGAGTTCTGCCTATGCATGGGTGATTGTAAGGGATTCACAGTAAGGTCTGAAAAAGCTGGAGCAACTTGGGCCCTATGACTTTAAAAAATATATATTTATTTATTTATTTATTCGGCTGCATTGGGTCTCAGTTGCAGCACACAGGATCTTCGTTGCAGCATGTGGGATCTTTCATTGCGGTGCACGGGCTTCTCTCTAGTTGTGGCACGTGGGTTCCAGGGCAGTGGTCCCCAACCTTTTTGGCACCAGGGACCAGTTTTGTGGAAGACAATTTTTCCACAGGGTGGGGGATGTGTGTGGGGGGTGGGGAATGGTTCAGGTGGTAATGGGGGTGATGATTCAGGTGGTAATGTGAGCTATGTGGAGCGATGGGGAGCGGCAGATGAAGCTTTGCTCGCTCGCCTGCCACTCACCTCCTGCTGTGAGGCCCGGTTCCTAACAGGCTGCAGACGGGGGGCTGGGAACCCCTGCTCTAGAGCATGTAGGCTTAGTTGCCCCACAGCATGTGGGATCTTAGTTCCCCGATCAGGGATCGAACCCACGTCCCCTGCACTGGAAGGCAGATTCTTAACCACTGGACCATCAAGGAAGTCCTCGCTATGACTTCTTAAAGGTACCTGCTGATAAAGTCCTACACTGACAAGAAACTTCTGGGAACAGATTCTAAACTGAACAGGAAAGCGACAACAAAAGCAAAGTGAAGAAAATATCCAGTCAAGAGTAGGGCAGAGGTGGAAGAGGTGGGTAGGCTGGATGTGTGGGTAAGGACAACAAAGCCAAGAGATTTAACAAAGTATAAGACCATATTTTTGCACACTTCCTTACAAGAGGAAATTCTAGAGTCTTTAAGCTAGAGAAGATATCCGGATCCACTTACTCCTTCTAAATGTTCAGGAAAACTCACTTCATTAAAAAATTCAAAACAAAATAGAACTGCAGTCGAATTCCATGCAAAGCTATTCTATTAACTAAAGGAGATATGGACCCATAATAACTTGTAGACCAGAGGTCCCCAACCCCTGGGCCGCAGACCGGTACTCGTCCTCGGCCTGTTAGGAACCGGGCCGCACAGCACGAGGTGAGCGGCGGGCAAGCGAGCAAAGCTTCATCTGCCACTCCCCATCACTCCCATTACCCCCGTCCATAGAAAAACTGTCTTCCACGAAACCAGTTCCTGCTGCCAAAAAAACCAGTCCCTGGGCTTCCCTGGTGGCGCAGTGGTTGAGAGTCCGCCTGCCGATGCAGGGGACGTGGGTTCGTGCCCCGGTCCGGGAAGATCCCACATGCCGCGGAGCGGCTGGGCCCGTGAGCCATGGCCGCTGAGCCTGTGCATCCGGAGCCTGTGCTCTGCAGCGGGAGGGGCCGCAACGGTGAGAGGCCCGTGTACCGCAAAACAAAACAAACAAAACAAAAAAAACCAAAAAAACCCAGTGCTATAGTTTAGTCTAATATTCTAAAGGCACATCAGAAAGAGACTATAATCTAAAATTCCAAAGTGAGCTTAAAGAAATAAAAGATTTGAAAGAACAGCATAATTCAGAATTAGTAAAACTAGAAACAAGATGACAAAACTCAGGAAAGGATTAGAAATGAAAGAATATTCCAGAAAAGACTAAATCGAACTGCAAGGAACACAAGCAGTTGTAAATATGATACACAAAGTTCTATTTTTTGTTTTTTAAACTACATATTGAAAGGGCACAATTATATACCTGAGAAAAATCAACCCAGAAAACTAACACGAAGACACAGTCAAAGGTGACAGGGAGGAAGGAAGCAGAGATGGAAGGCAAGCAGGAAGGACTGATGGAAGGAGAACGAATGAATCCTACCTTTCCTCAGACTCATCTCTGGGAGCCTGCCCTAACTTCTACGTTAGAGCTAGTTTTTCACTCTTTTACTGTATCCTTCAAAAAACAAAAGCAAAGCAAAATAACAGAAACCTTCCATATTCTGTTTTTTTAATTTATTTTTTTATTTTTGGCTGCTTGCGTCTTCATTGCTGCAAGCGGGCTTTTTCTAGTTGCGGCGAGCAAGGGCTACTCTTTGTCGCGGTACCCGGGCTTCTCACTGCGGTGGCTTCTCTTGCTGTGGAGCACAGGCTCCAGGCACGCAGGCTTCAGTAGTTGTGGCATGCGGGCTCAGTAGTTGTGGTGCACAGAATTAGTTGCTCTGTGGCATGTGGGATCTTCCCAGACCAGGGATCGAACCTGTGTGCCCTGCATTGGCAGGTGGATTCTTAATCACTGTGCCACTAGGGAGGTCCCAAGAAACCCTCCATATTCTGTTTAAATGAGCAGAATAACGAGGCTTGCCTGCTAACCCACCTCATTTAAGAAATTTGCCCTGGGACTTCCCTGGTGGCACAGTACATAAGAATCCACCTGATAATACAGGGGACACTGGTTCGTTCCCTGGTCCGGGAAGATCCCACATGCCGTGGAGCACCTAAGCCCATGCGCCACAACTATTGAGCCTGCGCTCTAGAACCCGCAAGTCACAACTACTGAGCCCGCATGCCACAACTACTGAAGCCCGTGTGCCTAGAGCCTGTAGTCCACAACAAGAGAAGCCACCGCAATGAGAAGCCCGCGCACCGCAACGAAGAGTAGCCCCTGCTCGCCACAACTAGAGAAAGCCTGAAAAAATAAAAATTTGCCCTTTTCACAGATTCTGCCACCTCACTAGCCATAGTTCGTTGTTTTTTTATTTTATTTTTTTTAAGTTTATCAGATGACTGTTTTCTGCTTCCTTCCTGATGGCTTAACTGGACTAACAGCAGGCATCTGACTGAACAATGATCTACTTCAGGCTAGCTGGTAATCTATGACTTACGACCTTACTTGAACATATGAGCTGAGCCAACCATATTTCTCAATCAGAAAGGTGCAATTGGTAAACAGAGAAAAACTGGCTTAATTAACTCTGAATTAAATCTTTGAGGACCGTATATAAGATGAGATTACGAAGAAGCCTAGGTGTAAAGAGAGTAAGCAAGATAAGAAACAGACCATGAGTGAGAGATCATAAATCCACTATAGAAAGAGATAGAGAGTTGCTGTACTAAATCCTGGACAGTTCTGAAGATCGCCCTGCACAGCCTTAAAGTAAATACCATTTTCCTTGAGATTGCTTGGGTCGGTCTATATTCCTTGCTACGAAAAGAGCATAATTATAACTTCTCTTCTCATCTCTAATTATTATAATTTCTTTAATTAGAAAAAAAGAAGCAAAATCTAAATCAGAGTCATGTTATTAAATATGCTAACATATATTAGAGAAAAAAAAGGTTTTAGAGGTTTTATGGGATCCTATATAATCTTGGGAATCTGTTTTAGAAAAAGAATGTGAAACTACAAATACAAAATCAGGTACAGGACCTTGGCAGGGCCCCCTGCAAATAAGATTATCCTGAAACTGAAGCTTCAGTAAATCCACCTCAGTTCTGAAATGACAACAGGGTCCTGAATTCAAATTGAAAGAGCAATGTGACTTACAAATGGAAAAAGTGCTCCTGCAGGAAAATTACACTGTACTTTCATGCTTCAGTTCAGTGTTGATTAAACTATAGTAGATCATGAGATGAATGTGGTTGGTCATGACTAACGTAAAAAATTGTTTTAAAGGTTAAAGAAAACAGAATAGAAAATACCAGCATGCAACATATATTGTAAGGATAAGTATTGTTTTGTAAATATATTTCAATCACACACAGGTACATGTGTACTAAGTCACGATATAAAATTAGTTTTTTCCTTAAAAAACTGTTAATGCTTTTTTACTGCTTTTTGATCCGACAACAGCTTTGTAAGACTGAATGTCAAAATGGCCCACTGACTAAATTTGCCAAGGCCTGAAACTCACAGACCAGAGCCAGTGATCAGTACTCAATGCATGGACTGGTTGAATGTTGGTAGGATAGACCTTAGCAGTTTGAGTGGAATAAGGGCTGAAGTGATCTCTGCCCAGACTGTATGCAGAAGGGTCTCCGGCATCACCAATCTGCTGTTTGGGGGCCTCAAGGAAGGTTCTTTGCTTTCTTTCTTTTTTTTTTTTTGAAGGAAGGGACCCATGTCCCCCACATCCCAACTTAATTTGCCAGAGTCCTAATACCATGTCCTGATGTCCTAAAGAGGGGGAGGGAAAAGAAAAGTGGAATGTATGGAGAAGTGGTGATAAAACCTGTTCAAGTACATAAACCAGATACATATATTGTGAAAAGTAAGTCATGCTTCTGTGGTTAGTTCTACAACAGCACCCAGAATGGCAATTTTTAAGAAAAATATAAATACTAAAAACAAAATTTTAAAAGACTACCAGAAATAAACAAAAACATGAAATTACACTCATGTGAACAGATTACCTAAAGAAGAGTTAGAAGTCAGATGAAACAAACTAAATGGTCATTAAAAAGTATTAAGATTTACATTAGGTAAGGAAAATGAAAACTAGTTAAAAGCTCAGTATTAAAGGTAAAAAAGTCTGAGAGTCTTGCATGAATCAATCATTCTAACAGTTGCAAAATGATGACTCAAATTATAATTCCTCTACATTTATGAGTTGTCATTATACTGTAAGGAGCAACATTCCCTCTTCTGCATTTTAAAATTTTATTTACAATCATTATGTAAACATGGGTTTTTGTTTTATTCAATGAGCTGACATTATTCGTTTTGATGGTCAAATTGTCCTGAATTTGGCTAGTGGGAGCCCCTTTCAAGCCGCCTCCTGTGTCCTTTTGACATGTCCCAATCATCTGAGCACTGAATTACTTTCTGACACTCTAAGACTTTTGCAGGCTCCCCTTATACTTTCCCTGCCCCAGCTCTCCAATCAGCTATTTCCCCAAGAAGACCTAGTTTCTTTTAGTAAACTGAAATATTTAACAGACAGATCTGGACACTGAATACGCTTAGTGCTACTGAAAATTCATTGCTTCTAGGCCCTTTCAGTAGGCAGTGCTGGGGGGGTGGCGAAATGGCAATTTTATATGATTCAATGCAACACATAACGTCATTTTAAAATTATGAGTTCATGGACTCCCCTGGTGGCACAGTGGTTAAGAATCCGCCTGCCAAAGCAGGGGACACGGGTTCAAGCCCTGGTCCGGGAAGATCCCACATGCCGCAGAGCTACTAAGCCCGTGCGCCACAACTACTGAGCCTGCGCTCTAGAGCCCATGCTCTGCAATACGAGAAGCCACTACAATGAGAAGCCCGTGCACCTCAACGAGAAGTAGCCCGTACTTGCTGCAACTAGAGAAAGCCCGCTCACAGCAAGACCCATCGCAGCCAAAAATAAATAAATTTATTTTAAAAAATAATAATAAAAGAAAAAATAAAATCATGAGTTCATATTGATCCTCTAATTCCAATCCAATTCCATGGGGTTTTTCCTTGCCTTACTCTACTCTATATTTCTCTCTTCTTACAGTGAGAATCCTGGATCACATCATCATCAATATTTTTACTTATTCATTTGCTCAACCTTACAATATACCCCATATAGTTTTAAAATTGTTTATCTATAATATTATAAAAAAACAAATGTCCTAAGTAGAATTGCAGATTTGTCTGAAGTTTATTTGTCTTTAGACTGAAGGGTATACAAAATACTACTGTCTTTAAGAGTTTTTTGGATTGTTTCTTTTTCTTTTAGTAGGTTTATGTTAATAATCTAAAATACAGATAGGTTTACTTGTTTCTATTTACATTCAATTTTAGTGTTTTCCCCTTTATCAAGGTTGGTTTTGTTTTAAATTTATAAATATTATCATGGTTACAAAAATAAAACTATTATTTCTACTGAGATAAGTGCTACTTCTCCACCCCCCTTCCCTTATATTCTGCCTGAAAGTCTGATGAGGAATAAGAATTGTCTCAAAGCAACTCCCCACATATTAATTATAAATTACAAAGGGAAAAATGACAATATGACAGTGTAGAAATCTGTGAAACCAAGAGATCAAAGTTAATAGCACCAATAATAGCACAAACTGACATTTTATACCTTCTAATGTCAGTGAGAAGGGTGCAATGTTGACTAATACTAATATTCGTGTCAAAAATATATAACTTAAACTTAATCATGAAGAAATATCAGAAAAACAAACTCAGGCATTTTACCAAACAACTAACCTATAATCTGAAAAAAAAAAAAAAAGCTTTCTTTGAAAGATACAGAAAGGCTAAGGAAACAGTTCCAGATTTTCTGAGACTAAAAAGACATGGGAATTAAATGCAATCTGTGATACTGATTTGAATCTTGAATGAGAGGAAGTCATAACGGCATTATTGGGACAAGTGATGAAATGTGAATATGGACTATACATTAGATAATAATAATGTATCAATGTAAAATTTGCTGAAATTGACAACTGCATTGTAGTTGTGGAAGAGAACGTTCTTGTTCTTCCAAAATATTATAATTTGGAGTATTTAGGGGAAATCAGCTTGATATGTGCAACTAACTCTAAAATGATTCAGGAAAAAAAACCCCTACAATCCCTACACATACTCTACACACACACATGTACACAGACACACACTCACTCACTCATACACACAGGGATACATGGTGGGGAAAGGGAGGAATGTGGCAACATGTTAACAATTAGTGAGTGGGGGTGGGGGGATATACACGGGTTCTTTGTGCTACTCTTTAAAGACCCTAGAGATATAATCAAATGCAACATGTTTACCTTGAGTGGTTCATGGTTCAAAAGGGGAAAAAAAATTTCTAATGTATTTCCTAAAGTAATAAACATTAGTATCAGTAAGTATGTTTTATTTTATATTAAAACATTCTCTGCTTCTGAGAATCCATTCTATTTTAAAGATTAAGTACCAAAAAATTTCAGGTAACACATTTCAATAGCAATGATGTTACCATTTTAACACCTTTTCTCCCAATTCCTATTTCTTTATGAACATGAAAATCAAAGACTATCCTTATTTTTATATAAAAATAGGTGAATATGAATCACCCATATGTAGATATTTTAAGGAAGATGTTTTTATTCCTATAACGGTTTAGTTTCAGCTCAACATACTCAGAAGACACTGATTCAGATCTGTTCTATACTTAGGAATAAAAACTAATTTTAAGAGGAGTCAAAAAACTAAGCAGGTAAAATCATTAAAAAATTATGTTTCAGACTTTTTAATCACTGGCTACTTATAAATATGTTTGCTCTTCTGTTACCATTCCATTAGTACATTTCTAAAACTATTAGAAAACAGGACTAACACTTACTGTTCATTATCATCAAAAAGAAGAAAGACCAACAGTAATAGTAGATAATAGTAGTAATAGTAGATAATAGTAGACCAATAGTAATAGTAGATTATCCCATTTACTCCTTAAACTAATCCAGTGTGGTGGATATTAACAGATCAGAAAATTGAGGTTCACTGAAATGACTTGTCTAAGCTCACCTACCTGTCTATATTAGGATTTTGCTGACAAAGGCAATCTGGGGGGGAAATTACCTTGAAAAGTATCTAAACCTCAGTAAATTAACTGTTGTTATTGTTATTATCATGTAACATATGGTTATTAGCTATACTACAAACAGAGTTCATTGGTAATCCTCAATATTTTACTTTACTTTTTTTTTTCCTTAATTGTTGTAACTTGCCCTAAAATCTCTTCAAATTCACCTCCCTAAAGGGAGAGAACCCTGAATTAGGATAAAGTACCAATTTTTTTTTTTTTTTGCTGCACCACGTGGCGCGGCTTGCGGGATCTCAGTTCCCTGACCAGGAATCGAACCCGTGCCCCTGGCAATGGAAGCTCGGAGTCCTAGCCACTGGACTGCCAGGGAATTCCCCCCACCCTTTTTTGGCCAACTTTTTAAATAAATAAATAAATTTATTTATTTATTTATTTTTGGCTGTGTTGGGTCTTCATTGCTGTGTGCAGGCTTTCTCTATTTCTCTAGCTGCGGCAAGCAAGGCTACTCTTGGTTGCAGTGTGCAGGCTTCTCATTGCGTTGGCTTCTCTTGTTGCAGAGCATGGGCTCTAGGCACGTGGACTTCAGTAGTTGTGGCTCACGGGCTCTAGAGCACAGGCTCAGTAGTTGTGGTGCACGGGCTTAGTTGCTCCGCAGCATGTGGGATCTTCCCGGACCAGAGCTCGAACCCGTGTCCCCTGCATTGGCAGGCAGATTCTTAATCACTGTGCCACCAGGAAGGCCCAGGCCAATTTTTAATACAGAGTGAATTACCTTCCATTCAATATATACCTATCAATCTTCCTTATAATAAACTAAATAAATAAAACAAATATCCATATTCCTCTAGTACACAGAAATTTATGTTGCATTGAATACAGCTTTAAATAACTGAGGCTATAACCTTTCCTTATAAGCCAGATAGTAAGACTTAAATGTCATAATCAGTTATTCCTTAGAGTTATATTTAGTTTCAGTGTTCTGTTAATAGCTTAGTTTAGATAAGCCAGGCTAAGTAGCTATGTTATAGTATATTCACTTTATCTTCAAAGATGGGTAAAGTATCCTCAATGAGAACTGCTGTAAACTTTTTTTCTTCTTACATTCGTACTTTATTTTCATACTTCTCACTTTGTTTCTGGCATGTTTTTATCACAGGCACTTTGAATTCTTTCTTAAACCACTTCTTTTCACTTAGGGACACCTGTACAAGGATAATTAATATTCCAAGTGACAGTCCTTGTTATTTGACAAACACAAGAAAAACTATAAATATGTAAATTCACTATATGCTACACCTTAGTTCATGCTTTCACTGGCAATGTACTTTGATATGCATCTCTCAAATACTAATATTTTTTTACTCTTTCATTCAGTTAACCAGTCTCTATTAACTGGGCTCTAACACTGTTAGAAGAAATTTGGTAGTTTAAAAAAAAATGGATTCTTATTAAAATTTCCTCAAGGTGAAAGCAATTTGATGCCTTTATCCTTGCTAAATAAATAAATAACCACAAATAATAGCCTCACTATGGAATTCTCTTAATGTGAGTTGAATTCCCTAATGATGAATGATCTTCCTTGGTCTGAAAAATCTGATCACTGCTTCAAAGTCTGACTACAGTTAAAATCACATATCTGG